>NC_060139.1:215937048-216250381 GCF_021461385.2 Schistocerca piceifrons | reverse complement strand
TAAAGTAATATCATTCGATTTCACTGCTTTAATTTCAAAGTCCAGTTAAGGTATTCGTAGCTGGCTACAATATTTAGATTACACGAGCACAAATTTAGAGTGCGAGTTTTGTCACCACATTTTAGCTTACATGTGACTGCAGCTCAACTTCGTACGTACTAAATTTTACTATTGTTAATTGTTCAAAGTCATTTAATTCAAGTTCAAAGTTAAATCTCTTATTTCTAAATTGCGTAGATTCAAGTTGCTTTTGAGATGATTATTGAGGTAGCTCAAGGCTAACCTTATTTTATTTAATATCGTAGTGCTTCAGAAACAAAGTTCACTATTAAATTCAGTCACTAAACTAACTTTCAGTTTTCTGGTTTTATTAATTCTTTTGCTAAATTAAGTCAGAGTTTAGCGAAATTTATTACTTTTGACAAACATTCAGTTTTCACACAACATGTGTCAACCTTCAGTTGCCACGCTTTTAGTGCTAATTATATGTGCATTAACCTTCTTTTTTCAGTTATTATAGTAGTTGTCCATAGGATTGGCGACCGTAATTTTCCCCATATCTCAAATATCTAATTAATACCAGTTGATTGTTAACGTAATGACCGCACATTTACTTTCTTTATTAACTTTACCCTTTTTCAAAATTAATTTACACCAATTTCATTTGCATTTTTCCTTTCATTTAGATGTAACCCTTCCTCCCTCTTTACTGACAGATTAACTTCGGTGATCATTGCTTTTCCCAAATTTCCATTAGGTACACGCGGTTTAATTTTTCACTGTCATTATGGTCGATAAGTGAGGGGGAGGTTACAAGGTGGCACCACGTAACTCCTCGTACGGTGGTGCCATCTATTCGTAGAGAGGCTGACTCGTGCGCACCGTCTGATGCTGCATAGCGCCAGTGTGGTTTCACGCCGAAGAGAAGGTGGTCACACAAGTTATCGTCCACCACCGAACATATAGGCGAGTAAGCGGGAACAGCGAAGAGTGATTCGATATTTGGCAGCGGAGGAAGTTGGGAGGCCGTGAAATATATCGACGGATGAAGACTACGTACGGCCAGTACAGTCTGAGTCGTTCAAGCGTAGTGGAACGGCGCAAACGATTCCTCGAGCAGCGAGACTCACTGGAAGACGATGCTCAACCTGGACAGGCTCACCGTGTCATCACACCGGAAATAGTTTCGGAAGTCAGTGCTTTAGTCTTGGAGAACCACATAATCACCGTGGACGAGACCGATCGGTTACTGGGTATTAGCGTGGGCGCCGCCCACACCATTATGCATCAACACTTGAACTTTCGAAAAATCTGTGCGCAGTGGCTTCCCCACTAGCTGACCGCCGAACAGCGCAATACTCGAATGGCGCTGTCTTTGAGTCATCTGCAGCGTTATCATGAGGAGGAATACGACCTTTACGACCTTCTGTCGAGTATTGTCACAGGTGGCGAAACATGCTATCACCATTTTGAACCGGAAAGCAAGCGTCACAACAAGAAGTGGAAACATTCAACTTCACCACCTCCAAAGAAATCAAAGGCCGTGCACACCAGTTCTGGTAAGGTCATGATGTCCTCCTTTTTTGACCACAAGGGCTCACTGCTTGTGGAGTTCTTGGAATGGGGAACCACCATCAATGCTCAGCGTTGTCAAGCCACTTTACAGAACCTTAGACGAGCCATCAAGTAGAAACGCCGAGGTATGTTGTCCAATGGCGTTATCTTCCTGCATGATAATGCCCGCCCACACACGGCCAATGTTGGGAAGATGACATTGCAGAAATTTCGGTGGGAAACGCTGGAACATCTACCGTACAGTCCCGACCTTTCACCGTGTGACTTTCATGTGTTTGGACTTCAAAACAAGCTATTCGCGGACAGCGATTCGCAATGGGCCGACGAAGTGTGTGACTGGGTCCAGGCCTGGCTCCAACAGCAGGTTACTAGCTTCTTCAAGGATGGAATCGACCGGCTAGTGTTGCAATGGGATAAATGTGCCAACAGTTTTGGCGACTATTTTTGAGTATGTGTACTGTGTATAACAACATTTTTGAGTTTATAAAATCGTTACCATTACTTTACACTAGTGACCGGGTTTCATTTGAATGCCCCTTATACACTATCTGCTCAAAAGTATCTAGTCACGCCAATATATTGTGTAACTGATCACTAGATGTCACGAAAGCTGGTTCCGCCAGAATGAATAGAGGGTGGGAGTTTTGTGTTGTCAGTGTAGAAGCAGTAATACGAAACTTCAGTTACTCCCAACATGGACTAGCCATTAGATGTCACCTGGGTAACAAACTCATCAGAGACATTCGGCCAGCCGCTGTGGCCGAGCGGTTCTAGGCGCTTCAGTCCACGACTGCGCTGCTGCTACTGTCGCAGGTTCGAATCCTGCCTCGGGCATGGATGTGTGTGATGTCCTTAGGTTAGTTAGGTTTAAGTAGTTCTAAGTCTAGGGGACTGATGACCTCAGATGTTAAGTCCCATAGTGCTTAGAGCCATCTGAACCACTTGAAGAGACATTCGAATCCATCTAAAGATGCCCAAGTCAACTGTTGGGGTGTAATGTGAAGTGGAAACGCCAAGGAACAACCACACCTAAACCAAAGCCAGGCAGACCTCATGTACTGACGGACAGGGACCGCGGAGCACTCTGGAGGGTGGTTGTCGGTTGGTTGATTCGGGATAAGGGACCAAACAGCAAGGTCATCGGTCCCGTCAGATTAAGGAATGATGGGGATGGAAGACAGCCGTGCCCTTTCAAAGGAATCATCACGTCATTTGCTTGAAGCGGCTAAGGGAAATCACAGAAAACCTAAATCGGGGTGACTGGACACGGGTGTGATCCGTTTTCCTGCCGAATGCGAGTCCAGTGTGATAACCACTGCGCCACCTCGATCGGTGAGGGTGGTTGTAAAAACTCGCATTGTATCAGCAGAAGGGATCATTGGTGAGTTCCAAAGTGCTACTAGCAGTGCAGATGGCGCAATGACTACGAGCAGGGAGTTAGAAGGAATTGGGTACAATGATCAAGGAGCTCCTGATATGCCACACATTTATGTAGCCATTGCAAAGCGATACTTGAGGTGGTGAAAGAGCGACACCGCTATCTGTGAATGACTGGAAACGAGTGATTTGGGGTGATGAATCCCACTATTCCTTGTGGCAGTCCAATGAAAGGATTTGGGTTTAGTGAATGCCTCATGAATGTTCCAGCAGTATATGTTGTTCCAGCAGTGAAGCACGGAGGAAGTGGTGTTACGTTATGAGGGCGTTCTTCTTGGACAGGATGTAGTCCCCTTATCGAAGTTAACAGTAAATGTGGAAGGATATGAACACATTTGGAGGAGCTGTTCGGAGACGATAATTGTTTCTATCGGCATGTGAATGCACCTTGTCATGAAACAGCATTTGTGAGGCAGTGGTCTATGGCAAACGACAAGCCAAAAATGTGCTGGCCTGCCCAGGGCCCCGACCTGAGGCCAGTGGGATGAACATCTCTGGGATGAATTAGAACGTTGACTACAATCCAGACTCCTGCATCCAACACCACTACCTACCGTGGTTTCAGCTTTCGAGGAATAATGGGCTGTCATTCCTCTGTAGACATTCAGACACCTCGTTCAAAGTGTTTCCAGCAAATGTCAAGCCATCACGAAGGCGAATGGTGGACTAATTCCATATTAATGTCTACTCATAGGTGTTCAGATACTTTTGATCAGCTAGTGTACATCTATAATGATTGATCACCGTTGTGAGACTTTGCATCGACATCTATATTCCAGACGCCGTTTGATAATATATGGAGGAGAATACTATAGAGGGGCCAAGCAGAGAAACCTCTGTGTGAAGTCAGGGTAGCTGTTGGGAGCCTGTGAAGCGTCTTCGACACTAGTAGATCATTATTAGATTTCAATCATTTATTCACAGTGTTTACAAGTTGTCGTTCTTCCTCGCTAGCTTTGGCTACCGCTCATTCAGATACATGTTAGATTCTATTTGATGACTGTCCGGGAGAAGAATTTAGTATACTGTCACTGCAGTAGGTTCCTGGCGAAGAGGGGCGGCTGTTACCAGCACAAAGCGATCTCGCGCTGACTGCTGGAGTGTACTCGGTCCCATTCCGAATTCTACAATGGCGCTTCATAACTTATCTGCGATGCACCTGTGTTGGTAGGCGTGTGGTCAGTTGATTTCCTCTCTGCTGCCTGTTAAGTTTCAGCACTTGGAAGTGCCTGAGTGTTGAACAGGAATGTGGATCCCAAAAGGCCCTGTTGCTGCCTTCCGTGTTGAAGTTCAGAACTGGGAGCAAACTGTGGTGTGGTGTTGTTGGAAGACAGTTTCTCCATCAGTAGATGGTAGATTATGAAAAGCATGAAGTTCACCAAGTGAAGACCATCATATATATCGTCAGCTAGTTTATGAACAGTGCTGTAATATCTAGCACATCATCGTAATCATAGAATCGAGTGGTATTACTGTAAAGCCATGGATCTCAGTGTTCAGCTCATGACGAGAGCTGGAGAGCTGGGATATTTAAAGGGAGCTGGCGTTAGACTACGACGCGACTCTTGGTGTGTAACAACTAAATGTCTCCTCCTTATTCTGCTGTTTTCAGCTAACAGGTTGCTAACTGCTGTGTCGGTTCCTTGTTCTGTGCACTCGTGAAAGATGTAGAGTTTCTTGCAAATGTCTGACAGCTAGCGAATTTGCTTGTCTCGTTTCCTTTGATTTTCTGTAACAGCCTCCTTTCTGCTGAATGTGTGTCCTCTCTCGGAATAGGGCGTTGTACTGTGCCGATGATCGACCCACATCATGATTATCTTGCAACATAATGGCTCTGTCTCTGGCATGACTTAATTCTTCCTGTGGCAGTGTTATAAGTTTTAATATAATTTCTAATTTCCTACCCCTTAGTATTCAGTGCCATAACAATACTTCTGGTATCGCTATCATTTCCTCCTTTTCTGTTCCACTGGCGAGTGGTGCTCCGTAAAACAGCTGTTGGTAACCCCCCTCCTATAACATCAATCTCTGATTTTCTCGTCGTGATGATTTCACAAGACGACCCTAAATTCCGCACCTGTCCGCAGCTCGTGGTCGTGCGGTAGCGTTCTCGCTTCCCGCGCCCGGGTTACCGGGTTCGATTCCCGGCGGGGTCAGGGATTTTCTCTGCCTCGTGATGACTGGGTGTTGTGTGATGTCCTTAGGTTAGTTAGGTTTAAGTAGTTCTAAGTTCTAGGGGACTGATGACCATAGATGTTAAGTCCCATAGTGCTCAGAGCCATTTGAACCATTTTGAAATTCCGCACCAGAGAATACGATACATAAACAGTTCAAACGCGATATCACATAGAAATAAGTTTACGCGATTCATAGACAAATGGCGCACTCGACTTCCGTACCTTAGGTTAGCTTTACGACTGTGACGTAGTAAGGGCCAAAAGGTTACAAAATTATAAAATAAAATAAAAATTTGTCAGATACTAAGAAAGCGGTTGCCGTACCAGACGGTATAAATGCTAGGGAAAGAAGGAACAAGAAGAAGAAGGAGGAGGAGGAGGAGGAGGGAAAATTTTGTGAGACGTAGTGTGGGAGGAAGTATTAAGTTCACCATCTCGTGTCGAAACGTAGGGTAGGTGATGCTAAAGCCTCACATGGAGCAAAAATTCATACCGAATTTTTGAAATGACTGCCCTCAATTCAGGAGTTGACCGCGAGGTGGCAGGTTGGTCGTGTTGTAATTCGTTATTCCATGAAATTTCGCCCCGGCAGGTCGCTCCAGA
Source organism: Schistocerca piceifrons (assembly GCF_021461385.2). NCBI lineage: Eukaryota > Metazoa > Arthropoda > Insecta > Orthoptera > Acrididae > Schistocerca > Schistocerca piceifrons. Next base: position 216,244,589 of record NC_060139.1, on the reverse strand, counting down.
GGTGAGAGAATGAGATAAGTTAGTTTTTTACTACTTACACGTAACTTATATAATGATTTACTTGAACATTGTATAACATGAGCTTTGAAAAGCGATATCAACAAATTGTACATTGATACTGTTGTATTTAAGCTTCAATTTTGGATAGAAATAATTATTCCAGTTAGTCCCCAAAATCAAAAGTGACGCATTTGTCAGAAAAGGGCGTAATGTGGCATGACGCCGGAGTTGTTTTGAGGTAAATCCCCGCAGCTCCAACAATGCGACAACAGGTCTTCAACGATAACCTCCACAAAATATGACATTCAACACGCAGCTTGAGATTATCTCACCTGAGCCTATAATTCCGCCTCCTGAAATAAAGTTTTAGGGAAAACTTTCTGGCAAAGTATTCATATCTGTGCTTCTAACGTCGACAAGAAATAAAGAATGAATGCAAGAAGAATGCGTGGGAGATGGAAAGTTTGCTACTGAGAAGGAAAGGCGTGCCACAGAAAGTAAAGAACGTCCTGTATAAACAAAATGATATAACCTAGATTCCATTACAGTAATCCCAAAAAGAGAAAGAAAACAGATTACACAAGTAAATTATTATTCTTCGGAGGCAGATGAAGACTTGTTACACCGCGACAGTAGCTCAGATACAGATATGGTTCAAATGGTTCAAATGGCTCTGAGCACTATGGGACTTAACATCTGTGGTCATCAGTCCCCTAGCACTGAGAACTACTCAAACCTAACTAACCTAAGGACATCACACACATCCATGCCCGAGGCAGGATTCGAACCTGCGACCGTAGCAGTCGCGCGGTTCCAGACTGAGCGCCTAGAACCGCTAGACCACCGGGGCCGGCGATACAGATATGGACTTACAGTCTGGCGAAGATATATCCGAAGAAGATGAAGAAGAACAAGAGCCCGGGACTTCAAGGAAGAAGCAGGGGTCTAACTAACACAGAAAAGTATTTGCTAGGTATCTAGATCGCTTAGCCTCAGTAACTGAACTCCTTCAAGCTACCCTGTTAACCGGCCTTTAGTGGCAAAGAAAGTGTTGTTTTTGTACAACTATTTCTATTATGTTAGGTATCTTGGCTTCAATACAACAGTGTTATAGAGGTTAACCGCAAATGTTTTTATTACGTGTTCATCGATTTTTGTCCATGTTGGTCTCAAAAGGGCAAAGACTCGCAGTACGAGTTTTTACCCCATTTTTTGTTGTAAAATCCCCCAGTTTCTGTAAAGTTCTCTGTAATTAATAATCACGTAGAGCTGGAAGTTGGATGGGTTATAAATAACAACCCAGCCTATGACTTCAGTTTGAAGACACGGCAAAATCTGCCCCTCCGTGACCACAATATCAGAAATACTGGGAACTGCTGGGCTTTACCCCCACCTACGCAACGCTTCCTGAATGTCTACACTAAACCAATCCGTGATCCACAACGCCTCCCTTGTTGCGTCAGCCGCTCGCGTTTGTCGACCACCGCCGTTGCGCCCTTGCTCTTCGTAAACGATGCCGTGACGAAACGCGCCATTATTCCTTGGATCTTCTCTACCTGTTCCATGAATCAATCTGATAAAGGCCCCGTAATGATGAGCAATACTCAAGAATTGGTTGCAAGCTACTCACATTTCCTTAAGAATCCCCCAGTGTACGTCAACTTGGCATCCACTTTCCCTTCAGTTATTTTTGTGACCTCATTCCAATTCAGGTCGCTCCAGACGGTTACTTCCATGTATTTTATGCTTTTTACTGTTTCCAGCTTTGCATTATCAATTGAGTAATCGTTTAGTAATGGACCTCTTCGGATCTTTAAGGGCAACACACTATATTTATTTACGTTCGGGGTCAACTTCCATACCGGGCACCAGTCATCTATCATCCATAGGTCTTTCTTCACTTCTCTTCAGTCTTCTGGCTTTGGAACTTCGCTATAGACAAGAGCGTCGTCTGTAAACAGCTTTAAAAAAAACTTCCGACGTTGTTCATTAGATCATTTTTATGCACTGTAAAAAAAACGACTCCGATGTGAAGAGGCGAATCAAAATTTGTACCAAAGTCGGGATTCGAATCCGTGTCTCCTACTCACTATGCAGACGCGCTAACCGCTACACCATCCTGGCACAGTGGCTTTCCACAACCTCACGGACTATCCTAGCATGTCTCCCTCCTCAGTACAAATTCCTATTCATGCTTCGGCCCGTATGGTATGCCCCCGTAACTTGGACAGCATTGCAGAGGTTCTCCATCTGCTTTGGAGTAGCATCTCAGCATCGAATGAAATAGGGGACTCTGCCTGGAACCTACGCACAGATGCTTTAATCAAATAAAACTATATGGTTCCAGAGACCTTTTCAGATCAGGACCATATGTGATGTATATATGCAGACTGAATCATCGAATGAATATATATACTAAGGCTGGGATTCGAACCGTGGTCTTCCGCTCATTAGGCAGATGCACTAACCACTGCGAGACCCTGTCACAGCTCCTTTGCGCACCTGCACGGACTGCCCTAGGATGCCTCTCTCTTCTTTCTTCCTTCGAGTTTAGGGGGGAAACCAACTGAGCTGAGGCATGAGTGGAATTTTGATTAAGGTGCGAGGCGTACTAGGATAGCCTGTGCAGCCTTGATACATGTTCTCATTCGTCACTTCAGTCTGCACATATACTTCACAGGTGTTTCAGATTGGATAAGGTCTCTGGACCCAAATAGTTTCATTTGATTAACTACTCCATAATACTCTCCCATTGGGTGTCTTGTAAATTTCTTTTACATCTGTGGATTTCGTCCATTTAAGGACATGTTGTAGAATTCTGTTTGCCAGAAACTCTTGAATCCAGTCACGAAAGAGTAACGATAGTTGGTAGGCTGATATTTGTCTACTAAATGGCTATGCAGAACTGACTTCTGGAGTCAAGGTAGACGTATCAACTTGGATACCGTTGTCTACTGCACTGTGGCGCTCATGGATGTGGAAGAGCTATGTGCACTTACATTAATGTTCTGAATATTACCAGTTGTTGCAGGCATATTTCTCTACGTTATTTAAGTTATCCGCACAGCGTATAAAGTGGCACACTTCAGAAACGCTTTTCTTGCTATTGTGAATTACCAAAAATGGTTCAAATGGCTCTGAGCACTATGGGACTTAACTTCTGAGGTCATCAGTCCCCTAGAACTTAGAACTACTTAAACATAACTAACCTAAGGACATCACACACATCCATGCCCGAGGCAGGATTCGAACCTGCAATCGTAACGGGCGCACGGTTCCAGACTGTAGCGCCTAAAACCGCTCGGCCAGCGAATTATCATTTTGTATCCTTTCTACTTCTCCCATCGTCATTTGTTTTGCTGCCTAAACAGCAGAATTCACCAACTGGTTACATCGTTATACAATTTACGTGGAAGGTACTGTAGGATCTTTTTTTACATTGTTATGATGATTGCCATATTATACAGCTTGTTATGGCTACTTTCCTGGCACTTGCCTTCATCTGCGTTCTCATCTGTTACATAAATATACACAGATTCGTTGCACACACTGACAAGTTACAACTTGAAACTTCACAAAGCACATAGTTCATATTGCTGTGGTGTTTTGCGAATTTTGAAGTACATATCCCAAGAGTGGCCCTATAACAATATGTATAAGATTTCTGAGTATACTTGTACAACAGACAAGCAGGCAGGACAGGTACCACAAAAATAACTACGGCAACCTTTGTAACAGTGGCAAAAGGGTCCTACAGAACCTAACTTTCTAGACCACGGGTGACAATCTGGACCGCGGAAGAAATTCTTGTGAGACAGAGCGAAGTGCAGCAGAATTTTGCAACGGAAATTTTTAAGGTAGATATTGCAAAACGTCGCAAGTAAAGCATAAATGTTCAAGACGTACGAATAAATATAAAAATTAGAAGCTGAGATGAACATAAAATGGCGTACTCTCAAAAAAGCATGTTTTGATTCATAAATTGTTGACGTGGCATGTTGGGAATGGGAAGCCATTCTTATAGGCGCTTTAGCTCACAGACATTAACGTCACAGAAGCTTTAGTTTTGACTTTATGATCTAAGAGCGCTGCTGTCGCCTCACGTGACGAGGTGGTGCTTGAGTATTTACGTGAATCAGACCCGTGGGTCGCCAAACGTTGCCCATGCCTATTCTAGACAATAAAAGTTTCAAATTAAGGTACCAACTGATGATATCAAAAAGGCGCTGCAACATGTTTGGCTACTAAAAAGGATTCTTGTTTCCATAACAAGTACACTACTGGCCATTAAAATTGCTACACCACGAAGATGACGTGGTACAAACGCGAAATTTAACCGACAGGAAGAAGATTCTGTCATATGCAAATGATTAGCTTTTCAGAACATTCACACAAGGTTGGCGCCGGTGGCGACACCTACAACGTGCTGACATGAGGAAAGTTTCCAACCGTTTTCTCATACACAAACAGCAGTTGGCCGGCGTTGCCTGGTGAAACGTTGTTGTAATGCCTCGTGCAAGGAGGAGAAATGCGTACCATCACGATTTCCGAATTTGATAGAGGTCGGATTGTAGCCTATCGCGATTGCGGTTTATCGTATCGCGTCATTGCTGCTCGCGTTGGTCGAGATCCAATGACTGTTAGCAGAATATGGAATCGGTGAGTTCAGGAGGGTAATACGGAACGCCGTGCTGGATCCCAACGGCCTCGTATCTCTAGCAGTCGAGATGACAGGCATCTTATCCGCATGGCTGTAACGGATGGTGAAGCCACACCTCGATCCCTGAGTCAACAGATACGGACGTTTGAAAGACAACAACCATCTCCACGAGCAGTTCGACGACGTTTGCAGCACAATGGGCTATCAACTCGGAGACCATGGCTGCGGTTACCCTTGACGCTGTATAACAGTCAGGAGCGCAAGCGATGATGTGTTCAACGACGAACCTGGGTGCACGAATGGCAAAACGTCATTTTTTCGAATGAATCCGGGTTCTGTTTACAGTATCATGACAGTCGCATCCGTGTTTGGCGACATCGCGGTGAACGCGCATTGGAAGCGTGTATTCGTCATCGCCATACTGGCGTATCACCCGGCGTGATGGTATGGGGTGCCATTGGTTACAAGTCTCGGTTACCTCTTGTTCGCATTGACAGCACTTTGAACAGTGAACGTTACATTTCAGATATGTTACGACCTGTGGCTCTACCCTTCATTCGATCCCTGCGAAACCCTACATTTCAGCAGGATAATGCACGACCGCATGTTGCAGGACCTGTACGGGCCTTTCTGGATACAGAAAATGTTCGACTGCTGCCCTGGCCAGCACATTCTCCAGATCTCTCACCAGTTGAAAACGTCTGGTCAATGGTGGCCGAGCAACTGGCTTGTCACAATACGCGAGTCACTACTCTTGACGAACTGTGGTATCGAGTTGAAGCTTTATGGGCAGCTGTAGCTGTACACACCATCCAAGCTCTATTTGACTCAAATAGCCAGGCGTATTATGGCCGTTATTATGGCCAGAGGTAGTTGTTCTGGGTACTGATTTCTCATGATCTATGCACCCAAATTGTGTGAAAATGTAATCACATGTCAGTTCTAGTATAATATAATTGTCCAATGAATACCCGTTTATCATCTGCATTTCTTCTTGGTGTAGCAATTTTAATGGCCAGTAGTGTAGATATGAATTTTAATATGGGCTTCATCTACCATCCATACTCCGCTAACCACTGCGCGCGCTGTAATTTATTTTTTTTTATTTATTTATTTATTTATTGTTCCGTGGGACCACATTTAGGAGAAGTCTCCATGGTCATGGAACGAGTCAATACATGAAATTATAACACGATTGTAGAAACACATAAAATGAAACAAGTCGTTAGTTTAAATAAAGAAAATCAAGAATGTAACACTGGAATTTGCTTAATTTTTTATCTCTTCCAGGAGCTCCTCGACAGAATAGAAGGAGTGAGCCATGAGGAAACTCTTCAGTTTAGACTTAAAAGTGTTTGGGCTACTGCTAAGATTTTTGAGTTCTTGTGGTAGCTTATTGAAAATGGATGCAGCAGAATACTGCACTCCTTTCTGCACAAGAGTCAAGGAAGTGCATTCCACATGCAGATTTGATTTCTGCCTAGTATTAACTGAGTGAAAGCTGCTAACTCTTGGGAATAAGCTAATATTGCTAACAACAAACGACATTAAAGAAAATACATACTGTGAGGGCAATGTCAAAATTCCCAGACTATTGAATAGGGGTCGACAAGAGGTTTTCGAACTTACACCATACATAGCTCGAACAGCCCGTTTTTGAGCCAAAAATACCCTTTTTGAATCAGAAGAATTACCCCAAAAAATAATACCATATGACATAAGCGTATGAAAATATGCGAAGTATACTACTTTTCGTGTTGAAATGTCACTTATTTCAGATACTGTTCTAATGGTAAATAAAGCGGCATTTAGTTTCTGAACAAGATCCTGAACATGGGCTTTCCACAACAGCTTACTATCTATCCGTACGCCTAGGAACTTGAACTGTTCCGTCTCGCTTATAACATGCCCATTCTGTCTGATTAAAATGTCAGTTCTTGTTGAATTGTGGGTTAGAAACTGTAAAAACTGAGTCTTACTGTGATTTAGCATCAAATTATTTTCCACAAGCCACGAACTTACTTCATGAACTACATTATTTGATAATGTTTCAATATTACACACAAGATCCTTCACTACCAAGGTGGTGTCATCAGCAAACAGAAATATTTTTGAATCACCTGTAATACTAGAAGGCATATCATTTACATAAATAAGGAACAGCAGTGGCCCCAGCACCGACCCTTGGGGAACGCCCCATTTAACAGTGCCCCATTGGGACTGAACATCATTACCACTCTCAATATTGCGGAGGATTACCTTCTGCTTTCTGTTCTTAAAGTAGGAGGCGAACCAATTGTAAGCTACTCCCCTTACTCCATAATGTTCCAACTTCTGCAGTAATATTTTGTGGTCAACACAGTCAAAAGCCTTCGTTAAATCAAAGAAAACACCTAACGTTCTCAACCTTTTATTTAATCCGTCCAAAACCTCACAGAGAAAAGAGAATATAGCATTTTCAGTTGTTAAGCCATTTCTAAAACCAAACTGTACATTTGACAGCAAATTATGTGAATTTAAATGCTGCAGTAACCTTGTATATACAAGCCTCTCGATAACTTTAGCAAACACCGATGGCATAGAAATAGGTCTATAATTGTCAACATTATCCCTGTCTCCCTTTTTATAAAGTGGCTTCACTACCGAGTACTTTAATCGGTCAGGAAACCGACCACTGCTAAAGGAAAAGTTACAGATATGGCTAAGTACTGAGCTAATATACGTGGAACAATACTTCAGTATTCTGCTAGATACCCCGTCATATCCATGAGAGTTCTTGGTCTTTAGTGATTTAATTATTAACTCAATCTCCCTCTTGTCAGTATCATGGAGGAGCATTTCAGGTAACAGTCTCGGAACACTTTTTTCTAAGAGCGCTATATGATTCCCTGTTGGGACTAGGTTTCTATTTAGTTCACCTGCTATATTCAGAAAGTGATTATTAAGTACTGTACATATATGCGACTTATCAGCAACACGGACATCCCCACTACGCACTGATTCTATATCCTCGACCTGTCTCTGCAGACCAGCCACTTCCTTTACGACTGACCATATGGTTTTAATTTTATCCTGAGACTTAGCTATTCTATCTGCATACCACATACTTTTTGCCTTCCTAATAACTTTTTTAAGCACCTTACAATACTGTTTGTAATGGGCTGCTGCATTTAGATTTTGACTGTTTCTAACGTTTTGATATAATTGCCACTTTGTTCTACAAGATATTCTTATCCCTTTAGTCAGCCACCCAGGCTGCCTGTTTGTGCTAGTACCCTGTTTTAAACGTTCTAACGGAAAGCAACTTTCAAAGAGCACGAGAAAAGTCTTGAGGAAAGCATTATATTTATCGTCTACTGTATCAGCACTATAAACATCTTGCCAATCTTGTTCCTTGATAAGGTTTACAAAAGTCTGTACAGCAACTGGATCAGCTTTCCTCAAAAGTTGGTAACTATATTTAACATGTGTTGAAGCACAAAAATCTTTTAGACTTAAAATTTGTGCATCATGATCTGAAAGGCCATTCACCTTTTTGCTAACAGAATGCCCTTCTAATAATGACGAATGAACAAAAATATTGTCTATGGTTGTTCTACTGTTCCCTTGCACCCTCGTTGGAAAGAATACGGTTTGCATAAGATTGTATGAATTAAGGAGGTCTACCAGCATCCTTTTCCTTGCACAGTCACTTATACAATTAATATTGAAGTCACCACATATAACTAACTTTTTGTATTTCCTATAAAGTGAACCAAGAACCTCCTCTAGCTTTAGCAAAAATGTTGTGAAATCGGAGTCTGGGGATCTATAAATAACAACAGTAAGAAGTTTAGCTCCACTAAATTTAACCACACCTGCACAACATTCAAACACCTTTTCAGTGCAGTACTTTGAAACATCAATTGACTCAAATGGGATACCGTTTCTCACATACATGGCTACTCCCCCACACCGCAAAGAGCTCCTAGAAAAGCTGCCAGCCAACCTGTATCCTGGTAAAGGAAGCCTCTGAATTATCTCCTTATTTAAGAAGTGTTCAGATATACCAATAATTTCAGAGTCAACATCTATAAGCAGTTCACTAACTTTATCTCGAATACCTTGTATATTTTGATGAAATATACTAATTCCCTCATTAATCGGATACCCAAGCTTTGTAGAAAGTGGTTTCTTTGTTAGAGAGACTTCCCTTAAGCAGGAATACCTATCAGCTGACTTCAATCTAAAAAAGGTACAGCTCTAACACCCACAACTACCGGAATTTTCCCATGAGTGATCCCACCACCCCCACCTATGCTGTCACCTATAAGTTTTGCCAACCTCCCCTTCCCATACCTGTTGAGGTGCAGGCCATGTCTAGTGAAACCCGTCCTACTGATAGACTCCACCGACACCACTGAAATGTGACTCATGCCTTCTGTCATCAGCGCACCCCCAAGTCTCATGTTATTACGCCTGACGGCTATATTAAGATGAGGCCGATCGTGACGCTGAAACAGTCCCACGAAATGCACATTCGTGTTGCCAGTCTGAGTGGCTATCTTTTCCAGGTCACCATCTATGTCATACTTCCCATCCCTATCAATACTATTACCAGCCCCACCCACAATCACTACCTGATCCTCTTTAGTAAAATCCCTACATAACCCCCCTATGTTAAAAGTCACCTGAGCCAATCCTGCATTAGGCTTTACAATGCTGGTAACCTGGTACTCACTCCCCAAAACTTCCTGCAACTGCTGGCCTACACCTCTACCATGAGAACTACCTAACAGCAGAACCTTCTTCTTTCTCTTAGACTTTGCAACTGTCCTAGCCACCGTAACTGCTGAGGTCTGCTGCATACTTCCTACATCTACAGCTACTAGAGATTCCTCTCCACTAGACTCTGACAGTTGGTCATATCTATTACAAACACCAATAGAAAAACTATCTGAAAATCTCCTTCTCCTAGCAGATCTCTTGCCAACAGCCAGCTCCCATTCCCCAACCCCCTTCTCCCTCCTCATCCTATCTAGCTCCTCCTGTGCGTTTTTCAACTGCACCTGAAGGGCACAGATCTTACGCTCCTGCTCCTCTATCAACTTACTCTTGCTACATAACCTGCAGTTCCAGGAGAGGATCTCACCAGAATGCCCACTGGCTTCCCCACTGCATTCCCCCCAGTGAAAATACTTCGAACAAGTCTCACACCGCAATCCACTACTCACAAACCTACGGCAAAGCCCACACTTCTCACTCATGGTAAAATTTTACAATTATTGAAACAAGAAAACAACTTTATCTAAGTTCCGCTACTACAATAAGAAGATGTTAAAAACTGACTACAATTATCACAAACTTGCTCTACAAGGGAAGTAACTACTATTATTGAAAGTATTAATCAACAACAAATGAGAATATAACAAAATACTAACACAGAAAGAAAATCAAACGTCTAATGACAGTAACGAAACTGAAAGCAGTTCGCAAAAATTTCTTCTGAAGTTATTTCACCGGAAAACACCAAGAACACCGGTTGAAGACCACTAAAGTTCCTAAATAAAATACTATACACAAACAATTAACTAGTACTTAGCTTTCGATGCGCCGCTACAGCTGCAACTGGTCAGCGCGGAATGTAAACACGGGTAAGAGGTTAAGTTGCTCGATACGAAACACTCACAAATATCAGGCCACAACACACGAAATGCAGAGGTGAATGAAGAAACCACTAATAAGTCACTTATATTGTAAATATTATAACAAAAACAGTTAAAATATATATCTGAAAACTAAAAATAGATGAAAACTTAGAGAGCGATCTCACACGCAGTCACGCGCTTATGACGTCACACCAAAGTCCAATCTAATCTAATCTAATATTGTCCTTACGATTCGAGCACGAGCGATACACAGGAGGTTGTAGTAAATTCGTAGATTAGTCATTTAAAACTAGCTCTTGAAACTGTGTAAGTAGGTTTTCTCAGAATAGTTTGCCTTTACCTCCATGTTCCAGTCAGTTCCTTTTTAGCATTTCCGAGACACTCTCCCGCAAATCAAAAACCCTGTGACCAGTCGTGCTGCCCTTCTCTGTAAACATTCAGTATCCCCTGTTAGTCCTATTTGATATGGATCCCATACAATGAGCAAAAATTTAGGATCGATCGCACGTGTGTAAGCAATCTCCTTTGCAGAGTAAATGCATTTCCTCCGTATCCAACCAAAGAACCAAAGTATGTCATCTGCATTTCCTGCGACTGAGTCTTTGTGATCATTCTATTTCATATCCCTACTAATTGTTGCACCCAGGTATTTGTATGGGTTGACCACTCCACATTGTCACACACTGATACTGTAGCCATATCACACTTAGTCTTTTATTTTATTTGACAGAACTTCGTTCTAAATAAACGTGTCGTCTGCGAAATGTCTAATACGTTTGAAAGGAGATTAATATACCAAATTAACTGTAAGCGTCCCAACACTCGTCCCTGGGTTACACTTCAAGCTACGTCTGCTTTCGATGATGACTCTCCGTCTAAGATAAAATGAAGCGTCCCCTCTAACAAAATATCTTCAGTCCATCAGTCCAGTCTTTTGACTGGTTTGATGTGACTGTCACGAATTCTTGCGCCAACCTTTTATCTCAGAATAGCACTTCCAACCAATGTCCTCAATTATTTGCAGGGTGTATTCAAATCTCTGCCTTCTTCTACAGTTTTTACCCTCTACAGTTCCCTCCATTACAATGGAAGTTCCCTGATGTCTTAACACACATACTATTCCTTTCCTCACCTTCTGGGAGAACCTCCTCACTCCTTACCTTAGCAGTACAGCTAACTTTAAAAATTCTTCTGTATCGCCACATCTCAAATGAATCGATTCTCTTTCGTTCCGGTCTTCCAAAAATCATGTTCCACTACCGTACAATGCTGTGCTCCAAACGTATATTCTCAGAAATTTCTTCCTCAAATGAAGGGCTGCGTTTGATAGTAGCGGACTTCTATTGGTCAGGAATGCACTTTTTGCCTGCGCTAGTCTGGTTTTTATGTCCTCCTTGCTGCGCGCATAATGGATTATGTTCGTGGGTAGGAAACAGAATTCCTTAACTTCATCTACTTCTTGACCACCAATTTGGTGTTAATTATATTGCTGCTCTCATTTCTTCTATTCCTAATTACTTTCTTCTTGCTTCGGTTTATTTTCAGTCCATATCCTGTACTCATTAGACTGTTCATTCCATTCAACACTGTCTGCAGTTCTTCCTCACTTTCACTGAGGATAGCAATGACCTCAGCAAATGTTATCACTGACATCCTTTCACCTTGAATTTTAAACCCATTCTTGAACCTTTTATTTCCGTCATTGTCTTTACGATGTATAGCTTGCATCCCTGTCTGACACCCGTTTTAATCCGAGCACCGTTTTTACTCCGAGCACTCCATACGGTCGTACTTCCGATAATAAGCGTAGACGTGGACCTGAAAACCGTTTTCAGAAATCAAGAAATTCTGCATCTGTTTGACTGCCTTGATCCACGGCTCTAAGGACATCTTGTCAGAAAAGAGTGAGCTGGATTTCACACGACCGGTGTTTTTAGGATCCATGATAGCTGGCACGGAGGAGGCCATTGTGTTCGAGACACATTACTACGTTTGAGCTCAAAACATTTTTTAAGATTGTGCAGCAAATGGATGTCAAAATGTTGGACGGCTGTTACGTGTATCACCACTGGTACTCTTCTTATAGATGCATGTGGTTTGTGCTTCTTTGCAACAACTGGACACGGTTTTATGTTCGAGGGACGCACGGTTTATTGTCGTTAACTGAGCCGCAAATTCTGTATAGAATTATAACAGCGATTCCATCGGGTCCTGCAAATTTGTTCGATATGACACTAGTATTTGATTCACTCATTGTTACAATGGCGCGAGAAGTGTATTGGGGTAATAGTTTCGGGGTTTGTAAAGTGTGATGTCTTGTTTTGTCTCGGCTCGATGGTGATGGTTGTCCCAGTCGAGATGACGCGGAACGACGTCCGTCGACCACGACAACGCCAATCTGTAACTATTATAAAAACAAACTCCTCTCGCGGTTTGGTTATTTTTCAGATACTGTCTCTCAAAACTGATATTAACGTCTCGATGGAGCAGCACGCCGGAGTGTGTGCGCCGCCCTTGCTTGTAATTAAAGCAATTGTGTTTCATGTCTATTGATCTCGTCCACTTGTAAATATAGCGACTGCACCACTTGATAACGCGATGACTCCCTCGATCTGAAATAATAACCAAACGTCCTTTGGGTGTTCGCGACAGACTTTTCAGTTTATGCGAAATTGCTGGCTGTAGTTCTTATGCCCGGTTTGAGAATGGGTATTCAGACGTTGAAAATATAATGTCTCGAATCATCAATCCATCATCCAAGCCTATGTCACATCATGATTTTTGCGAGGATATTGAGTTGTTAATTATATCTCCGTCGTCAAGGAGTTCCTACGTCGCTTATTCAACAACTACACGACGTAATTCCAGAGATAACATACCCTTGAGCAATGTTCAGAAAAAAAATGGCTCTGAGCACTATGCGACTTAACTTCTGAGGTCATCAGTCGCCTAGAACTTAGAACTAATTAAACCTAAGGACATCACACACATCCATGCCCGAGGCAGGATTCGAACCTGCGACCGTAGCGGTCACGCGGTTCCAGACTGAAGCGCCTTTAACCGCACGGCCACACCGGCCGGCTTGCAATGTTCAGAATGCGTCGCATTTCGGTGTAATGTTATTGCTGTTTACAGTTAAATTGTCACTAAATCACTTTTCCGAAGAGTCAGTTAATTCCACAAATAAACTTTAAATATCGATTAAATGATGTATGCGACACGAAGAATTAAAGTTGAATTAAAGTTTATTGTTCTTCCTAATTATTTACCCCTACACTGAGCACACACACCGATTTTTCATTCAGGGAATTGCGTCTGTTAGCATCAGCAATTCTCACTTTGACGATAGCTTCTGACAATACGGCGCAATTGTAAGTGCTTCGTGATTGCGTCTATCTTTTGCCTACTCAAGCCCAATAATTGAGTTTATGTCGACGATCAGTCTCTTTCTGTGTCCTTTGATGTTCGTGACTATTAAGTATCACGAAGGCTAAGTCCCATCACAAATCAGCAATCACACGAGTTATTTTTCTGTCACATATATCAACTATCCCGTTACCTGTCTAACGGTAAAGATGATTTTACTCCAGTCAGACTTCTGACTAATACTTCCAACCATAAGACTTTTAAAGTTCAAATCGGTTTTGAAACAATCTAGTAGCGCTCAACATGCTTACTACTATTGCAACTGTACAAGAGAGAAGTGAAGTTAACATCTCCATTGCCGAGATACGTTGTAGGCACAGCGAACTTACAGCTCGATGCGGCTACAACTCTCTTCTAGGATAAATGTTATTTTTGGTCAGTTGATGGTCTGGGCCTTAATCTTCGTAAATAATATTTCTTTTGGATTCTTTCCTTAGAGTTTCTGTTTCGTATCATATGGTATTCTTTCATTCAGTCCTTTTTTATGATAAGCATTAGTATTTATATAACATTCTTGTTAATCAAACTGTGAAGAGTGTAAATTTTGTTGTCAGTAGCTGTCATCACTGTCAGGATGACTGATTTTTCTATTTATTTTGGCAACAAAAAGGTGTTCACTATGGGTTCTATCAATGAGGTGTTACAAAGGTACCCACTGATGATGGCACAAATGTGCAGAAACCATGTTATGCTTTATCAAGCAACGTGTTCCCTTAGTAGGTAGACAATATTTTGATAATTTAATCTGCAAACAAGGCTGCTGCCAGAGCTTCAAAACCAAACGATGACGAGATACATTTCTTGCTGGTGGCAAATCTTCACTGAATTAAATATGCTGGACGCAGGGTGCTGACGCAATCAGCTCCAGACGTTTCGTACCAGGACGGGCGTCGTATTTTTGAGTTGGCCGCGCCCCTGCTATAACGGTTCCAGAGCTCTTGCGCCGCTAACGAAGTTCCACGGGTTTTGGCTGACAAGCCAGACCGAAAATTTATAGGTCTGGAGGAGGCGGATCGGAGCAACCGAATACCCTGGCCGCAAGATGGCCTTGGCAGCTCGTTATACAATGTCGGCCGCATCTTGCGTGAATGAGGTTTCAGGAGACGTGGCTCTTCCTTAATGGACTCCCCAAAGTCCAAAGACATCACCGACAACATGTCTAAACAACTTCTCTATACATGAAAGGCAATGCCGTGACTGACTGACTGATTGACTGACTAACTCACCATCGTCCAACCCAAACTGCTTAGGATAGAAACTTGAAATTTGGAGAAGATGTGGATCTTATACTGTAAGCGTTATTTAGGAAGGGTGTTTTCGAAATTCCAACCAAAAGGGGGTGAAATAGGGGATAAAAGGTTTTCTGAAGAAATTTCGCTATTAAATGAATTTCCAAGCTAGACCTACGAAAATTGGTATTTGGTTTCTGGGACAGAAATAAATATACAAGTGTTTCAGTTTTTCTCGAAATTTAACGCTATAGGGGTGAAATAATGGGTGAAAGCTTGTTTTGAAAATATATCATTATAAAAGAACTAGTACAATATTTTTAAAACTGCATCTATGAATATTGGTATTTGACTTCTCTGCAACAAAAAAAAAAAAAAAAAAAAAAAAAAAGGTAAAGGACTTTCAAAGGTAACATCTGAAAATTTTAACTTGACTTCTCAGTTAAAAAAATATGTCTCACATTTTTTGGTAATTCAACCACTATCTGAGTGAATTAAAAGATGAAAATTTTTTTAGAAATATTTCATTGTACAAGCATTTTGGAGCTAAATCCACCATATGAAAATTTGTATTTTTCCTCTCTGTTAGAAACAAAACATATGCTTGTCACTGTTTTTGGAAATTCACTCCTAAGGAAGTGAAATAGGGAGTGAAACATTTTATGAAAATATTTCATTCTAAAAGTATTTTTAAAGGTAAATCTTTGAAAATCGGTGTTTGGCTTCTCGGTTAGAGGTGAAAACAAACTCGTGTTTCACTGTTTTTGAAATAGGGTCAGAATGATTCACTGACTCCTTATTGCCCAGCCCAAACCGCTAAGGATAGGAACTTGAAGTTTGTAGAGGGTGTGAACCTTATACTGTAGGGATCGTTTAAGAAGATACTGTCCGAAATTCCACTCGTAAGGGAGTGTAATAGGGGTCGAAAGGCTTTTTGAAAGTATGTCGCTATCAAGGGAATTTTGAAGCTAGAGCTACAAAAACTGGTATTTGGTCCTCAGTCATAAAATAAAAAAAATACATGTTTCAGCATTTTTGGAAATTCAACCATCAAGGGGGTAAAATATTGAGTAAAAGTTTTTTTTTCAAAATAAATAATTACTAAAGAAATACTAAAGGATTTTTAAGGTTGCTTCTATGACAATTGGCATTTGACTTCTCTGTTAGAAATAAAAAAAAAAGAACGTGCTAGTGGTAATATAATGCTCTAAGAGAGAGCAAGGGGCTGAAAATTTTAAAGAAAATATTTCGTTACAATAAAAAATTTTAAAGCTAAATTTATGAAAATCGGTCTTTCACTTTTCGGTTGGAAGTAAAGAAATATTTGGCGGAGATACCTGCACAAGAACGCAAAAAGCTCTATTAACAAAATTTTTTGTTCCTGGCTACCAGAATAGCTTTTTGGTTAGAGGTACATTTGGAAAAGACCATTCTTATATGGCCTTAATTAGCGTGAAAAGCTTACAAGGTGCTGCAGTTTGTGAACAACATAAAAAATTCGATCAAATAAAAACAAAAACAAAAAATCTCTGCAGGCCATACAGTCTACTCGAGCCAAACAGTGGGCGCTAAACTAGTTTTTTTATATTTCTCCCCGCTACATATTCTCCTTTGGATTGTATTAATAATTAAGTTCGGACCTGGCATCTGTTGGGTTCCCAGAGAGACACAGGTGCTTTTCATTGGTTACAATATCCACTACTCTATCCTTTTTTCGCCCAGAAAAGCGTAGGGAATAAGAAGTTTTAGTTAAGCGCATGGCGATAATTTGGAATTTCTACAGGAAGTAAGAGGGAGGTGCGGAAAGTAACGCACAATAATTTTTTTCTCCCCTAGTATTGCAGCTGGAATGTTGAAATTTTATGACCGGTAGAGTTTGAAGTTTGCGCTACAGAGGGTATTTTGTTTTCATGTGCAGCCCTAGCGAGAGAAGCCTGAACTACGAAACAAACATGGCTCGCATGTTACTGTGTCAACTAGTGAAGAACATCAAGGCGCGTTTTTGTTCATGACACATTGAAATTTCGTAAAGTTAGTGCTTTCTGGGTGCCTAAGAACCTGACACACAATCAGAAGGTCCAGCGAAGGATGACAAGCTTAGATCAGTTAAGGCGGTACACTGCAGAAGTGCATGACTTTCTGAAAGGAATCGTCACTGGTAACGATTCGTGGGCACACCACTACACGCCCGAAACCAAGCAGGTCTCTACGGAGAGGAAACATGCTGGTTCCCCAGAACGAAAGGAATTCAAAGTGACTCAACCTGATGGGGAAGTGCTTATGACAGTGTTGGGGGATATGCGTGATGTGTTAGCGCTGGACTTTTCTGGACACGGGACCACTGTGAATGCTACAGCCTACATTAAAATTTCGGTTAAACTGCGTCGTGCCCTTCGTGCGTCGTGACAAACGCCACAACATTAATGCAGACGGTGCCAAACTTCTTCATGACAACGCTCGCCCCATGTTGCTGCTCCTGTTCGTAAGAAAATGGCCAAATTTGGATCGGAGATGCTCCAGCATCCACCATACATTCCGGATCTTGCAACGTCGTACTTCCACGATGAGCTCCCTGGCTGGTCAACGCTTTGCGACAGTTGCGAAAGTAAAATCAGCAGTCCGCAGATAGGTATTCTCCAACCAAATGGGCTTCTACGAAAAGGGCATATTGAAACTGGTGCCACGACGGGATAAATGTTTTGAAATCGTAAGTGGCTATGTAGAAAAGTAGGTAATAGATATAAGTTGATTTGTCCTTTTTTTGGTTTGTTACCTATTAAACTCAGGTAGTTACTTTCCGATCTTCCCTCGTATAATAACGATTCCCGGCATCAACTTGATCATCCATAGTCTTAGAGGAGCCTGAAGGTAGTGTACTGTAACACAGAAACCGGCTGTGCATGAATAAAACGAGTAAATAAGCTGATGGTGTTATGCTTATTACATATAGGAGACATAAAGCTGTTGCCCTAATATCCACGAGAAGATAGATGTACGGAGAGTTCAAATCGATGTTGGCTTCAGTACTTTTGCAGAGATGAAGAGCCTTTCGCAGGGTAGATTAGCGTGAAGAGTTATACCAGACCACAATAGCTACAAAACGTAAAAAATGTTTCGGGAAGAGCAGGGAAGTGGTGGGCTGACAGCCCGTGACCATTCCCAGAGGTCTAACCCAAGAAATAGATTATGATGATTATGATCATCATCATATCATGAAAACCTCGCCACGCAAACCGCAGGTTCTCATCCGTCTGCAGAAGTTAAGCAAGAAGGGGCCCAGCTAGAGCTTGGATAGGTGACCGTCTGGGAATTCCGGGTGCCGTCTTTTCAGGGACAAGCAAGTCGCCAAACTGGCGCCCAATTGAAAGACTTGTAGAACGCCATTGAACCATACAATATTATTACTATTATTATTATTATTATCATTATTATTATTATTACTGTCATTAGTAACGGGTATCCCACATAAAACCGGTATACCTCAAGTACCGATTAATTATCTCCGGTCGAACTACTTCCGGAGTTCAGCACTCTCAAAAGTTGGCTACACTGCACTTTATAGGAAAGCTGAGTGCAGCTGTGTGTTCGTGCGTCACTTGTTGTCAGAAGCCCGGATTGCTGAGGTGATACAGAAATGGGGCAGTTTGCATTAGAACAACGAATTGATATTGTGTAGCATTACGTAAAGACAAGCTCCATCCAGGAAAGCAAAGAATTGTTTCAAGCGAAGTATCCTGGTGGGACACACCCACGACCACCACTACTCGAGATCTGTACAAGAAATGGTGAGCTGTAGAATCCGTTCAGAACGTCCAGAGTAAAAGGAGACCGACAGTGAAGCCCCCTGGAGCTACAGATAGAATTCGCATGGACAATTCGAGAAGCCCTCGGAAGTCGGTAAGGAGGTTATAGCAGCAGGTTGCTGTACCTAGTACACTGTGTCATCGTGTGCTAAAAGATATTAAATTAAAAGCCCATCGTGTGAGGTGCAAGGCGGGAAATGTGACGACCATGAAAGAAGAGTCCATTACTGTGGTTGACAACTGACATCAATTTCTAACGGTTACCTGGACCCCTTGGTTTACTTCACGTCAGATGAGCCCCGGTTTCATTTGTTACATAAACTCCCAGAACTGCAGATACTGTTCGTAGGACAATATCCCCTACTGGCCATTAAAATTGCTACACCAAGCAGAAATGCAGATAATAAACGGGTATTCATTGGACAAATATACACTCCTGGAAATGGAAAAAAGAACACATTGACACCGGTGTGTCAGACCCACCATACTTGCTCCGGACACTGCGAGAGGGCTGTACAAGCAATGATCACACGCACGGCACAGCGGACACACCAGGAACCGCAGTGTTGGCCGTCGAATGGCGCTAGCTGCGCAGCATTTGTGCACCGCCGCCGTCAGTGTCAGCCAGTTTGCCGTGGCATACGGAGCTCCATCGCAGTCTTTAACACTGGTAGCATGCCGCGACAGCGTGAACGTGAACCGTTTGTGCAGTTGACGGACTTTGAGCGAGGGCGTATAGTGGGCATGCAGGATGCCGGGTGGACGTACCGCCGAATTGCTCAACACGTGGGGCGTGAGGTCTCCACAGTACATCGATGTTGTCGCCAGTGGTCGGCGGAAGGTGCACGTGTCCGTCGACCTGGGACCGGACCGCAGCGACGCACGGATGCACGCCAAGACCGTAGGATCCTACGCAGTGCCGTAGGGGACCGCACCGCCACTTCCCAGCAAGTTAGGGACACTGTTGCTCCTGGGGTATCGGCGAGGACCATTCGCAACCGTCTCCATGAAGCTGGGCTACGGTCCCGCACACCGTTAGGCCGTCTTCCGCTCACGCCCCAACATCGTGCAGCCCGCCTCCAGTGGTGTCGCGACAGGCGTGAATGGAGGGACGAATGGAGACGTGTCGTCTTCAGCGATGAGAGTCGCTTCTGCCTTGGTGCCAATGATGGTCGTATGCGTGTTTGCCGCCGTGCAGGTGAGCGCCACGATCAGAACTGCATACGACCGAGGCACACAGGGCCAACACCCGGCATCATGGTGTGGGGAGCGATCTCCTACACTGGCCGTACACCACTGGTGATCGTCGAGGGGACACTGAATAGTGCACGGTACATCCAAACCGTCATCGAACCCATCGTTCTACCATTCCTAGACCGGCAAGGGAACTTGCTGTTCCAACAGGACAATGCACGTCCGCATGTATCCCGTGCCACCCAACGTGCTCTAGAAGGTGTAAGTCAACTACCCTGGCCAGCAAGATCTCCGGATCTGTCCCCCATTGAGCATGTTTGGGACTGGATGAAGCGTCGTCTCACGCGGTCTGCACGTCCAGCACGAACGCTGGTCCAACTGAGGCGCCAGGTGGAAATGGCATGGCAAGCCGTTCCACAGGACTACATCCAGCATCTCTACGATCGTCTCCATGGGAGAATAGCAGCCTGCATTGCTGCGAAAGGTGAATATACACTGTACTAGTGCCGACATTGTGCATGCTCTGTTGCCTGTGTCTATGTGCCTGTGGTTCTATCAGTGTGATCATGTGATGTATCTGACCCCAGGAATGTGTCAATAAAGTTTCCCCTTCCTGGGACAATGAATTCACGGTGTTCTTATTTCAATTTCCAGGAGTGTATTATACTAGAACTGACATGTGATTACATTTTCTCGCAATTTGGGTGCATAGATCCTGAGAAATCAGTACCCAGAACAACCACCTCTGGCCGTAATAACGGTCTTGATACGCCTGGGCATTGAGTCAAACAGAGATTGGATGGCGTGTACAGGTACAGCTGCCCATGCAGCTTCAACACGATACCACAGTTCATCAAGAGTAGTGACTGGCGTATTGTGACGAGCCAGTTGCTCGGCCACCATTGACCAGACGTTTTCAATTGTGAGAGATCGGGAGATGTTCTGGCCAGGGCAGCAGTCGAACATTTCCTGTATCCAGATACGCCCGTACAGGACCTGCAACATGCGGTCGTGCGTTATCCTGTTGAAATGTAGGGTTTCGCAGGGATCGAATGAAGGGTAGAGCCACGGGTCGTAACACATCAGAAATGTAACGTCCCCTATTCAGAGTGCCGTCAATGCGAACAAAAGGTGACGGAGACGTGTAACCAATGGCACCCCATACCATCACGTCGGGTGATACGCCAGCATGGCGATGACGAATACACGATTCTAATGTGCGTTCACCGCGATGTCGCCAAACACGGATGCGACCATCATGATGCTGTAAACAGAACCCGGATTCTACCGAAAAAATGACGTTTTGCCATTCGTGCACCCAGGTTCGTCGTTGAGTACACTATCGCAGGCGCTCCTGTCTGTGATGCAGCGTCAAGGGTAACCGCAGCCATGGTCTCCGAGCTGATAGTCCATGCTGCTAAAACGTCGTCGAGCTATTCGTGCAGATGGTTGTTGTCTTGCAAACGTCCCCATCTGTTGACTCAAGGATCGAGACGTGGCTGCACGACCCGTTACAGCCGTGGGGATAAGATGCCTGTCATCTCGACTGATAGTGATACGAGGCCGTTGAGATCCAGCACGGCGTTCCCTATTACCCTTCTGAACCCACCGATTCCACATTCTGCTAACAGTCAATGGATGTCGACCAATAGGAGCAACAATGTCGCGGTACGATAAACCGCAATGGCGATAGGCTACAATCCGACCTTTATCAAAGTCGTAAACGTGATGGTACGCATTTCTCCTCCTTACACGAGGCATCACAACAACGTTTCACCAGGCAACGCCGGTCAGTTGCTGTTTGTGTATGAGAAATCGGTTGGAAACTTTTCTCATGTCTCGTGATGACTGGGTGTTGTGTGATGTCCTTAGGTTAGTTAGGTTTAAGTAGTTTTAGGTTATAGGGGACTGATGACCATAGATTTTAAGTCCAATAGTGCTCAGAGCCATTTGAACCATTTTTTTCTCATGTCAGCACGTTTTAGGTGTCGCCACCGGCGCCAACCTTGTGTGAATGCTGTGAAAAGCTGATCATTTACATATCACTGCATCTTCTTCCCGTCGTTTAAATTTCGCGTCTGTAGCACATCATCTTCGTGGTGTAGCAATTTTAATGGCCAGTAGTGTACATACCTGCATGTAGAACCTCTCCACTCAGAGAAGGCAGGTGTTCGGTGTGCTTTGTCCGGCATATGCATTATTGGTTCCATGTTTTCAATTAAAACATTGAACAGTGCCAGATACCTAGAAATCTTTTACTCTTTATACGCACACTTAACAATGCACAGGAGCTGTGTGTAGTATTCCAACAATATGGGGCAACCGCTTACACATGCAACTAATGTATGGCCCCCATCGCCACCGTGTTCCCTGGAAACAGACTTGTCAGTAGAGGCATCTTGTCCGCAAGGGTCCCAGACTTAACGTCATGTGACTTTTATTTATGGGGTGCACTAAAAAACTAAGTGTACACCGACGATCCTCGCACAATAGACGATCTTAAACAGAACGTTATTAGAGAAATTAACAACATCACGACTGCAGAATGACAGCGCGTTGTTGGGAACGCCATCACACGAAGTCAGCGATACCTCGATGCCCACGGCTATCACTTCCAGCACCTCTTACAAAAAGGTAACCACATGGTTCTTAACGTTACTACGAGGGTGAGTAAAATGAAAACCTTAAATTTGTAATAACAAATAGAAATTTCGCGCCGTTATCCTGTAAGTTGGTAAGCATGCTACAAACTGCGTGCAGAATGGCCTGTAGGTGGCAGCATAGTGCAGATGCACACATACCGTCGCAGTATCAGTATGAAGATGGCCGCCCCATTTGCGACTTGCACCAGGGAAGAACAGCGATCTGTTTTCGGTTTCCGCGTAGTGAAGGTGTGAAACCTTTTGAAATTCATCGACGAATGAAGGTTCAGTACGGTGATGCGTGTTTGTCACAGCAGCAAGTCTACGAATGGAGTAGGAAGTTCGCAAATGGTGTGACTTCAGTGGAAGATGCTCTTCGTCCAGGTCAGGCACAACGAGTTGTGACTCCACATAAAATTGCAGCAGTTGAAGCCATAGCGAAGGAAAACCGCCGAGTGACACTGAATGACATTGCAGCATGTTTACAGATTAGTAATGGGACAGCACACCACCTTGGGCATGATGTGCTCCAGTTTCACAAAGCGTCCGGAAGATGGGTGCCACGGCAGCTGACTCCTGAAATGAGAGAACGACATGTTGATGCTTGTGAAGAACTTCTTCTGCGCTTTGAACGAGAAGGTGATGGTTTCCTTGCAAGAATCGTTACTGGGGTCGAAACCTGGGTTCACTTCCACTAACCGGAAACGAACAGAGCGAGCAAGGAATGGCGCCATTCCTGATCACCAAGTTATTTCCATATCTTTGGACCACTCAAAGACGCAATGGGAGGAAAGAAGTTTCGTTCCGATGAAGATTTACGCCACACGGTGCATGAGTGGTTGAGCGGACTACCAAAAGAATTTTTTTTAAAGGAATTTATGCACTTTGTAAGCGCTGTAGGACTTGCATTGAGCGTGGGGGAGATAATGTTGAAAAGTGATACATCTTTGTACCACTTCTGCACAGTAAAAAATATTTAAAAAATATTTAAGGTGTTCATTTGGCTCACCCTCGCATATCTGTCGTTTTTTGGTCAGTTCACTGTTACTTGAATCTCGAGCTTATTATTATGACAGCTAATTAACTCGATCTTGCCGGCGCCCTTCTCCCGGCCTGAGTATTCATCTGCTACAGTGGAGATGGGTGACCCGGAATGACAGAGCGAGTCACCGTAACCTCCGATCGCTCGCGACTACGGGAGCAGATGCCGCCTAGGCGGAGCGGTCCGCTCCAGAAGGCGACGTGACCCGCCAGACCGCCCCTGGCCTTGAACCCGGACTCCGCCGTGCGTTCCGGGCGTGGCCGCGGCCGCTGCCGCCGCTGCGTCCGCTGTCCTTGTGCGGAGCCGCCGCCGGCCGGCCCGCCTCACGCACTGGCACGCACCCGAGAAGGCGAGGGCGACGCATCGTTCCCCGCCAAGACGACGGCAGTGACGGGCAAGCCTACGGCGGCGCTCCAATAGTCGAAATGCCAGACTTCTTGGTCACGACGTACTTGTGTGGGTTCTCTGGCACGACACTATCTCATCAAAAGTATCTGAACACCTATTAGTGGATATTACACTGAAGTGGCAAAGAAACTGGTTTACCTGTCTAATGTTATGTAGGGCTCCAGACAGCACGCAGAAGTGCCGTAACACGACGTCGCATGGACTCGACTAATGGCTGAATGGAATTGACATCATGAACCCTGCACGGCTGTCCATAAATCCGTGAGAGTACAAGGGGGTGGAGCTCTCTTCTGAACAGCGCATTGCAAGGCACCCCATATATGCTCAATAATGTTCATGTCTGGGGAGTTTGGTGGCCAGTGGAAGTGTTAAAACTCAGAAGAGTGTTCCTGGAGCCACTCTGTAGCAGTTCTGGACGTGTGAGGTCCTGCTGGTATTGCCCAAGTCCGTCGGAAAGCGCAATGGACATGAAAGGATGCTGGTGATCAGACAGGATTATTACGTACGTGTCACCTGTCAGAGTCGTATCTAGACACATCACGGGTTCCATATCACTCCAACTCCACACGCCCCGCACCATCTCAGAGACTCCACCAGCTTGAACAGTCCCCTGCTGACATCCAGGGTCCATGGATCCATGAGGCTGTTTTCATACCCAACCACTCGGTACAATTTGAAACGACAGTCGTCCGATCAGGCAACATGTTTCCAGTCACTACAGTCCAATGTCGGTGTTGACGGTCCCAGGCGGGGCGTAAAGATATCGTGCTGTCATCACGGGTATACGAATGGGCCTTCGGCTCCGAATGTTCACATCGATGAGGTCTATACCAGTTTCTTTGGTGCTTTACTGTAATATGGGCGGTTTCCGTTCTTGGTCTTTACTGTGGCTCGAACTCGGCTGGGGACACTTTAAATGAGTTGTCTGAATGCCTCTGAAGAAGTAACAGCCCATTGTTCTACTAGACTCGAAAATAGAGAAGGTCGTGACGTCGGACGCTGAGACCTGGAGCGAAGTCTATGTTCTAACTCGTCCCAAAGGTGTTCCGTTTGATTCAGAGCGGAGCAGGCCGCTGTGGCGGAGCGGTTCTAGGTGCTTCAGTCCGGAACCGAGCGATTGCTGGGGTCGCAGGTTCGAATCCTGCCTCGGGCATGGATGTGTGTGATGTCCTTAGGTTAGTTAGGCTTAAGTACTTCTAAGTCTAGGGGACTGATGACCTCAGATGTTAAGTCCCATAGTTCTTAGTACCATTTGAACCATTTGATTCAGAGCTGGATTCTAGGCATGCCAGTCCATTTGAGGAATGATATTGTACACAAAGCATTGCCTCGCAGATGCTGTTTTACGAGAGATTACATTTAAGGCGACGAGGTGCGGTGCTGCTGTTAATAAAGTTCCACTCACCTTGATGTGAATCTCTTCTCTCACGCACGGCTCCTCGAAGTTACTGAAATGTAGTTCTCAGCCCGAAAGGTGAATAACAGCTAGATGAAAGTATTTATGTGCGTAAAATTTCTCTCTATTACCGTAAGCTTGCATGCACCAGTTGCTACGAAATCTTACTCTAAGCTGTACAAGTGTAAAAAGTCCACAAGCACACATCAGCCATAACCGTAACCAGTTTATGGTAATTATTACTTATCCTTCACAGAAAGTTTACAAACGGATTATTTCTATCAGAATAGGTCCCTCAAATGTTGCTATCATCAGTCTCACGGAATAAAATGTTCACGTTTGCGAGTAAGCAACACGCCACGAGGAATTTAATTATTTAAAATGTCACCAAAAGTTCTTAGTTTCACACTGTTCATTAAACTGAACATTAAACGGAACTCTATTCCACACTTTACGGAATTTCTGAAACATTTTGGTACCGAAATATCACAATATTAATCATTGTCATCGGAGCTTATATCAATATGTTTGATCACTATGAGATCCAAGCCCCGTCATCTGTTCATCTCTCTACACAAAAGAAGTTTCTTGTTTCCGGAATACGCGCGAATATGCTAACTTCTTAACTTCTGAAACATCACAGCCAAACGGTCCGCCCCAGTAGCTGAGTGGTCAGCGTGACGGATTGCCGTCCTCTGGGCCCGGGTTCGATTCCCGGCTGGGTCGGAGATTTTCTCCGCTCAGGGACTGGGTGTTGTGTTGTGTTCATCATCATTTCATCCCCATCCGGCGTGCAGGTCGCCCAATGTGGCGCCGAATGTGATAAGACCTGCGCTATGGCGGCCGGACCTGCCCCGCGAGGGGCCTCCCGGCCAACGCTCATTTCCATTTCCACAGCCAAACGGAAAGCAGCATCAAAACCCGGTCACTCCCGCGCATATGTACAGAATCAATCAAAATTTGTCACTGAATCAGGACTGTAAATTAACAAAATAGATTTTGGAAACTCGAAAATATAGAATTAACTGTCTCTTAAAGCTACTTTACCGAAATCAGAATCTCATTTCCCCAGTGCCAAAAACTCACGAAATAGTTAATAACGAATTCCCCGATACGAATGACTAACACACACACGTCATTATTGAACATTCCTCACGGGACCAGTTATTTCAATGTATAGTACAAAAACTTAACATAAAACATTATTTCACATTCACACCTTCATACAGTCTCATAATTAAGCACAACTATAATAGTAATTAATAAATAATTAGAAAATTAAACAAACGGAATTGCAAGTGAAGATGGCAGTATTTTGACTGCAGCTCAAACAGTATCCGTCAGCTAGTGACGTATTCCAGACAGCATAGAAACTACATACAATCAGGCATCTGACGCCACCTGTCCTGCGCTTGACTCACACTACCCGTCTGTTCACTGCTATTATGTTCGATCTCATTAGGGACGATGTAAGGCGATACGCCTCACGTTGTCATGTTGATACAATTATCGTATTCGTGCTGTTCCTCTACTGTAAACAGTACTAGTGCTGTAAAATGAATTCCTTTAGCGATTCATTAATAGCAATGGGACGATGCTGTAAGCACGAGAATCACCACCATAGCGTAAGATAACCTCTACGGTCCTTCACTGTCGGCGCTACACTTGATGGTAGGTAATGTTCTACAGGATTCACCAGACCCAAACCACTCCCTTGGATTGTCACAAGATACAGCGAAATTCATCACTCCAAATCACGCGTTTCCAGTCATCTATTGTTAAGTGGCACCCCTCTTTACACTACCGCAAGTGTCGCTTACTATTGTAAGGAGCCACTCGACCATTGCACACCATTATTTTTAAATCTCTACGCAAAGTCGCTGTGCTAGCTGGTCCGCTGGTTGAACTGTGGAACTCACGAGTCACTCTTACCGCTGATTTCATGCGATTTTTTACACCTACAATACGTAATGCTCGACGATCCGTATCCAACAGCACGTGAAGACTACCTGGTCTTGGTTTAACTGCGGTTGTTAGCCGGCCGTTGTGGCCGAGCGGCTCTAGGCGCTTCAGTCTGGAACCGCACGACCGCTACGGTCGCAGGTTCGAATCCTGCCTCGGGATGTGTGTGACGTCCTTAGGTTAGTAGGTTTAAGTAGCTCAAAGTTCTAGGAGACTGATGACCTCAGATGTTAAGTCCCTTAGTGCTCAGAGCCATTTGAACCATTGAATTTGAACTGCGGTTGTTCCATCGCGTTTCCACTTCACAGTTACATCACCAAAAATTAACTTGGGCGGCTTTATATGAGCTGAAATGTGTCTGATGAATAGGTTATCTAGGCGACATCCAATCACTAGTCCACGTTCTAAATCACTGAGCTCCCCTGACTGACCCATTCTGCAGTTATTGCTTTTCTGCTGAAGACGTAGCATGGCCCGCCTCTTTTCATTCTGCCAGATTCGTCTCTCGTGAGATCTAGTGGACAATTTTCCATTATACGAGGAGTGTTTGAAAAGCCCGTGCAAAGTCCGAGAGATGGCACTACCGGTGCGTATCGAGGTCATGTTTAGTTAGTAGCATCTTTGGAAAGAATGCACACCAAGTTTCAGCCATATTGGTCTATTTCTTTGTGTTTGGCATCCGTGTGAATCAAGAAAGTCGAGTGATTAGCAAAAAATGGACGAAGAAGAATTTCGTGTGGTGGTTAAACATTACTTTATGAAATGCAAAACGCCTCAGGAGACAAAAGCGAAGCTTGATAAACATTACGGTGGCTTTGCACCTTCGATTAGAACAGTTTATAAGTGGTTTCAAAATTTTCGGAGTGGCCGTATGGGCACAAGTGATGCTGAACGTTCTGGACGCCCTGTAGAGGTTACGACTGCAGAAATCATTGATAAAATCCATGATATGCCGATGGATGACAGAAGAGTTAAGCTGCGTGAGATTGCTAGTGCTGTGGGCGTCTCGAATGAATGGGTACATAATATTTTGCATAAACATTTGCACATGAGAAAGCTATCCGCAAGATGGGTTCCGCGATTGCTCACGCTTGACCAAAAACGGAATGGTGTGAAGTGTTGCAAGGATGATTTGCAGCTGTTCTGGAAGAATCTGCAGAGCTTTGAGCGTCATTTCGTCACTGTGGATGCAACATGGATACATTACTATACTCCTGAGACCAAACAACAATTTAAACAATGGGTTACCAATGAGAATCTTCACTAAAAATGGCGAAGACCAGTCCTTCGGCCGGAAAGGTTATGGCGACTGTCTTTTGCGATTCGCAATGGATAATCCTCATCGACGATCTGGAAAAGGGTAAAACTGTTACAGGTGCATGTTATTCATCGTTATTGGACCGTTTGAAAACTGATCTGCAAGAAAAACGCCGGCTATTGGACCGTAAAAATGTCCTTCTCCATCACGACAATGCACCAGCACACAGCTCAGCAGTTATGGTAGCAAAATTAATGGAAATAGGATTCTAACTCGTTTCACATCCCCCCTATTCTCCAGACTTGGCTCCCTCGGAATACTATTTGTTCTCCAATTTGAAAAAGTGCTTGGCGGGACAAAGATTTTATTCAAACGAGGAGGTGATTGCAGCAACTAATAGCTATTTTGCGGAATTGGACAATTCCTATTATTCGGAAGGGATCAACAAATTAGAACAGCGTTGGATGAAGTGTATAAAACGAGACTATGTTGAAAAATAAAGAAGGTTTACCCCAAACACATAAGTAGTTTTTATTTTTGCACGGACTTTTCAAACGCCCCTCATATAGTCGTGTCCGGATACTTCTCACCAGATAGTGTATGTTCTGTGCCGCAAAGGGTGATTATCGTCTTGAAAACGTCAAGCTCCGACCAAGAAACTTGGTCATGGTGATAGTTCTTCTCTACATATTCACATTTTTCCCAACGTTGGTTGACAACTTGGTTACAAAAGTCTACATTTTACTTGTTCAGGAAAAGTTCTACCTCTAAAATCACCTCGTCGTTATTTTATAAAAGCCTACTACACATTGATCTCTTCACCCCTGGAAAGAGGAAAATCCACTGTAAACTATGTGTGAAGTTTCAGTATCAAGTTACCTTCCATTAGGAACGTGGGTGCACTCAACGACTGTGATATGACTTTCAAATGATAGAGCACAGCAATCAGTCGGGCTTTTCTTGCAGATTTCATTCGGCAAATCTAGATTTTGACAAGTGTCTAGCCATTATCAAAACACCATTCCATAGTATCAATGCATGTTCTAGTCGTCAGCCCTCTGTTGGTCGGGCCTCTGTCACAGTTCGTTCTAAACTCAGAACGTCTTGAACGAACTGTGACAGAATCCCGAACAACAGGAGGCTGCAGTCGAACATTATCGTCCATCAGTACGAAGTCTGGACCCACAGCATCTCGCAACAACGGCGCATGAGATCGCAAGATCTCGTCACGATACCTGACAGCTGTTAAACCTTGCCGACTCACCCATACAATTTCATGAAGAGGGGATCGAGTGGTAAACATAATCACTGCACACACTATTAGGGATCCTTCTTGATCTCGGTCTGTTTCCACAATGTTTGGATCCCACGTTCCCTCCAGATGTGAATCCATCGAGAATCACTCTCCAGACTAAATCGGGACTTATCTGTGAAAACAGCATTGACCCACCGTTCGACCGTTCAGGTGGCATGTTGATGATTCCATTCTAGACATTCCCTTGTGTGAAGATGCATCAGGGGCAGACATACAACCTGTCTCTGACAATAAAGGCCACACTGCCAAAGCCTTCTGCACACCGTTTGCCTCAATACGAAACGTCCAATGGATGCTCCGAGTTCACGTGCCAGATTCTGTGAAGTACTAAGGCGGTACTGTCGTGCCCTTGCAACCAAATAACTCTCCTCTCTTCTGAAGTCACACGTGGTAGGCCGTGCCCTGGTCTTCGGGATACGGCTTCGGTCTCCACAAACTATCGCCACATCCGAAAAACAACAGAACCATTCACATTAAGTCATCTGGCCAAATCAGTTTGCGACTGTCTTGCTTCCTTTCTTTCTGTGGCCCTCCACCGCAGAGAGTCTGGTAGGCATCTTCTCTGTGCCATAATGCACCGTCTGTGACTGTGTACACAGCGATTGTAGATGTGGGGCTACCCGGTAAACAATACCTCGTTTCATAGGTGCCCTGACGTCATCGTTGGCATGGTTGTCTATTGACCGGAAAGCCATCTACCGTGCGGCACACGATCGTATGGACATGTGGTTGACAGTTTGTATGACTATATCGTGAATTAGACACAGGAAGGGTGTAAGAGGTCCATGACTAAGGAATTTATAGCTAGCGCCCTCGAGCAGATGTAATTTCGATGGATTGCTCACGCGCTGCCTGCGATATGTAAGCTACAATAGAATCGCAGACCAGAGAGCAGTGTCGGCTGCGGGAGGAGCAGTGTCGGCAGAGTAGTGGTAGCTCGCAGTCGGGCGGCTGGTCCGGTCGTGCCTGAGCGATGTTGTATAAGGTAAAAACAGCCGCGCTCATATCTAAT
Source organism: Schistocerca piceifrons (assembly GCF_021461385.2). Taxonomy (NCBI): domain Eukaryota; kingdom Metazoa; phylum Arthropoda; class Insecta; order Orthoptera; family Acrididae; genus Schistocerca; species Schistocerca piceifrons. The sequence goes on along the minus strand of NC_060139.1, from coordinate 216,213,594 downwards.
TATTTGTTACAACTAAATTGGTACTATTGTTCTTCAAGTCCCATGTAAATGTTTTAAAAAAATCTTTTAATAACAATCTTTCTTATAAAATTAACTTTTGACAATCATTCATCTGAATTTAAAGAATTTACTAATTTCTGCAATTCATGGTCATCCCAATTATCGTAAAGAAAAATCAGTTGTTTCTTTTTCTACGTGACAAATCTAGTGGCCAGCATTGCACTGGGCTGTGCCAGAAAAATTTCTTATAGGAGGAGATATATACGTGTTATCCGGCGACTTCATTGAGGTAAGGATTTTCAATTTATTCAAAATGGTCTTTCAGGGCCATGACGCAGCTCTGCTGACGTCCAAATTTACCAGATTAGATTCACAGTCAATTAATTATTGAAAGATTATATATGAGTCATGTTTATTTTTATTGGGAGGTTAGTCACGTTATTATTGCGAGATTACGGAATAATAAAATGTTGGGAGGTTACACTAAATGTGAATTATATATCTAATTTTATACATATTTTTTTCTGTTGGAAGGTTACAAGGGGAAATAGCGGTTTGTTGGTTTAATTTTGGACAACACTGTATTTGATACACACTCTGAGAAACCGGTCAACAGAGACTACAGACATGAAAAACAAAAAAGAAATAACGCCATGATTCAAATGGCTCTGAGCACTATGGGACTTAACATCTATGGTCATCAGTCCCCTAGAACTTAGAACTACTTAAACCTAACTAACCTAAGGACATCACACACATCCATGCCCGAGGCAGGATTCGAACCTGCGACCGTAGCAGTCGCGCGGCTCCGGACTGAGCGCCGTTCCGCTAGACCACCGCGGCCGGCTAATAACGCCATGATCAGGGCCAGAAGACTGTGCAATGACGATGGGCCACCATGGCATCCTCTGCTATATTTCGCCGGAGATCAGCACACCGGTCTCCCAGCAATTGTCAGCTTCCCACACCTTGGAGCGGCGACTTCTCAATTGCAGTGACAGGGCTTAGGGGACTATGTTCCAATCTCTTCCACCCCTGCCATTACTACGGATTGAACCTAGGTCCTCAAAATGGCGTACTGGCCCTTCATTTATAGAGATTTAATGGTAAAACATACGCTACCTATCAGAGAAACAAATGAAACAAACTGAAGTTTAGTGTACGACTCATGCATTTTATAAGTAGCAGAACAATACAAAATGAGGTCAGAAATCCAATTTTATTCCAGTATTCTGTTAGTAATTGTGGTATCAAGCACCGATATACCACCCCACAGGCGTCAAAAAGTTGTCAATGGAGTAGCAAGCTTCCGTCAGACGCCGACAGCGGTTACGTGGGATCTTGTGGACCCAATGGTGCGCGCCTACTGAGCCACGCTTCCATCGGCTCTGCAGTATGAGCGTCCTCTGCTGCCACAACATGGGAAGGCTGGCGGCAGCCACACAGCCCACTCGCACTTGGAGGCTTTTCGCTGCGTGAGGCTGCACAGACGCTGCCAAGTCACAGCTCCTACACCATCGTTCATGCTTTAGTTCAGATTCTCATCCCTGTTGCTATTGCATGAGATGGACTCTATTTATTGCTGCATTATTTGTAACCAGTCTCCGAATAGTTGTAGGGATACAAGTTAAGTAAACCTTCCGTTCACTGTGTTGAACCACTCTGCAGCCCACTTCTCCTAACCATAGTCGTACACAACATAAAATACAGGGTGATTCAAAAAGAATACCACAACTTTAAAAATGTGTATTTAATGAAAGAAACATAATATAACCTTCTGTTACACATCATTACAAAGAGTATTTAAAAAGGTTTTTTTTCACTCAAAAACAAGTTCAGAGATGTTCAATATGGCCCCCTCCAGACACTCGAGCAATATCAACCCGATACTCCAACTCGTTCCACACTCTCTGTAGCATATCAGGCGTAACAGTTTGGATAGCTGCTGTTATTTCTCGTTTCAAATCATCAATGGTGGCTGGGAGAGGTGGCCGAAACACCATATCCTTAACATACCCCCATAAGAAAAAATCGCAGGGGGTAAGATCAGGGCTTCTTGGAGGCCAGTGATGAAGTGCTCTGTCACGGGCTGCCTGGCGGCCGATCCATCGCCTCGGGTAGTTGACGTTCAGGTTTCATAACTAACCTTTTTCGTAGGACTCTCCATACAGTTGATTGTGGAATTTGCAACTCTCTGCTAGCTCTGCGAGTCGATTTTCCTCGGCTGCGAACAAATGCTTGCTGGATGCGTGCTACATTTTCATCACTCGTTCTCGGCCGTCCAGAACTTTTCCCTTTGCACAAACACCCATTCTCTGTAAACTGTTTATACCAACGTTTAATACACCACCTATCAGGAGGTTTAACACCATACTTCGTTCGAAATGAACGCTGAACAACTGTCGTCGATTCACTTCTGCCGTACTCAGTAACACAAAAAGCTTTCTGTTGAGCGGTCGCCTCTTAGCATCAACTGACGTTGACGCCTAGTCAACAGCGCCTCAAGCGGACAAATGTACAACTAAATGAAACTTTATAGCTCCCTTAATTCGCCGACAGATAGTGCTTAGCTCTGCCTTTTGTCGTTGCAGAGTTTTAAATTCCTAAAGTTGTGGTATTCTTTTTGAATCACCCTGTATAATGATTTCTGGTAAATGGAAAGAAACAGAGCGAGAATAATCAACAAAAGCTAAATTAAATGCTGAGGAGAAAATGTAAATAATGTAAACTAAAGATATACAGGGTGGTCAGAAACAGTCTGAAAAGCTTGTAAGGGTGTTGCAGGGGAGGTTATGCTGAGAAATAATTGTTTAGAAAAAGTTCGGTACGTTGCGCCATTTCCAAGCTATTTAGCATTGAGGTTAGCCAATCAGGCCATTGCGAGAGCAAATTCAAGCACCTGAACGTGCTAAAATGCTGTAGAACATAGAATTCAGTGGGTCCATGACTTACCCCTTGCCGACCATGTGGCCGAGTGGTTCGAGGCGCTTCAGTCCGGAACAGCGCTACTGCTACGGTCGCAGGTTCGAATCCTTCCTCGGGCATGGATGTGTGTGATGTCCTTATGCTTGTTAGGTTTAAGTAGTTCTAAGTTCTGGGAGACTGATTACTTCAGATGTTAAGTCCCATAGTGCTCAGAGCCATTTGAACCATTTGAACTTACCCCTTGTTGAAACCTTCATTAACAGATAAAACGTGCCTTTCTAGGAAGTCATAAATTTAAGCTAGGTGAGGAAAAGCTAGATTCGTTAGTTTTAAGGAAACCAAACGAAGAACACGTTTGGCGACACCACCTCTGGCAGGCTGCTTGAATTTGTGCGCGGGACGACCTGATCAGCTAACTTCAATGCTAAATAACTCAGTAACGGCGAAAAGTATCGAATTTTTTTCTTAACAATTATTTCTCGTCACACTCCCCTGCGACACCCCTACAAGCTTTCTAGACTGTTTCTGAGCACCTTGTTAGGAGCAGAAACTGAAAATGTTGATCTGAAATGGAAAGAAATCGTATAAACAAAAGTTTTGTTCCCCCATCGAATTTTCACTGTGCAATGTGGGCTGATTCGAAACTTCCTTCCATATTAAAATTGTGTGTCAGACCGGAACTTGATCCTGTGATCTCTGCCTTTTGTGGGCAAGTACTCTTCTAAATGAACAATCGAAACTCGACTCAGGAACCTCTACACTTCCGCTAGTACGTCTTCTCCTACCTTAAATATTTACATAACTTCTCCTGCATTGCAGACACCTTACGTGACTAGCACCACTGGAAGAAAGATCTTGCGGAGGCATGGCTTACGCACACCGTAGGAAATTCATTCCACAATGAACCTGAATTTTCAGACAGTGGTGTCTGGTCGTGGGCTAAGCTCGGATAATCCAGTAGGTAAACCACTTGCTTGAAATGACAAATGTACCAGGTTCGAGCCCTGATCCATCAGGCACTTTCAATTCACAAGGAAATTTCGAAAGATTTCTTAATAATAGCAATACATAGAACATGTTAAACATTTTAAATAAAGAGATTACGACAGTGCCTATGAATATGATAAGAGAATACAGAACAAACTAAGACAAAAAATAGCGCATGAAAAACAAAACATGGGCCGAGGGACGATTGAAACTTTGTAAAATCGTAACTGTTCATGATTTACTGTATGAAGGTCATTCAAGTGGCACAAATAAACAAGAGAAGAGAATTCATACGATGTGAAATCCAAGAAAACGGGTAAAGCTGGAGTGAACATATTAACGAGTAGGTAGTCAAAACCTGGCTCTCAAAATTACAAGATATAAAGCTAAAGGCTGAAGAAGTCACTGAATATCTCGAAGAAGGTAGGCATCGTAACATACAAATGCTTAATGATTGAACTACGGCAGAAGAAATATGTAGTGAACTTTGAGTCTAAAGAACTGGCGGTACACAATATTCCCAGAAGACCCCTCTGAAAATCTAGGCAGTTCGTTCTAAACATTATGTGTCCAAGTATAGTTTTACGTACATGCTTCTCGTATATAACACACAAATACATTCCAGTTCAAAATATTCAGATGTGTGTGAAATCTTATGGGACTTAACTGCTAAGGTTGTAAGGTGTCAGGCAAATCCAACACCTTCCATGAAAACCCTGACATGATAAGCAAATCCAGTAGTATGTCACATAGCTCCGAATAAATCGTGACAATAAATTAAGCAAAGTAATACGAGTAACGAGTGAGCAAATGGAATACCACAGACTAACACAAGAATGCGTAAATGCATGTCATACCTTCCCACCGTGAGACAGACGCAGTTCCGAGGGGAGAAACGAGAACAGAAGCCGAGAGCAGAACCGTGTTAAGCTGGAAGGCCCAACGATAAGGGATGGACACCCACGTCGCCAGCTAACCACTAGGACCACACCCCAGCCGCAAGTTTCAGCGTGAGACTTATAAACGTCTCTGTTACGTCAGGACCACCCCCCAGCCCATGTTAAAAGCTAGAGCCCTCCAGAAGAACAGTATAGATCTTACGATAACACAAAAAGGGCCACACCACCCACAAGATTTTAGCGTGACACTTTTTCGCGTCTCTGTTACGTCAGGACCACCCCCAGCCCATGTTAAAAGATAGAGCCCTCCAGAAGAAGAACAGTATCGATCTTACGATAACGCTAAAAGGACCACACCAGCTGCAAGTTTTAGCGTGAGACTTTTTCGCGTCTCTGTTACGTTGCAAAATTTAAAAACATTGCCCCACCACGAAAAGTATAACGTTTCCCATTGGATAGACAGAATTTTTGTAGGCGGAGCTTAAGGTTAACATTGAGACCCTGATTGGTCAGATGAAAACACAGCCAGATAGTTTTTTTAAACCAACTTCGGTAAATTGTAGTAAAGAGAAAAGAGTTGCTTCCGAGACGGCGAGGTGAGCGGAGCTGTGCTGTCCGCTGCCCCCTGACGAACACCGACAAGGTAATGAACGCACGCGATGCCGCATAACAGCGCATAAAGCTTCACTCAGAACTGCAGAAGTCTCATCTGTTACACCCCATTTTTGCGTAATACTAGTGTCGATCGTCAATTAAAGCCCATGGTGTTCACATTTGCCACTTGAAGTAAAAATCTGAAACGCGATGATTTTTCTGTTATATAGTTATTGAGAAGCCACATCAGCCACTGTAATTTACGACAAGTTAGATAAGTAATTAAAGATAATTGAGGGTCACTGTATACCATTTTGATAGTTTTCTCTCTTGTGAAACTTAATTTAAACCTAGATTATAGATGTGATATGGCATAGGTCATCGTTCGATCCATTGTAGAACTTGGAAACCCATTCAGGGAATATTCGTTCACATTTTTGTTGAACGCAGTTGGTTTTTACCATCCTGTATTAAAAAATTTCCTTTTATCAATAGTGCAATTTATAAACAATGTTTTGTGAGTAGAATAAAATTTCCAATGGTAAACTTAACTGCTTTTTCGACGTTATTTTACCAGCTAACTAAAAATAAGAAAGCCTTCAACCCCTTCCACTAAATTTAGTTAGTATTAAGATTCTTTTACAGGGAGTGCAGTGGAGCTGATGCTGAACTCATTAAGTATTTGGTTACATCATCGCTTGTCTCACTGAACTCTTCTGAATTCTACATGTCATGTGTGGTCTGGCGTCTCCTTACCAGCAACAGGTCCCAGGTTCAAACTAGTCAATTCCCTAAAATACACGCTCAGAGCGTCGTTGCGCGAAAGTGGTAGGGAGACACGATATAGAACAAACAGACACCACGCAGAATGTTGGAAGGTCATCAGTCCCTAAGCTTACACACTACTTAACGTAAATTATCCTAAGGTCAAACACACACCCATGCCCGAGGGAGGACTCGAACCTCCTCTGGGACCAGCCACACGGTCCATGACTGCAGCGCCTTAGGACATTCCAGTTACACTGAAAAAAAACTATAATATCAGATTATTATAGCCTGCTTACATTTTATAAACAGTTTGAATTGTTTCTGTACTGTTCTGTAGCATTCGTCGTATGGTAGTGAGCGTCTGAGTCATTTTCCTAACCGTTTACAGTGACTACTCCTTATTCTTTCAGAATCAATGCCATATCTTTTAAGATGAGTCTCCCACTATGCTCTAATTAAGGTGTTGGAGATCCTAATTTCAGTGTTATCCACTTCTGTGTAGGTTGTCTGGTATCTTAAAGAAGTGTCCAGATCCCTACGTGTAGTTTCCGCTTGTCACCGATGTGTACAGTGCAGTTTGTGATTAGATGCTTGGCTTTTCCCATTTCTTGGCATTGGCATGTTCCTTTCTGGATTTCATACTCTCTAAGTATGTGGGATAAGCTTCATGTCGCATTATGATGTGTCCAAGGTTTTCGATTTAAACTGCTGTCGACGACGAAGTCAACAGAATTAAACCACTATTCAGATGGAGAGATCTGCCGAATCAGTGGTACGTGACATTGTCGGAGGAGTGACAGTCGCCCAAAGTGCTGAGGGAAACCATGAAAACCTCAGTCAGCAGAACGGGTGTTTTATCCAAAACAAGTCCCGTTTCAGAAGACAACGGGGCACACAGTTCTAGCCAATCTCAAACTTTCACTACGGAATGTTTAGAAATTATGACAGGACTTTTTTGGGGCAAAATTTGATGATCACCATTGTGCATCCCAGTGTCTCGTCTCTGTGGCGGAATCTGATGATGGGAACATTGGAAACGAACAACGCCTTGTCGTCAGAATTTGGTGACATTCACCAGAGAGACGGGTTCAAAGATGGCCGAGGCAGCTGAACTCGTAGAAAACCATTGGTCGACATGCCACCTTCCATAAAAGTTGATATAAAGAGTGGAGACAAAAATGTCGCAGTTGACATGCGAGTCCTCTCATCCCAATTCAAGATAAAAGTGTATCTAGTAAAACCTAGTCCCACCAATAGTCTTAATAGAAACATGATTTTTTTTAAAAACTATACTGTGGCAACGCTGTAACTGTGTGCAGCGTGGCCAAGAACAACTACCATGAACTCTGCACTATGCCGGAGCTACGACAAAGCTATGGCGAACGGATGTACGAAGTCGCTAAAGTTCGAGTCACGTTTGCGTCGAATAATTTGTTTTCTTTTTTTCAGTTCTAGCATCTAATTGTATCCAGAGTAAACCTCCACAGCGTGTATTTCTTTCTGTTACTGTTACCTTTATTAAGACATTAAGACGTGACACGACTTTCTTACAGAGGTAAACGACCCTTTGTTTCATACGTGACACAAAAAAACAATAGAAAATAATAGTGCATACAGTAACATCGTCAGTATGCAATGAGGCACAGGGTTACACGATAGGTAGGCTGCACTAGGTTGCATATTATGCTATGCACAATCCCATTCTGTATGTTTGACATCTAGGCTTATCTTCTTAGAGCCGGTAGATACACTTACGACCAACGTTCACTTTAGAGAATAAGCTCAAAGCGACCACCGTGCATTGTCAAACACTTCGCCACTATCTGGCCCATACTTTCTGGATCCTACGCAACACACCTGCATCCACCGTTGCCGAATCAACAAGCACACAACTGTAAGGCCATGTACATCCAAGGGTGGAGCACTATAAACCCGTCTCTTTTCGTGCCCCAACGAATAAAAATCTAGTGGATTAAGGTCAGAGGAACGTGGAGGCAAGAACATTGGACCTTCGCGACCAATCAGTATCCCTAGAAACGGTTCATTTGAATAGTTACGCACAATTATTCTGGAGTGTGGCAGTGCAGCATCATGCTGAAACCACGGCTATCGCAAAAAAAAAAAAAAAAAAAAAAAAATGAAACGTTTCTAATGCATCGGGCTGATGTGGAGGTTGAAAATATCTTCACCATTGATTCTTCAGTCCATATTGATTCTTCAGTCCATATCACGTTATTTATAAAATGTTCTTTATCTCCCACTTGGTGCGAAAGCCATTCACGAAACTGTACTCATCGAAAACGGTTTTCTGGCCGCTGGTGTTGAGTTAACGCAGTTCTTCAACGTGCAGTACTTCAACAACCAGTCTTTGAGGTATTTAGAACTGCCCTGCAATATCACGGGAACTTCGCTTAGATGACTGATGATCGGTTTCAAGAATCACGTACTCTGTTTGTGGAGTAAGTTGAAACGGTACAGTAGTTTCCGCTCCATAAGCAGCAGGTTTCGCTGCTCGCTCGCACCGGGAAATAGAAACAGAGGCGGCTCCGCAGCCAATTTTATTACGCGACGCGGCCGGCCGCGGGTGCAACAGAACCCATGTGGACGGGTGGAAAGAAATGTGTCAGGCTTCATAATACGTATTTACATGTGTCGTGTATTATGCATTTCTTGTACGTGGATGTCAATCTGCACATGAACTTTCCTAATCCTCCTCACACCTTTCCGTAAAGCGTGGCCAAATCTTTGTTGGGAAGTAGTTCTGTAGTACAGTAGTGCCACCCTTACTCCTGGCTAGGGGATCAGAGAGACAGCACAGGCAGGTAAAAGTCAAAGACTTTCCAGTGTCACAAGATTTGGGGTGGAGAGGCTGGTCACGGCCAAATGGTTCGACCACCCTCTCCACCGGGGCCCAGGACGGGTGCCCGCCATATTCTTGGGGTGTTACAGAAGACGGGTAAGTGAGCAGACGTGCCCTCAGTGCGTCTGTCTCAATGTTCACGCATGGAAGAGAGGTATTTGAATATTTGTACTAATTCTTTTATTTCCAGCTTCGGATTGTGTAAGGAAATGAATGTTCTCGTTTAATTCCGGAAATTTGACCCCCTGTGTTAAAGTATCTGGTCCCCAGTTTGCCCGTTATCCTCCTCACATAGTGAATGTCCTATGTAAAATATTGGGAGACTTTGGTGGTATACATTCGGCCAACACAATTCCGTCTTACCCGTAGAAATGTGCGTGCACATTAGTATATAATATACCCGAGCTATAAGTTGTAAAATTGTAATATCTGTAAACTGAAACAATTGCTTCTATCGCTGTAAAGTCGAGTGATAATGTTTAAAATAAATAGGTAATCAACTGTCATCAATCTTTAACATACCTTAAAAATCACAAAGAAGTCAAGTTAAAGGAATTTATTTAAAATAAAAGCTATAGAATGCAGGGACCCGCACATCAGCGTGTGAGCCCTCCAGCCCCTTGCCTAGTATCGTACAGAAAGGACACACTCTCTAGGCAGCGCTCTCAAGCTCCTCTCCCCAGTTATCCGTTGCGCAATTTTGATTCAGGGCTTGACGACATCAACTTTCATCTGGCGTCCCTAGGCAAGGAGGTAAGACGGTAGACTTTCAACGTCGAGTCCTTGAACAACCTCTATCCATTACTTGTGGACGAAGATTAACGGTTTCCCGAAAATGTTGTTCCAGGCGACGAAAAACATGCTTATCTGTATGACGCCTTTGAGGCTGCCGTGCAGCAAACGCACAAGCAGCAGCAGCAGCTTGGTTATCGGATGTAACCAGCGCAAGAAGCATATCGACGTATCCATCGTTTGCGAACTCCGTCGGGAAGCTGCCCGAAATGAACCTGACAAAATCAGCTATGGTTGTGCACCACGCAATTAGTAGACGCATGCAAGCATTTTAATGGATCCCACTGGCATGTGATAGGCTATTGTCATGTGGCAAAATGATTTCTTTCTGACAAACGAAGAGAAGTAGGGAAAGCACACCTAAAAACTAATAAATGAACTTTACGAGGATTCGAACCATAGCTCCTCGGTGGATGCTAGTTTGATGTTCCAGCAGTCTAGTCAGTGAGCTACGACGGCTGGAATAGTTATGGAGAGGTGTAAAAATTTCCGTCTACATTCCGGTCTTCGATCTGACAGTGTTGCCAGCTCCTCGTTTTCATTCAAGTATTTCCAAAAGCACCCGATCTGATTCTGCTGGATGAACTTTTGTCTCGAATCTGGATGAAGAATCGCATGTCGACCTCCAAGTGCTGTATTTTTTCATCACCCTGAATATCCATGCTGCGTGACTAGAAGCTAAATTTTTGATGTCCTCTGCTAAACCTAGTGAGTCAGCCTAATTAAAATTTGCGCCTGGGCGAATTATTTTGCCTTCATTGGACAGGGAGGGACTTGCAAACGACCTTGGCAGTTAGTCAGTATGGACAACAGTTTCTCGTACACTGTGCCAACTTCGAAAGCCAGGGCAGTAGCAAAACACCCGAGATAAACAAGCTGGACTTCAGAAGACGTCGTGCAAGGTCGTTTTGAGAACGCGCGACAATTTTAGGATAAATTTACGAGTTAAACGGGCCGGTTGGGCAGCTCTTTTAACCTGTTTTTCACTGCCATAGGTGTATCACGTCTTCTCAATGATTTGTGTACTGGCCAGCATCGTCACATTCTATAACCTGTACCCGCTAATCTCGACAGAGTTTATAACAGGTACTAAGCGTTGCGAGCAAGTGAGAGAACATGTTTTTTTTAGTTTATTCTAATTATAATTTTTGTTGCCTCCTGTTCTGATGCTAAAAATTATTCTCTATTTTCATGTCCGTGAATGCTTACTATGAGTAAGGAGCGTGATGTAAAAGCGGGGTCAGAAAACAACATGTGTGTAGAGAAAAACGTTAGGTCGTTATAAGTCAGTTGTGTGAATAAAAAAACGAAGTTTCAGCAGTCGATCCACTATAACTTAATGGAACTCATTCGAGTTCTGAAAAGAATATACAGAAATGCATACGTTACCTAGACGACAAAAGCGGTATGTGGAACAAAACTCAAAAGATGCTTCCAAGTTTACGCTGTTATTAGTTGATAGCACCCTCCACCTAAACCAAAATCATAAAGTTTGTAAACAGCATTCTAGTGAACCATTTTGCTTGTTGTTATCTTATTTTTGTGCCGTCCTGTAACGTCATTTTCGGGCAGAAGCAACATTCTTTCATCTTTATAATGTACACACGAATGTTATAAGTTTTACTGTGTATTATTGTTGCCCACTTCGGACATCATGTTATATTATTACAGTGACTCAAATAGTTGTTTTGATTCATTATGTGATTTTTTATCTGAAGTTGATTATTGCAAGAGGTTTAGTGCAAGAGCTTGTTGTATTCATTTACGCTCTGTTGCTGTAAACTGTTGTTTAATGAAACGAAGCCTGATTAAAAGTCTAAGCTTGCGCACACCTGCAAATAAACAAGAAATCGGACAAGCATGAGTAGAGCTCACGCCTTAAGGGTAGCGCACAAACTTAATCACGTCTACAGACAGATCATCTATCCTTTTTGACGGATTGATTTGCGAGTATCGAAACATGTGATATAAATGGCCATACCTTTTAATTGTATTGACTTAGAAACTTGAATTTTTTACACAGCCAAGAGATCATCTATCTTAGTATTTAAAAGAAGTTACAACTTGCTGCCTCTGTACGTTCCTGAGAAAAAGGGGTCTGAACAGACAGACACCTAGATCGGTGAACAACAAAGTGATCCTATAACGATTCCGTTTTCACCGCTTCGGGTGCGGAAGCCCAAAATTGTACTATATTTAGTAAATCGATTATGGCTGAATACTTCATTTATATAAATACTTCCGCGTTTTAGTACAATTATCTGACACTGTCAGTGTTGCAGGACGCGATCTTTAAATATAATGTTGCGATCTTCTTTTGTAAATCTTTTTATCTGACAAGATCGCAAGGAAGGATACAACGGTTATTAGTTTCAAACAGTTGAATGACCATCTTCAGATCACACAATAGAAAGCAGTGTCTACTTCGGTTACTAAAGAGAGACGCTTTGTCACAACCATGTTTGTAATTCCAAACTCAAAAATTATATTAACAACAGTTTTCAGTTTGCAGTTGTGACAAAGCGTCTCGCTTTAATAACCAATGTAGACACTGCTTTCTATTATGCGATCTGAAGATGGCGATATAACTGGTAGAAAGTTGTAACCGTTGTATCATTCCTTGCGATCTTGTCAAATAAGCTATAATGTTTTAATACTTTAGATGTCCAAAATCATGTTCTATGTTTAGGTGGAGAAACATGTGCTTCTCAACTTACAGCCTCGCTAGTCTGAATATGTCCCGTGAACATGATGTTCTATGCCAAAAAATCACCTCAGAGAAAGGGTATCCTCAAGGATACAGAGTTTTGCGCATAGAAGCTGTTGTCTTCGTTGACAGAGCAAGTGTGCAAAAAATTCGAGCATATAAACAGACGTGGGTTCCATGATTATTACAGACGCAGGTTCGAATCCTGCCTCGGGCATGGATGTGTGTGATGACCTTAGGTTAGTTAGGTTTAATTAGTTCTAAGTTCCAGGCGACTGATGACCTGAGAAGTTAAGTCGTATAGTGCTCAGAGCCAACCATCATTATTACAAAGGCCACGTTTGTCTCGATGTGTGCATTTCAACCCTCAGAGACATTCTAGAATATAACACAAATGGAACGAAAGGAAATCACATTAAAACTTTGCCAATTACATCTCTTATATGCATACACCTTCCCTCGAGGGGATCCACAGAATAGCGTGAGCTCGTACCGGGAATCACTTGGACCAGGAGCAGAGAATTCGCTGAGTTGCTGCATTGACAGAGTCTCGCGGCAAAATTTTGCTGTGGGAGAAACCTGGAACAACATTAAATTACCACAACTTTCTGTATGTCATCGCTGTCCCTTTACGGCAAGCGACGGCGAACATTATACAACTTTTCAACGGACGGGAATTTTTTTATCTTTATGTCCTTGTCACTACGCGAGCTTTCATGATGTATTCACAATGCAAAGATCAAAGGAACAGAAAAAGAAAAATATCAGCAATACGAAAATATTGCCTGGATGTATATGTAGATTCCACAGAAAGAAGTATAATAATTTAAATCTGAGATTACAGAACGTACACTTTTTGCAGACAAGTAACACTGTAACAATATTAGAGCTGTGTCTTCTCGTTCCTCAAGCAGTTTTGCTGACTGGAAAGAGTGTCGGCTCCTGAGACCTTGAGTAACTCAAGACACTTAGTAAAGGCAAGTCTTCCGGTCCGGATTGTACACCAATCAGCTTTTTTTGGAGCAAGCTGATAAACTAGCTCCTTTATCAGCGTTCATACACAACCGCTCGCGTAATGCAGAATGGAAATTCGCAAGTGTCACACCAATACACAAGCAAGGAAACGGAAAGATTAGATGAATTAGATACTCTCTTCATTGACAATGATTTGTTGTAGAATTTTTGAACCTGTACTGTGTTCCAGCTTTACGAAATATCGAAAACGAAAACGATGTATTGACTCCTTACCAACACGGATTCAGGCAATATCGTTGTTGTGAAACACAACTGCCTCTTTATTTTCATGAAGTAATGAGTGCTATCGACTGGGGACTTTATAGTTGTAGATTTTCAGAAGTATTTTGACGCAGTTCCTTGTTATCAACTTCTAAACAAGTTGCGTGCCTACGGAGTACCATCTCAGTTGTGCGACCCAATTCGTGCTTTCCTATGGGAATGGTCACAGTTCGTATTAATTGATGGGTAGTCAGGTTGTGAAACCGAAGTGACACCTAGAGCTCCCAAAGAAAGGGATTTAGGCCCTGCCGTTCTTAATCTGTATAAACGATTTAGTAGACAAACGGCATCCCTTTGAGTTATTTTACAGACGATACTGACATTTACCTTCTACTAACGACATCAGAAGATCCTAACGTATTGCAAAATCAATTAAATAAGATATTTACATAGTGTGAAGAGTAGCAGCTCCCTAAACAGTAAAAAGCGTGAGGTCCTCAACATGAACGGTAAAAACATCCATTAAATTTCCGCTACATGATAAATTACATGAATTTAAATGTTTTCGATTCAGGTAAATGCCGAGGGATTACAATTGCGAACAATTTAAATCGAAACCATTACATAGAAAATGTTCTGGGGAAGGTGAAGCAAAGACTGCGATGTATAGGGAGAACACACTGAAGCTGCAATAAATCTACTAAAGAGGCTACCTTCACTACACTTGCCCGTCCATTTCTGGAATACTGCTGCATTGTATGGGATCCTTACCAGAGAGGACTGACAGACGACATCGAAATAAAGTTCAAAGAAGGCCAGATCGTTTCGTAGTATCGCGAAGTACGGGAGGCAGTGTCACGGATGCGATAAGAGATGATGATGATGTTTAGTTTGTGGGGCGCTCATCTGTGTGGTCATCAGCGCCCGTACGAAGTACCAATTTTCACACAGTCAAATCTAGCCACTGTCGCGTATGATGATAATGATGATGATGATGAATATGACAAACACCCATTCCCCCGGCAGAGAAAATGCCAACCCGGCCAGGAATCGATCCCGGGACCGCTTAATCCAGAGGTAGCAACGCTAGCCTCTAGACTACGAACTGCGCACTATGATAAAAAAGTTATGGTGGCAATCATTAATGCAGTTGTGGCGAGATCTTCTCACAAAATTACAGTCATCAACTTTGTGCTCTACATGCACAAATATTTTGCGTTTGAAGTGTTTCGCAGGGTAATGCCCAAATAAAATATTCTCGTTTTAGGGCCTGGTTCCACACAGGTTACCGTGTTCTGACTGTGTTTCGACTGTCCTCCTACTGCGTCATGAAGCAGGAGATCGCAACTGAACCCGTCCTGTTCATTTTGCATATGCGCCAAGTACCTCGTTTCCACATAGCATGCTGCGTCGCTGCTGTGTCCATGCCGTACGCCTGTCGTGCTGTAGGGATTCCACGGTAGGCAGCACGGGCACAATCGAGCGAGGTGGCGCAGTGGCTAACACACTGGACTCGCATTCGGGAGGACGGCGGTTCAATCTCGCGTCCGGCCATCGTGATTTAGGTTTTCCGTGATTTCCCTAAATTGCTCCAGGCAAATACCGAGATGGTTCCTTTGAAAGGGCACTGCCGCCTTCCTTCCCCGTCCTTCCCCAATTCGATGATACCGATGACCTCGCTGCCTGGTCTCCTTCCTCAAACAACCCAACCCAACCCCCACGTGCACAACGGGAACATAGAACGTCACGTAGAAACTACATGAAGGCGAAGCTACGTCGGCTGTTGCTGGTCGTTCGGTGTGGGGGAGACGCTTGTAATACTTGTTGAGCAGCATCGAGAACTCTACGATTTGTCGCATTAAGATTTTCCGTCGACAGCACCTTTAGAGATACGAAACGGCCACGTCTCGCTGAAGTCCTCAGCAATCTTCTTCCACACTGCCTGAGTTGGCTGCGGCATTTCAATAGGCGACAGAAGCTTCCAGATCAGCTTACACGTGGAAATGATGATTCCATTAATTCATGCAGGAGATATTCTGTAACTGAAGCTCACAGAAATTTGAGAATACCAGTAGCAAGATATCTAGGAAACGAATGAACAGAATAAACAAAACAATAAACAATCAATAGTAAATGTTTAAATAAATGACACGTAATTATATACTAAATTAATGGTGAGTGCAGTAGAAAGTTCTACCTTAGTGTTAAAGCCAGTCTTTCCTCAGCTGAAATACGCTTCCTCCATTTTTTCCTGAACCCCACGAAGAAGGGATTGCAACAAATTTTTGAAATTAGTAAAACGCTTTCTAAAATACTTTACGAATTTCACAGGATCATCAACGATCGTATTAAATTTCGTGTGGAATGCTCCCTCTTTTTCTTCAGCTCTGAATAGAGCGTGAACCCAGCAACGACATTCCTTTCTTTCCCCACTCTTGTTTTCTCTTCAACAAAACTAAGTCCCGAGGGCCGCAACAACATCCTCATTTATTTGCTCGATTGGTGACTTATGTGGGAATGCAAGCGACGTGACACGGCAGGAGCACAGTCGCAACACCCCTGCCCCTTACAATCCATGTAACTTCGAATACAACAATCGAGCTTTCAACGGCTGTCTCAGCCATCGTCATCAGGAGTAAAGAGCTTGGCTTTTGTCGGGACGCGGGAGCATCAGTTTCAAATGCGGCGGCGGCCGCCGCTTGCAGCATCTGGCGTTATCGGTCCCGCGGTCGATCGGATTGGAGACAGCCATCGAAAGTTCATGTCCTTTATTCAGAGTAACAAGACTTATAAAAGGAAAAAATTTTATTCAGGTAAAATTATTCCGTTGATTCCCACCTTCATAGGTAGAAATGATCATTGCAATAAAGTAAATAAGTACTCGCGCAGTTCGAGAGTGGAACGGTCAAGAAACAGTGTGAAAGTGGTTCTATGGACACGCTGCCAAACACTAAGTGTGAACTGTTATCTTACAGATGAATAAGTAGATGTAGAACTGTTTGCTAAACACTGTCTGCACAAACGGGGCAGGCTCATCACTTTCATCACTTTATGGCAGTGTGACTACAGCTGTGCTCAACGTGGTGGATAGTTTGAGCACGTGCCTGACATACATTGGAATGTGTTTCGTTATAATTATGATCGTTCTACGTGACTACTTATAACGCACTGACGATATCTGCACTGTCAGTTGGATTGGATTGGACTGGATTGGATTGTTTGGGGAGGAGACCAGACAGAGAGGTCATCGGTCTCATCGGATTAGGGATAAACGGGGAAGGAAGTCGGTCGTGCCCTTTCAAAGGAACCATCGCGGCATTTGTCTGGAACGATGTAGGGAAATCACGGGAAACCTAAATCAGGATGGCCGGACGGGGGATTGAGCCGTCGTCCTCCCGAATGGGATTCCAGTGTCTAACCACTGCGTCACCTCGCTCGGTGCACTGTCAGTTGATCTCCAGATCTGCAACCCAATAAAAAAAAAAGACAGTTGACATTAGGACCTATGCTGACCTTCTTTCTGAGCTGGATTACTCTCCAGATGTGGGGCGCTGTCATTCCCATGGAATAGACGATGATGGAGTCAGTCGATAATTAAGCAAATAGCTTACGGCAGATCTGGTTTATTAGATCCGTACAATATTTGCCTTATTTTTCCACGTAATCAGCACCATGTTTTATGCATTTGTCCCCCATTCTTACTATTCCTGTTATCCTCTAAGCGAAGGATTCCCCACGCTGACTTCAAATGGTTCAAATGGCTCTGAGCACTATGGGACTTAACATCTAAGGTCATCAGTCCCCTAGACTTAGAACTACTTAAACCTAACTAACCTAAGGACATCACACACATCCATGCCCGAGGCAGGATTCGAACCTGCGACCGTAGCAGTCGAGCGCCCCCGGACTGAGCGCCTAGAACCGCTAGACCACCGCGGCCGGCGCGCTGACTTCGAAGCTAGTTTTTTTCTTTCTTCTTTACGTCATCCTTTCCGTTGAACTTGATACCATGCTATGATCCTTTCATCGGGCCAAAAGCTTAAAAATCCGAGGGGTTCTAAGGAGGATGAGCTAGCAGCTACCAACCCACTTTGCAAATATTCCCCTGTGTCAGCTGGGCCGTATTAGTTCGCGCGTTGTCTTCGAACACGTCTTTCCTCTGCGATTCGGACTTGATTTTGTTGTGAATCATGACGTAGTAGTACAGGCCGTTGGTAGAGCACACTCTTCCGAAAAATCATAGAAAATAAGAAAATGAGCACTACAGAAGATAACGTTAAGAGCCGACGGTTGCACTTTGAATTACTTACGCGTAGTTAATTCAGAGAATTTTCGTAACATGCTCAAAATGATGTATCCAAGTTTCATTACAGGCGTGCTCAGATGAATCACTTTATCCAATGAAACGATTTTTCAACTCGCTGCAAATGCGTAAACCCCGTTCTTTGTGATGACCGTGAAGCTCTCCGGGAATCCACCTTGCGCAAGTCTTACAGTACTCGTAGTTCAGTTTGCTATCCCTTTTAAACTTCTTCACCCGCACGTAGAAACTCGCACGGTTCATGTTTGTCCATGCAAAAATGTTGCTGAAGGTTCTAAATTTGTCGAAAATAAAAATCGGATCACAGAACACCATTCTTCAAAAGTACGTACTTCTAACGGACACGCCAGAGATACCTTACGCATTATGTTTACGTGTATGTTAATCGAACAAGATTTCCAACTAATACAAACAGAAGTCCCTATTCCCTGCATTAGACCTTTCCTTGACTACCGCGCACGGAAAAAATCAGCTCTTAAATCTTTTTGTACGAGCTCTGATTTCCCTTATTTTATCATTATCATCACTTCTGCCTGTGCAGGTGGGTGCTAAAAGAATTTTTTGGCTAAATTCCTACTTTACATATTCTAAGTTACAAGGAGAGACCCAGGTTTTTTCCATTGTTTAATAAAACTTCTTCATTATATGTTGCTTAAGCCAAAAAATCTGAGCACATCACACTCAAAAATGTAACAAAAGTGGGCAGGTAATATAGTACATCACTTCTCCAGCACAACTTCATTAACACGCGCCAAAAGTTAAACAAAGACGATCGAAGATGTGAATCCCTCAGTACTAAGATACAATCAGATACGTTCAGAGAAAGTCGTATCTGAATCGCAATTTACTTTAAAAATGTAACAATAATAATAACAATTGAAACATACTTTCAGAACTTGGACAACTCTGTTTATCACAACTTTTTTAAAAATAATTCCTCATTATACGTTTTTTAAATATTTGTAAGTAAGTAAAATCAGACAGTTGGTTTAATTACAATCAAAGTACCAAATTTTTTTTTATGATTTCTGAAGGATGACTGCGTATCGAGTAATCCATTTCTTTAAGCGTATCGAGAAGTACAATAGGTAGCGAAAATGGGCCATTGACCAGTTCCTTTACCGATGGAAGTTGACACCAGTGTAATCTGGAAGTTTGTCTTTCAAAGGCACGATGATAGGCCGGTGAGTTTTGTCACTCATTAATTTAATATTTAAAGCTGTGTTCAGAGCAACTGTCTTTTAGAGAAATTTGAAAGGAAGCTATTTGTTTACAATCTTAACGCTGTGATGTTTTAATTAAGTTCTAAGTGTTAAATGTGTCTGCGGGGTTTAAGGAACAAGGTATTCAGTGAACTTCCTGGCAGATTAAAACTGTGTGCGGGACCGAGACTCGAACTCGGGACCTTTGCCTTTCGCGGGCAAGTGCTCTACCGACTGAGCTACCCAAGCACGACTCACGCCGCGTCCTCACAGCTTAATTCCGCCAGTATCTCGTCTCCTACCTTCCAAACTTCGCAGAAGCTCTCCTGCGTAACTAGCAGAACTAGCACTCCTGGAAGAAAGAATATTGCGGAGACATGGCTTAGCCACAGCCTAGGGCATGTTTCCAGAATGAAATTTTCACTCTGCAGCGGAGTGTACGCTGATATGAAACTTCCTGGAAGATTAAAACTGTGTGCCGAACCGAGACTCAAACTCGGGACTTTTGCCTTTCGCAGGCAAGTGCTTTACCGACTGAGCTACCCAGCATTAATTGCGCGCGAAAGGCAAAGGTCCCGAGATCGAGTCTCGGTCCGGCACACAGTTTTAATCTTCCAGGAAGCTTCATATCAGTGCACACTCCGCTGCAGAATGAAAATTTCATTGCCGGCCGCGGTGGTCTAGCGGTTCTGGCGCTGCAGTCCGGAACCGCGGGACTGCTACGGTCGCAGGTTCGAATCCTGCCTCGGGCATGGGTGTGTGTGATGTCCTTAGGTTAGTTAGGTTTAAGTAGTTCTAAGTTCTAGGGGACTTATGACCTAAGATGTTGAGTCCCATAGTGCTCAGAGCCATTTGAACCATTTTTTGAAAATTTCATTCATGGTATCCAGTAATTGTTATTACGTATTAAAAATGTAACAAAGCCACCTGTACGAAATTTTGTATTTATAAAGATAATCTGCGTTGTGAGAAGCCTTACTTGCAACTGTGCAAACTGTGAAACGCTGTTAGAGCTTCTTGGAAAATAAAAAAGAGTTTTGAAAGAAATGTTATTTTGGGTGGGCAAATCCACCAGCACGATCCACTTCCTAACTAAACCATTCCCTCCTCATGTTCCATACGCAAACACAAGTTTTCTTTAACTGTTTGCGCGTACAGAATGGGACGTTTTCCTCCGGCGCCAGGTGAGCAGAACGTCAGCGGGCGATGGTGTAATCCGCGCTGCCGTTAGAAGGCCGAGCGGACGTCGACTCGCGAGGGTCGGGTTTCGAGGTTCACCAGTTATCCTCGTCGACTTGCGGGCTGTTGTCTTACGTACGGCGAATTCTGCGGCTTGTCCGTGAAGCAGCGAAGCCGCCAGCAATGGAACGTTAACCAATTAAATCTCAGTCTCATCGTAGGACTTAAAACTTTTCATCACTTCTCTTGTTTGGAAACAATTGACACACCTAGGTTGATCCCATAAATTAAGGAAAAATTATAATTGCTATAGAAAGGGAAAACATGACAGTTGGATAAGCTATTACCACGGAAGGTCTGGGATAAAATAACACATGCAAGCCGTCCGACGCCGCGATATACACTGAGATGACAAAAGTCATGGGGTACCTGCTAATATCGTATCAGACCTCCTTTAGCCCGGCCCGAGTTCACTGCAGAAATATTGAGCCATGTTGCCTCTATAAACGCCCGTAACTGCGAAAATGTTGCCGGTGTAGGATTTTGTGCACGAGTTGACCTCTCGATTACATCCCATGAATGTTCGATTGGATTCATGTAGGGCGATCAGAGTGACGAAAACATTCGTTCGTATTGTCCAGAATGTCCTTCAAACCAATCGCGAATAATTGTGGCCCGGAGACATGGCGCGTGGTATTTCATAAAAATTCTATCGCTGAATGGCTGCAAGTGGTCTACAAATAGCCCAATATAACTATTTCCAGTCAACGATCGGTTTCATTTCTATCAGCGAAGCCAATCCATTCCTTGTAAACAGAGCCCACACCATTATGGAGCCACAGTGCCTTGTTGATAACTTGGATCCATGTCTTCATAGGATCTGCAACACACTCGAATCCTATTATCAGCTCTTACCAACTGAAATCGGAACTCATGTCACTAGGGTACTGTTTTCTAGTAACCTGGGGTCCATTCAAAATGGTCACGAGCCCCAGACAGGCGCTGCAGGTGACATCGTGATGTTAGCAAAGGCATTCGCGTCGGTCGTCTGTTTCCACAGTCCGTTAACGCCAAATTTCGCCCCACTGACCTAACGGATACGTTCGTCGTACGTCCCCCATTGTTTTCTGCGGTTATTTCACACAGTGTTGCTTGTCTGTTAGCACTGACAATTCTACGCAAATGCAGCTGCTCTCGGTCGTTAAGTGAAGGCTATCGGCAATTGCGATGTCCGCGGTGATGGCAATGCCTGAAATTTGGTATTCTCGACGCACTCCTGACACTGTGGATCTCGGAATACTGAATTCCCTAAAGATTTCCGAAATGGAATGTTCAAAAATGGTTCAAATGGCTCTGAGCACTATGGGACTTAACTTCTAAGGTCATCAGTCCCCTAGAACTCAGAACTACTTAAACCTAACTAACCTAAGGACATCACACACATCCATGCCCGAGGCAGGATTCGAACCTGCGACCGTAGCGGCCGCGCGGTTCCAGACTGTAGCGCCTTTAACCGCTTGGCCACCACGGCCGGCAAATGGAATGTTCCATGCGGCTAGCTCCAACTAACATTCCGCGTTAAATGTCTGTGGCCATAATCACGTCTAAAGCCATTCCACACGAATCACCTGAGTACACAAGACAGCTCCGCCAACGCAGGGCCCTCTAATACCTGTGCATGCGATACTACCGCCATCTGGATATGTGCCTATTGCTATCCCATCACTTTTCACCTCAGTGTATTCATGCCACCTGGATATTGCAGAGGATTGGTGCTTTGAGGCTAGGGTGGCATTTGAAACTCTGAGAAAGAGACACACAGAGGTAAGAAGAATCATTAATCGGAAGAATTGCACTGGCATCTGGAAAAAACTCCTAGATGCCATATCGTTGAAGGTTTATGCCTATGTTCCTCGTAGGCTGTAACAGTAAATTTTATACAAAGATTCATCACGCAGAATTTCTCAACAGACCTTTACATCAGGTTCGTCAACAGTCAAGTCCACTTAACAAGAACAAAAAAAACCTAGATTTATTTTATTTATTTAGCGTACTGCATTACGTGCAAATAGGGCTATAGACATAACAGACACAGCCGGCCGAAGTGGCCGTGCGGTTAAAGGCGCTGCAGTCTGGAACCGCAAGACCGCTACGGTCGCAGGTTCGAATCCTGCCTTGGGCCTTGTCCTTAGGTTAGTTAGGTTCTAGGGGACTAATGACCTCAGCAGTTGAGTCCCATAGTGCTCAGAGCCATTTGAACCATAACAGACACAAAACTACACAAATATGTAAGAGTATTAGCAATTTCATAAACATAAAAGAAATGACATGTCAGTGTCAAGATGTTTAGCCCATTCTATCGCAGATGGCTCCAGGAAGTCAGATGGATGCACAAGCATTGCCCGAACTCTTACGGGACTCGGTAAGATTGTCTGCCACGAGTAATGAGTGTAATGGACAGGTGCATTACGAATGCAGTGTGTGGACATTAAATTGTGAATGTGGGTATCACGGGGAACGTACAAGGCATAAATTCCTACAGCCGCACTATCCTCTGTGCCCTCGGTGGCTCAGATGGACAGAGCATCTTCCATGTAAGCAGGAGATCCCGGGTTCGAGTCCCGGTCGGGCCACACATTTTCAACTGTCCCCGTTGATGTATATCAACGCCTGTCGACAGCTTAGGGTCGTGATTTCATTGTTATTTCATCAGGAGCAGAAATGGTTAGAGAACAAGGTAACACAGCAAACAGAAGATTTACTTAAGACACAAAGCAATTACAGACGTTAGCTCCTAGTGAGCATTGATTAAAATCAATGGGAAAAGTTGAAAATTTGTTCCGGACGAGGAGTCGAACGTGGGTCTTCTACTAGTCAGATGTGCTGACACTACGCCGGCCAGAAATTCTTCAAATTGGCGATGTGTGAGTCCATGCGAGCGAAGATAATTAACGTTTAGAAGAACTGTGTCCATAACATTTTTTATGTTGACAATCTTCGCACGAAGTGCTTCCTGGTGTATCAGACAATGGACAGTCGCGAATAAGGAACAGCCAACTTCAGCCATTTTTGGCTTCACGTAACTCAGAAATCGAGTGCGTATCCCTCGTAGCGCAGGTGCTCCATCCATTGTTACACTGGTCAGGCGTTCCCATTTTAAACCCATTGACTCAAACACGCCGGCCGGAGTGGCCGTGCGGTTCTAGGCGCTACAGTCTGGAGCCGAGCGACCGCTACGGTCGCAGGTTCGAATCCTGCCTCGGGCATGGATGTGTGTGATGTCCTTAGGTTAGTTAGGTTTAATTAGTTCTAAGTTCTAGGCGACTGATGACCTCAGAAGTTAAGTCGCATAGTGCTCAGAGCCTTTTGAACCATTTTTGAACTCAAACACGTTTTCCACGGCTAGAAAAATATCAAAACCCGAGGTTATGTCTTTTAATGGTATAAGATCGAGAAATTCTTCGGCGACACGCAGATTGTCGTTGACACCTCGAATGAATATGACGAGCTGAGACATGTCCGCAACGTCCGCGGACTCTTCAAGAGCGATAGAAAGTGAAATGAAGTTTGCCGCTCTCTCCATTAATTGCTGCTCCATATCTCAGACCACATCTTCGACTCTGTGAGCAACAGTTTGAGGCGAAAGAGCAATTTTTTTTCAAATTTTTCCGTGAGGTCTGGTGGACAAATACAAGCCGCCGAGTCGACCAGACAATCCTTGATGAGATTCCCCAACAGCAAAGTGTTTCCCTGCTTTCCCAATTCCCAGCGATCATTTGTAAGTTGCGCACAAACTTTGCCCACCTGTTTCCTGCTCGTACCACGCGAAAAGACAACATACAATTAATTTTGTACAATCCTGTTTTTAAAACACTTTCATCACTTTAACAATTAACTGTTTCATTAATTGAAACTTAAATAAAAAAGTAACAAATAAGATTGGTTTTAGATACGTTTTCCCCCAGTTCCGCTGAAACGGACAGCGATGTGTGGTTGCAAAATAAAATTTTATCTATTGCAATATTTGCGTACAGCGGCATGGCGAGGCTCGGCGGGCGGTCTGCACCGCCAGCTAAGCGACCCGGCTCGGCCACTGCTACAACACACGAATTCGCCCGGGGCGCTGGCCGCGGGCGATCGCGGGCGCTAGCGCCCCAGGGGCACAGTTTGGACGAGCCTGAATTAGAGTGTGTAACGAAGATGTAGAGTGTTGAGCAGATACTGACGGTGATTTATGTGCTGTGAGTAAAAGTTGGTTAGAATCGTTGCCAAATAGAAATGAACTTGTAATAATGCCAGTAATGGGGGTGCAGATGATTGTAGCAGGAGAAGTTAAAAAAAAAAAAACTCTTAAACACGAAATTCTGTTGCCAGTGAAAATAAATGGTGTGCAAGTACTCCATAACTTCCTTATAATCCCTGATTTATGTATAAAAATGCCAACTGGCGTAGATTTCTTTAACCAGTAAAAAGGGAGATTAAATTATAATAAAAATGTAGTAATTTTTTAAATAAATGGGAAAGATATTGTTGTACCATTTTTTCGAAATAATGATTTGACCAAAGAAGAAGTAGCCACTATACAAATTAGGTAGTGTAGAAAGATGGAAGATTTAGAGGGCTAAAATGAGCATGCTGATGATGTGGCCATGGAGCCTGACTAAGAAAAAATAGAACAAAAAGTAAAAGAGGTGCCAGATTTAGAGTTGAAAAGATACATTAGTCCAGAGTTAGCTGTGAGCTAAGCTTGGAGGCCTCAGAGGGCGTTGCAACCTATGTAATGTCAGGTGTTTGAGGAACACAGGTGCTGGAGTTATTGACAACGCTATTTCTGTTTCTTTTCATATTGTCAGTCTTCCTCTTCTGTCATTCTGAGCTGAATCTATTATCTTTAATTTTCTTCTCTATCAGTGAAGGTTGTTGTTGTGTCGTCTTTATCATTATCATTCATCCTCATTACGGTCAGAGTAAGGCAACGGCAAACCGCCTCCAGCAGGACCTTACCTAGTACGGCGGTGGGGGTCTCCCGCGTCATTCCACTATGCTCTGTCAAGAAGAATGGGACTTCATTTCATTTCCATCACTGAAGTTAAAGTGTTTCAGAGCCTCAAAGGGCGTTATGGGGTCTTGTGACGAAATAAGTTTTATGGTGAGAGAAATGGGGGGCAAATTGTAATAGAGTGAAGTGACGACATAAGTATGTTTACATAGGATAATAATTAAGGTACGGAGGTGATGATGTAAAGGGAAAGTGGAAATAGAGTGCATTTTCCTGCTGAAAGCTGACAGTAAGGATTGACTTTAGTAATATGAGAAGTTATTCCATGGTATGAGGGAGTGCAAAAACCATTAATGCATCAGTTACATTAATGGCAAATAGTAAGGAATATCCTGTTGGAATACGTAAAAATAAATTGGAGGCTGAATGAAATGTAGGGAAATGAAAGTACCAGATGTGACAAGTGCAGTTAATAAAGGAGATTTTGATGAGGAACACTATTTTATAAGTATAGTGGCCAGGAAAAGGTATGTTGTGATGATGAAAAGAGCTATATAGAGGTCACATAGTTGAAGGAAGTTTAACTAATGTGACGAAAAAATATTCCTGGATAAAGCTGAAGAACATTTATTATGAAAGGAATATGAATGAATGAGGATATATATATATATATATATATAGTAAATAAAAATTTTGATTTCCGTTCAACAGTGGTAAAAAATATGAAGAAGTGATGCAAAGATGCAAAGAGACACTTCATAAAAGTGGTAACTATGTATTTAATATGTTTGTAAATAATTGCTTTTTGGGAAATATGTTTTTCACAATTAAATTTGCTCAAGTTGAGTTTAAGTAAAGAAAAAGTTTAAATTTTGCTTTCAATATCAACAAATTTTTTTTTAAAAAACTAATTAAGTCTTCTAAAGGAAATAAATTCTTGAAAAAAATTTCAAGTAGATTTGATCTTGCTGATTAAAGTAACATAAGGAAGCAACACTCTGTTAATTTACTTTCATTTGAAGTCAAGTTAAACGAAATATAAAATTTGTAAATAATTTCTTGTAAAGATGAATGATTGTGTATTAGGATGTATGTAAAGAAAGTAGTCTTACATGGAAGTATGGTTTCAGGGACAACATTGCATGTAAACCCTGGAAGGACAGATGGCAGATATGTGGAGAATGGAGGAACGTTATGGACCCTACAATGCAAAGTTGCTATAATCAAAAACCAGGGAAATGTATGTGATAAAAAAGATGATAGTGATTTGCTGGTGCTAAGGTAAGATAAAATACCATTATTAAATGGAGGGACACAAATCGCAGTGCCTTTAAATAAAAAAGTGAACAAGTAGTTAACTTCAAAAGACTTTCATGAAACATGAATTTAAAAATGTTGAAAAAGTTATTAAACTGTTGAAAATTTGTTTTGAAAATTTGCATCAATTATATCAAATAAGAAATGACTTTTTAATAAAGAAATTAAAAATTAGGCTAGATTAGTTGTAGACTGCCAAGTCTGGAATAAAAAATTTGTAATTTTATTTTATAAGGATGAGAATTTTTTGAAAGATTTAAAATTTGAAGCCAGGATCGATAATTTGTATAATTCTAAAATTTTTGAAAAAAACTTTATAATCTTAGGGGGGTGTGAGACATGGCGCCTTATATCGCTCCTGTCTAGAGCCTGTGTATCGGGAGAATGATTCATGCGTGCAAAATGACATATGGTCTGAAGTGGTTTCAGTCAAGTACGTAGTTCTAATTTTCATCTGCTAGAGTCCACTAGTGAACAGAGACATTCAAGGAACAAGCCAAGAAAATATTTTTGTGAATTGTTCTGTTTATTTCTTGAAGGCTTTTTTGTTTGTTTATATTTCTACAGTTTTCTATATGTTTTTAGTAGTGTGAATGATGCGTGAATGTCGTGTAAAGTCAATATGTAGATCATTGTTATACTGATGAACGCTGTACGAACTAGAGAGAGGAAGTTTTAAAACAGTGTGAACGCAGACGACGGGAAATTTTGTATCATAATATGTTAAGTAAGTTTATGGTAAAAGGACAGCTAATTCGAGTGCAAATGAAAATAGTTAATAAGGTAAAGTATAAGCAAAATATCAGAATGTTAAATATTTATTGCGGGAAAAAGTACAGTTCGAAAGTGTGTTATTTATTGGTTAGTCATGAAAAGTGCGGACTAACGCGGGAGAATAATGTTTTTTTCTATTGGCCTTAAAGAAAACTGATCAATCGGAACGGAGTATTCTTTGTGAGTCTTTTCTCTTGCAGATATAGAATGCTTACAGCAGTCTAAAGAAGTCGGAGCCCAGTTCAATGGTACCTGTTTCAAACGTGTTTTAATGTTAAAACGTATTTGTTCCGGTGGTTTCTTTAGAAAGTACGGATTTTTTAAGTAATTTCATGTATGAGAAAAGACAGTTATTCCGCATGGCATACTGAGCAGATCGGTAACTAAAAACTTAATAGTATGGCGAGCACTTTCATTTAAGAACAATCCGTGCTTAGTAGCTGTTCAGATTTCAGGAAATACGTAACCATGAACTTGCGAACGTGAATGAAAGGGTTTGTGCATGACTGTGTTAAATTAGCACGAGTTTGGCGGTAAACGTGTACATTATCAAGGTTCAGAATATACCGAAGTTCTGCCAATTTTTCCATCTTTCATTCAAAATTAAGACCTATTCCCAATTCTTTGAATAGTTACGTTGTGTGCAGCCTAGTGCGAGTTGCAGTACGGTGGGTCTCTGCTCGGCGTTCCTACCGGCGATCTGCTGCAACGAGTTCACAGGTAGGTGCAGGTAACGGACGAAAGGAACCGCGCGGTCGCAAGGTGTCCCTTAGGTTCATTATGCAGCGCTTCCGAATGCGTGTCAGTAGTTCCACCATAGAAGATGCTCACCAAGCGCTGTTTTATTGCTATGAACTGAACCGTGTTCTTTGAAACGTATTTCGAACGTCCTGCCTGTTTGACTTATGTAAATTTTTGGACAGTTTCCACACTTTACATACAGCTGCTGATCTGAATTTCGAGACTGTACTGTTCACACTCTGCGTCAGTCTGAAGCGAATAATGTCATTAGTCCTAAACCCAATACGCAAATTTACATTGCGAAACTGTCTAGGAATAACTTCTGAAACCCATCCTGTATAACTCATGAGCATGCACACGACATTTTTGTGTTCCTGTTCACCTGTTAGCGTACTGTTATTATTTTTATCCTGTTATTGCTTGTGAATTTTCTGTAGTAACTTAGATACTGTTGAGACGGGACAACCGTTGCTTACTGCAGTTCGTTTTATAATAGCTACTTCTTTATTCCTTTCATGCTCGCTTAACGGCAGTTTTAATAACCTATTCATCATGGATCATAAATATGCTGTCTTGATTCCTTCTGGATGCTAAAATTTAAAGTCAATAATCATGTCTGCAGAGGTCGGTTTTTCGTACACCCTGAAACAGTGTTTACCCGCCTCTCTAGTAACTGTAAATTCGAGATAGTTGATGGCTCTTTATTTTCGTGCTCAACTGTGAATCTAAATTTTGGGTGAATAGCACTCAATTTTTATGCTTTGAGAGTAAGACCTTAATACTTTCAAAATTTCACCCTTTACATATCTTAAGATACTAATTCATTTTCCAATTTTATAACTTCTACTTTATCATCATTTTACAGTTTTACGCGTCTATCCTGATACTTTTAACAGAAGGTTAGTTTTACGAAGGGACCCTCTCTTGTTAAACCCGTAACATCCCCGCCACTCTCCCTCACACTCCCCCTTTTCCCTTGCCCTCTTTGCCCACCCGCAGTCCCCCCTCCTTCAATTTTATAATTTCACCATTTTATTCCTTTTACATATTACTTACCCATTGTCCTATGCTGTTAGTGTTTCAGTGAGAAGTTTTACATAATTAAACATTCTATAAATTTTAGCACGACCTCTCTTGTTAAAGGCATCCCCACCAGTCATTTCCTGCTTCCTTTCCCATTCCCCAATCAGCCTCACTCCATTTTCTCTTCTTCCGTCTCCGCTACCTCCAATATATATCTATTTAAAACACTGACCACAGTTGCAAAATACAGAACTCTGATATGTGATTCTATGTAGACAATTACTGCTGCAACTACCACTCCGCGTTCAAAGTCTCTTAATTCCCGTCGTGCTGGCACAATCAGGTTGCAAACCTTTTCACATGACTCATCTGTATATAAATGACAGCACTGCCATTTCACTGTCCTTTCATGCCTTGTGTACGAGATACCATCGCCATTTGTTTTTGTGCATATCGCTATCCCAAGACTTCAGTGTAGGTGCTTGGATTGCTCTGCAGTTGCACATTAAGTCCTCCCTACACCCTATGTGACTAAATTTGTTCTGTGCCTTGGTAGTTCGCTTCTAAATCTATTAAGATCTCTCCAAGTAGTGTAGTGTAGGTGGGATCCACGACTAATTTATTCCCTTGGTGGTGGTAAGTTCCTATGGGACCGAACTGCTGAGGTCATCGGTCCCTAGGCTTACTCACTACTTAATCTAACTTCCTCCGAGGGGGCGAGGGGGGGGGGGGGGGGGAGGAGAGACCGCGCGAACCGTGACAAGGCGCCTTAGACGGCGCGACTACCTCGCGCGGCTTTTCTTCCCTTGTAATGAAGCCCTGTTGCTTAGGAACACTTTCTGACTACAGGAAAACGCCTCTAATATCTGGGTTGATGATCACTGTAAAAATGTACCCAAGGCGACTTGTCGCAGGTGTTTAATTGTAAATCTGTTCTGTGTTTACTGTCTGCTTCTTCCGTTCTACTTCTCTCGACAATCAGCGTGCTACGTGTGGAGCTGCAATTTGGACCGAGGGGTACATCTTTGGGGCTGGAGCTGCCCTGAGGTACCTCGTTCTTGTGTACGACTTTGTAAACAACGGTAAGGAGAAATGAGCTGCAAAGTGATGTGTCAACTGTCGTCATAGGAAAGCTGGACAGGGCAGAAGCGATTATCAAACAAGTTAACACAGTAAACAGAAGATTTAATCAAATTTTATTTCTCCAAGCAAACGAAGACTTGCACCAAGAAATAGAGCCTAGCTCTCAATGTCACAAGGAAGAGGCTCCACGCATGAGTGGGTTGAATGGCTGCCGCCGGCTGTCCTACAGCATGGTGGCAGAAGTCGCTCATGGCACTGGAGGCGTGGTTAGTTCAGTAGACGCACACCACTGGGTCGGCCAGAACTCTCGCGACCACTATCGGCGTCCAATGGAAACTTGCAGTTCCTTTGTCAACTTCGCGACGCGTATGGGGTGGTATTGTTTCGTGATACCACACCAGTAACTAAGAGAAATGGTTCGTTTAAGGATATGTGCACATGCCTGGTCTGGACCGATGATCCTCAGACTGGTGGTCCGTACTCACCCACAGGGAAAAAAGAGTGCCAAAACAGTTGACTGGAGAAACTGGGGTTTTGTGTCAAAGCTTTCTCACGATTTTTTTTTCTGCCGCGGACTTTTCCTTTCAAATCCTTACATCGTGTTCTAAAACACAGTGTGGGGTCCGGAGTATACCCAGGCAAACTATAATACTATTTTAATTTATTCTGACTACATATTGATTCACTACTTTAGTGTGTTGCGAGGGGTTGACGAGAGATACCAAACAAACGCTAATTGATGCCCCAGTACAAGGGATTTCCATAACTTTTGATAGTCGTAATTTGCATTTAAATCGAAAACTAGTAATTTTCCCTATATCGCGTTTCCCGTTGCCAAGGAAACGTTGGTGCTAAGTTAGAATAACTCTTAGCGCATCAAACTATCAGAGAAGCACAAAAGAAACGGTTCTAGCCGTTAGAAGACGTCAGTGTTTGGGAACCTAGTAACTTTATGAGTCTGCACAAAACTGTGCAGATGAGCACAGTTAGGCTGATTGTAAAAAGCAAAGCCCTCTATGCATTCGGATGCCCCACCTCCCCGGATAATCCTCCCCATGCCCACCCCCTACAGCTCGTCTTCCCCCCTCCCCCTCCCCCCTCCCCTATAGCAAGAGCTCAGCTTCAAAGGGGCCCGAGTTCTTCTGCCTTCAAGATGCGTTCCGTACCTGATACAGATAGTCTGCATGGCCCTGCCGCTTAGACGCCGGAATGGGACAGTTTACCTGAGCTTCAAAGGTACCAGAAAGTCGGTAGAATGTTGCCATTTACTTGGAGAAACACTTAATGATCTTGTTGCTCGCTAGTTGCGAAAAGTGCCATTGCTAATTACGATGGCAACTCGTAAAATCGATGGCATCGGACCACCGACGCATCTGTGCCGCCGCTAGTGTGATGTGTAACGTTCTGCTGCCATATGCTACCTTTAGTAACTCTCTCGTTCGCCCCCAGCTACATGTTACATTTAATCACCTTGTACGTGTCTTCTGATTACATTGGTGTGCGGATTTTCTTGACTGACCAAGAATTGTCTACCAGTCCAGTAATTACTATTTCCTATCTAGGCACGTTTACTACCTATTTCAGTGCCCCGTACAGTGCTATCAGCTTCATTATTAATGGATTTCTGGGATTCGTCAAAATATACATCTTTCAGTTTGCTTTTAGGTTGGTTCCACCTCTGGTAAACACAATTATTACCTTTTTTTACTCAGACATGTTTCACCAAAGTTACAGTGAAACGCCTGGTTAAATTCGCAGGACAGAACAGGTAGTTGGAATTGTAGAAAGGGGCCAAAAATGAGCGGCTATCAGTTACACTCGAACACATATAAATTTATTTAGTTGCCCAAACATTACAGTGCAAATTTCCGAGCTTAACTATCGACTCAATATGTCACACAATCTTATGGCTTAAGGGCACAACCTATTTAATTTTTATAACGGCTGAAGGCCAATGATTTAAAACACAACTACAATAAATTTTCAAAAGGCAGAAAGCGCAAGGTTTTTTTCCTTAAATAATATTTCAAATGAGGCTGAAGGCCCAAACAATTTAAGACTTGACGAGTAACGAATTTTAATTTTAAAACGGCTGAAGGCCCATGATTTAAAACACAACTACAATAAATTTCCAAAAGGCAGAAGGTCCAAAATTTTATCCAAATATATTTTAAATGAGGCTGAAAGCCCAAACAATGCAAGTAAGGAGCTTTCAATTTTAAAACGGCTGAAAGCTCATTATTTAAAACTCAGCTAAAAGCATATAAATTCAAACCAACGGCTATGAGCCATTAAAATACACAATCAAACACCAATAAGAAAAGGCAGTACAGCCAGCGGCGCTCAGAAGTTTCCGGGGATCGGTCTGCACTTAAAATATTAACGTTCGCTTAGGGGAGACAGGTAGTCGGCCCAACTATATCCGATCCGCCGGCAACCCAACCAAAACACAGTCAACGGATCCACCAACAAGACGACTTGCTTTCCATCCGACCAGTACACAAGGAATTCCAAAGGCAAAACATAAAAGGCGTAGCCGCCCACAACCAATTACACATAAGCTCAAATGGCTCTGAGCACTATGGGACTTAACATCTTAGGTCATCAGTCCCCTAGAACTTAGAACTACTTAAACCTAACTAACCTAAGGACATCACACACATCCATGCCCGAGGCAGGATTCGAACCCGCGACCGTAGCAGCCCCGCGGTTCCGGACTGCAGCGCTAGAACCGCACGGCCACCGCGGCCGGCACACATAAGCTGCCAAAACTACGACAACACGGAGAGGAAAGTACACTGCCTGAATTTTACGACAGCGGCCAGGGTAGGTAGCCGGAACGCTAATGGCCACAAGGCAGAAAATTCCGCTGCTGCACTTGGACTTCAAATTACCGAACTAGAGTTAAACTCCACCGGATGGTGGCCAAAATTTCGCCAACTCGAACACTCGCTGTTGCTCACGGGAATACCCCAAACAGCCAACCATGAAAACCAACGGCACAATGTGAACAGACTGGCTTCGGTAATTAAATCATCACTCAACTTTGATGTCCTGGGTCGGTGAGCCACGAACCTCGTAGCAGTCGGAACAGCTGCCACACACTCCAACACTGCGTAGGGACCGCCAGCAGGCCCGGCCCACTGCGCTGCGGGGAGATTTCCTGGCTGATCCACACCAACCGACAGATTGCAACACATCAGCACGGAGACAGCACTAAAATAACTGGGCAGTGAAGGTCACGGCTACACACAATTTCACAAACGCTTGGACGAAGAACGCGACGAATGCTAAAAGCAGTGACTGTGCAATCACCAGGACGAACCACGAGTTGAGACACACACCGCGAACCCATAAGCGATCACACGTCGTCCGGTAAGACGGCCAACCGACGATCAACCAAGACCGTCCCCAGCCATGTGTGCCGGCAACGGTCAGGCGAGTCATGGCTATACGAACCTCACTGCCGCTCCAGCCCGACCTCACTTTTGCCGCGTCGCAACTGTCCGACTGCAAAGTCCGAACTCCACTGCTGGCGCGTTCCAACTAACTTGTCGACACACGACGACCGGAAAGTAATAGCAATCCAGCAAAGATAATACAGTAGGGCTTATATCGATAAGCGCTGCTGCTGCCGCTCACGGGCATGCAAGCAGCAACTCAGTGACACAAGTAATTGAAACTAACATAACGAGGTGGCAGTACGGCAAAAAAAAAAAAAAAAAAAAAAAACAGGATGATAAATAAGAGATGGCACGAACACGAGCCACGCACGGCTCTTACAGCATCTTCAGTAGGCTTTTTTATTTACTTTCTATTACACAAATGGAAAAACTGCTTTCCTTTATATATACACAACTGGCCATTAAAATTGCTACACCACGAAGATGACGTGCTATAGACGCGAAATTTAACCGACAGGAAGAAGATGCTGTGATATGCAAATGATTAGCTTTTCAGAGCATTCACACAAGGCTGGCGCCGGTGGCGACACCTACAACGTGCCGACATGAGGAAAGTTTCCTACAGATTTCTCATACACAAACAGCAGTTGACCGGCGTTGCCTGGTGAAACGTTGTTGTGATGCCTCGTGTAAGGAGGAGAAACGCGTACCATCACGTTTCCGAATATGATAAAGGTCGGATTGTAGCCTATCGCGATTGCGGTTTATCGTATCGCGTCATTGCTGCTCGCTTTGGTCGAGATCCAATGGCTGTTAGCAGAATATGGAATCGGTGGGTTCAGGAGGGTAATACGGAACGCTGGATCCCAACGGCCTCGTATCACTAGTAGTCGAGATGACAGGCATCTTATCCGCATGGCTGTAACGGATCGTGCAGCCACGTCTCGATCCCTGAGCCAACAGACGGGGACGTTTGCAAGACGACAACCATCTGCACGAACAGTTCGACGACGTTTGCAGCAACATGGACTATCAGCTTGGAGGCCATGGCTCCGGTTGTCCTTGACGCTGCATCACAGACAGGAGCGCCTGCGATGGTGTACTCAACGACCAACCTGGATGCACGAACGGCAAAACGTCATTGTTTCGGATGAATCCACGTTCTGTTTACAGCATCATGATGGTCGCACCCGTGTTTGGCGACATCGCGGTGAACGCACATTGGAAGCGTGTATTCGTCATCGCCGTACTGGCGCATCTCCCAGTGTGATGGTATGGGATGCCATTGGTTACACGTCTCGGTCACCTCTTGTTCGCACTGACGGCACATTGAACAGTGGACGTTACATTTCAGATGTGTTACGACCCGTGGCTCTACCCTTCATTCGATCCCTCCGAAACCCTACATTTCAGCAGGATAATGCACGAACGCATGTTGCAGGTCCTGTACGGGCCTCTCTGGATACAGAAATTATTCGACTTCTGCCCTGGGCAGCATATTCTCCAGATCTCTCATCAATTGAAAAGTTGTGGTCGACGGTGCCCGAGCAACTGGCCCGTCACAATACGCCAATCACTACTCTCGATGAACTGTAGTATTGAAGCTGCATGGGCAGCTGCACCTGTACACGCCATCCAATCTCTGTTTGACTCAATTTCCAGGCGTATCAAGGCCGTTATTACGGCTAGGGGTGGTTGTTCTGGGTTCTGATTTCTCAGGATCTATGCACCAAAATTGCGTGAAAATGTAATCACGTGTCAGTT
Source organism: Schistocerca piceifrons (assembly GCF_021461385.2). Classification (NCBI taxonomy): domain Eukaryota; kingdom Metazoa; phylum Arthropoda; class Insecta; order Orthoptera; family Acrididae; genus Schistocerca; species Schistocerca piceifrons. The sequence continues at coordinate 216,178,019 of NC_060139.1, read as the reverse complement.
CTAGTATAATATATTTGTCCAATGAATACGCGTTTATCATCTGCATTTCTTCTTGGCGTAGCAATTTTAATGGCGAGTAGTGTAGGTAGAGAATTTCAGTTTATAAGTAAAATACACCTTAAAACAAAAAAGGATGCATCACGAAGAAATATACCGAATGAGGCGGAAATAGTTAAATGTGATGTACATGTACAGACAAACATCTTTACAACCTCAGGTAAATTTCATGAATTATTGAAGAGAAAGAGCTGCACAAATTGTGCAAGTCAATAACGCGTCGGTCCATCTGTGACCTAATGAAAGAAGTTACTCCACTTGGCATTCATTGACAGAGTTGTTGGATGTCCCCCTGAGGGACGTCGTGCCAAATTCTGTCCGTTTGGCGCGTTAGATCGCCAAAACCCTGAGCTGCTACGAAAGGAAATGGCAACCCAGAGCATCAGTCCCGGGCGACAGTCAGTTTCGTCTCCCACCGCCGTCTGGGGCCCCTCCAGACACGTCTTCGCTGGTCGTTGAGGTTCAGTTCGAAGCGGGACTCACTACTGAAGACAATTCTACTCCCGTCAGTGAGATCCCAGGCCCCGATGACAGGCGCAGGCGTGTCTGCAGACGCCCTGTCACCCACCATACTGCCCGGCAGTCAGGAGTGATGGTGTCATTTCATTTCATAGCAGGACCCCTTTGGGCTGTAATCGGCGACACCCTTACATCACAGCGGTACGTCGACGAAATTCTACGCCCCGTTTCGTCGGCCTTCGTGGCAAGCCATCCAGGGCCTACAATTCAGTAAGACAATGCCCGACTGCACACGGCGAGAAATTCTACTGCTTGTCTTCGTGGTTGCCAGACCCTACCTTCGTCCACATGGTCATCGGATCTCTCCCCAATTGAGACCGTTTGGAGCATTATGAGCAGAGCCTTCCAGCCAGTTCGGGATTTTCAAGATCTAACGCGCCAATTGGACAGAATTTGGCATGGTATTCCTCAGGACATCCATTAGCCCTACCAATCAATGCCAAGCCGAATAACGACTTCCATAAGGGTTAGAAATGGGCCAACGCTGTATTGACCTGCTCAGTTTGTGAATGTCTTTCCCGTTCAGTGCTATTTTAGTAAGAGTGCCAACAAAAGCCGGTCGGAGTAGCCGAGCGGTTCTAGGCGCTTCAGTCTGGAACCGCGCGACCGCTACGGTCGCAGGTTCGAATCCTGCCTCGAGCATGGATGTGTGTGATGTCCTTAGGTTAGGTAGGTTTAAGTAGTTCTAAGTTGTAGGGGACTGATGACCTCAGCAGTTAAGTCCCATAGCGCTCAGAGCCATTTGAAGCATTTTGCTAACAAAAACGAGCAACAAACACCTGCGTGAGAATTGGTACAGCATTACTGAGACAATCATGTCCCTGTTGCCGCATGTCGTGGCGTAAGGAACACGTGTATTTGCAGTGTGCAGGGCTTCCCCCTACCCTGGTCTATACGGCATTTTCTCCCTGTCGTTGTCGGACATCCGTTGCATTGCAGAATGGCACCAACTCTAGTTTTACGAAGTCATATGTCAGTAAAGTACGATACTTCATTTGCTTTAAAGAATAAATAGTCTGCCATTTGTGCGGCTGGTCCCGGCGGAGGTTCGAGTCCTCCCTTAGGCGTGGGTGTGTGTGTTTGTCCTTAGGATAATTTAGGTTAAGTAGTGTGTAAGCTTAGGGACTGATGGCCTTAGCAGTTAAGTCCCATAAGATTTCACACACATTTGAACATTTTTTTATCTGCTGTTTCTATGAGATAATAAAAGAGGAACGAAATTATGGTAACAGTATTAAAAGAGAAACGTAACAGTTCATTCACAGTATACGAGAAAAATAGAAAGTAGCTGACATGTTGCTCGTGTCTACGTAATACAACTAACTGCTTGTAGCCGTTGAAAACGGACAAATTAACACGAAAAACAGAGTTATTCAGCCTCAGTTTTCACCCTTTAGCACTGACTGTTCGGAATACCCACATAGTCGTATAATTCCACGATTACCACATAATTTTCCAGCAGAGTTTCAAAAATTAGGATCAAAAGAAGAATACAGATGACTTTTTTGCAGTTTACAACACTTATCACTATCCGAGAATAGCAGCTAACGGTGGACGCATTAAGTTTCTTATATTTGCCTATTTAATTTAGTATTTTGAGTCTACGTATCCTGGAGCTGAGTGAGTCAATAATTTTCAGTCTAGATTTCTACGTTTATTACAGGAACCAATGGGAATAAAAAAATCGAAAATCCGTTATTTCAGAAACCGTTTATTTTGAGCAGTTTTCACACTCAGGTTAAATTAGTGTGGAGAAAAACCAATTTCACCGAAAATCGGTTGTTTTAGTCAACTACTGTAGAGTGGCTTGAGGAGTGGTCGTGAGTTATCGTCTTCGTACGGGTAATCAATCTATTATGCAGAGCAGAGAAGTGGAGTTGATTCACAATTGGACCAGAGCCACAGTGCCCGTTCATTGTGCAGCGGCAGGAGCGCTCGTATTTTGGGCGTAACGGGGACCGGTCTGGAGCCGGTGAGGCGGGTGTCCGCCCCCCGCGCGGTCCGCCGCCGCCGCCGCCGCCGCCGCCAAGGTCGCAGCCGCCGCCGCCAGCGTATAAAGCCGCCGGCGCTGCTTCCCTCGCCACTCTGCAGACCGCTGCCGCCGCTGTCCGCTGTCCGTCGTCCGCAATGAAGCTCCTGGTAAGTGGCTGCGCTCTGTGACGCCTCTGCTTCGATACTCTGTTGGAACACGCGTAAACGGCTGCTGCTGCACCACTGCACGAGTTGTTATACGACGGTTGGAACTTCAGTGCGGTGAAACCTCATTAATTCACACTAATCACAGCTAGACCCCGTCCGAATTATAGAAATTCACATTATCAAATGGCTAAATTGGTCACCCGGTGACCTTTTACCCAGTTTCAAGTCGGCTGGCTTCTGGCTGCCAGAGGTAACAAGTATTCAGCTGCCAGTATTTCATATAATAATTGGCTGTCATAATCTATTCGATAAAAATTGTTATCTAACGTTAAGATTAAACACAGTTCACACACACGTGTGTGAAATCTTATGTGACTTAACTGCTAAGGTCATCAGTCCCTAAGCTTACACACTACTTAACCTCAAGTGTCCTAAGGACAAACACTCACACCCATGCCCGAGGGAGGACTCGAACCTCCGCCGGGACCAGCCGCAGAGTCCGTGACTGCAACGCCTTAGACCGCTCGGCTAATCCCACGCGGCAATTAAACACAGTAAGCCTAGTATTGCAATTAGAAAATGTCTATATGTCTTGAAGCAGAGTAACTTAGCCTGAAAATCCAGTTTTTGAATATGAGAGTATTTAGCGAATTCCAACAACCTTTTCTCGCTGATACACCCCCCCCCCCCCTCCCCCAAAAAAAAGAAGAAGGGGAAAAAGTTTATCGCTTACTGCATATTCGCCGTTCATGAGTAACGTCAAATAATAGCACATTAACTCATTTATTAAATAATCCAACGTTTGAGCCGGACGTTGTGACCGAGAGGTTCTACGCGCTTCAGTCCGGAACCGCGCTGCTGTTACGGTTGCAGGTTCGAATCCTGCCTCGGGCATGAGTGTATGTGATGTCCTTAGTTATGTTCCAGTAGTTCTAAGTCTAGAGGACTGATGACCTCAGATGTTAAGTCCCATAGTGCTCAGAGCCATTTTGAACCAACGTTTGAAGCTGTTTTACACATGGGTTCAAAAATGCCTCTAAGCACTATGGGACTTAACTTCTGAGGTCATCAGTCCCCTAGAACTTAGAACTACGTAAACCTAACTAACCTAAGGACATTACACACATCCATGCCCGAAGCAGGATTCGAACCTGCGACCGTAGCGGTCCCGCGGTTCCAAATTGAAGCGCCTAGAACCGCACAGCCACACCGGTCGGCTTATACATGGCAATTCGATTCTTAAAAAACTTGGGGATGAGAGGGGTACTGGTATTTTGTAAAATAATTGTCTCCATTTTTAGTAAGGGACGTTACATCTAATGCATGTAGAGGTTAAATAAGAACAAGATGAGGTGCCTTCTCTATTGGCCTGTGTACTGCCACTTTCATGTCCGTAGTAGAGCTGTGCCAAAGACAGATTTAAGTCTTCTTACACGGGCTTTAATTCTGTATGGAATGGTTCACCGCTTGCAACGTCTGCAATTAAACCTTCCTCGCAGCTTTTTCTGTTAGAGATGTTGCGCCGATTACAGAAACTGAACAACCCTCCAGTTCTATCCTTGAAACCTCTTTGGCCTATTCCCAGTACAAGACACTCCCTGTTGCAATGTTTGTTGATTAAAAACGCGTCTCGCGCTCTTGGTGCACCATCAGATAAACCTGAAAAGGCAGTGGAGGCCGCAGTAGTCAGAATTAGAAGCGGTGGTGGCAGTCAACTTAGACAACACTAAAACCGTGGAAAAACCCGGTCGAAGCAGAAACGAAATACTCGAAATGAAGATAAAAATTCAATCACCAGTAGCAAACGGTATCTACACAGTCCTTCGTCCAGTTTCCACAGATGTTCACAACAGAACCACAGGGACAACTGATCAGCTTCGTCATTTCTGACACACTGGCCGGCCATAACAAGTTATGTCCCGATTCGTGGCCCGTATCGTCACTAGACGATTTCCCCTTTCGTCTCTAGTCCAGCTATACATTTAATTACAGTGGTAGGTCCGCGTAATGCCAGCTGGCGCTATTTGATAATGTTTCCGCTCAAAACTGAACTTATTAACAAAGTTTCGGATTTCATTCACATAAGATGTATCCACCTTTGTACTGGAGGAGGTAGTGCCACATTGAAACGAGAATGGGATGAGAGGCAAGTGAAGGTATTGCACTTCGGCCTTTTCTCATACACTTCAGTCCTAAAACTATGAGATCTCACATAATATTGTGTCGGACACCCTTGTGCCCGGCGTAGCACAACAGCTCGACTTGTTATGGACTCAACAAGTCGTTGGACGTCCTACGCAGAAATATTGAGCCACGCTGCCTCTATAGCCGTCCACAATTGTGAAGTTGTTACCAATGCAGGATTCTGTGAACGAACTGACCTCTCAATTATGTCCCATAAATGTTCGATGAGATTCCTTTGGGGCAATCTGGGTGGCCAAACCATTCGTTCGAATTGCCCAGAAAATCCTTCAAATAAGTCGCGGACAATTGTGGCCCATTGACAGGGCACATTATCAGCCATAAAGAATCCAACATTGTTTGGGAATGTGACGTCCACGAATGACTGCAAATGACTTCCAAGTACTCTAACATCCAGAGAAGCCAGTCCATTCCATTTAAATACAGCCCACACCATTGTGAAGCCGCCACCAGCTCGCACAGTGCCTTGGGTCGATGGCTTCGTGGGGTCTGCGCCACATTCGAACCCTACCATCAGCTCTTACCACTGAAATCTGGGTTCATCTGGCCAGGGCACGGTTTTCCAGTCCTCTAGGGGCAACCGATACGCTCACGAATCCAAGAGAGCCGCTGCAGTCGAAGTCGTGGTGTTAGCAAAGGCACTCGCGTCTGTCTTCTGCTGCCATATCCCATTAACGCCAGATTTTGCCGCACTGTGCTAATGGGTGCATTCGTCGTATGTCCCACACCGATTTCTGCGGTTATTTCATGCAGTGTTCCTTGTCTGTTAGCACTGACAACTCTACGGAAACGCCGCTGCCCCCGATCGTTAAGCGAAGGCCGTCGGTCACTGGGCTGTCCGTGGTGAGAGGTAATCCCCTGAAATTTGGTGCTCTCGGCGCGCTCTTTGCACTGTGTATCTCGGAATACTGAACTCCCTAACGATTTCCGAAATGGAATGTTCCATGCGTCTAGCTCTAATTACCATTATGCGTTCAAAGTCTGTTAATTACGATGTGCGTATCACCTCAGTGTATTTCACCTATGTGCTGAGAATTAGTACGTTCCGAACTGCGAAGTGTTTCTACCTTAGGAGCTATTTCCAACTATACCGGAGGATATTTCGCTTTCGTCTGTTTTTAGTCAGCTCTCCTTAATAAGCCCCAAGACGGAAACTAATTTTTTCAGACATCTAAAAGCATTAGCTCTCCTGAGGATCGGCAGTAATCGTCAGGAAAACTTAATTTGTGGCTCCTGAAGATATCTGGATCCTAACGAATGAGGTACTCCAACGAATGCCCGTATCCCGCCGTATTAACGGCATCGATCTCACGAAAGAATTTTAGAATGGGACCTGACGCAAAACTACTGTAATCAGTAGTTTCTAATATTCTACTTTTACTACAAGTTGTAGTCATGCAACATCAGTTGCATTCGTTTGGAACGTTTATTAACTCCACGTGATGTCGACTTCAGCTAAGTAACTAATTTTAATATACAGCCACACAAGTGATTGGTGTTTTAGCTGTATTTTGTATCACCTTCACTCTGTCGTTATAAAAATTTTATTCTGCATCTACGTCTGCATACAGGGTGATTCAGTGGTGACGTTACAGACTTTATGGGATAGTGGGAAAGTGCAATGTATCATTCTGAGGTAAAGGACCGCAGTCGAAAAAAGAGCGAGTCTCAAGTTATGATCGAACATGCACCGGTACTGCAGTGTAGAGAACATTCAGAGGCAGTGTTACGGACCAAAACAAGAAAAAAAATTAGTAAATGTGGACTCTAAAATGCATAAATTAAGAGGAATAAGCATTTGTTTATATTTGACACTGTGAAAAATATCTCTTCCACTGCAAGCTCTTCGGTTTCTATATTTTTTGTAGGAGATGGTATGGACCAAAACAAGAAAAAAATGTCTAGTAAAAGTAGGCTAACTAGTGCGTAGCTTAACAGTTATGGGCACTTGTTCAGTGGAAGAGAAGTGTTTCATAGTATCGAAGATGAATAAGTGCTCATAGCTCTTAAGATATGCAGTTAGAGCCCATATTTACTAGAGTTTTGGTCTATAATGCCATGTCTGAAAGTTGTCTACCCTACAATCTTAGCCGGCAGCTGTGGCCGAGCGGTTCTAGGCGCTTCAGTCCGGATCCACGCGACCGCTACGGTCGCAGGTTCGAATCCTGCCTCGGGCATGGTTGTGTGTGATGTCCTTAGGTTAGTTAAGTTTAAGTAGTTCTAAGTCTAGGGGACTGATGACCTCAGATGTTAATCCCATAGTGCTTAGAGCCAGCCTACAATCTTAGCAACAACAGTATCGGTACATGTACTCCAGTATCAGAGGTATCAGAACGATTTTCGCTTATAACTTCCGACTCGGATGCTATCCTTACCTAAAATTGATACATTTTCCATTCCCCATTATCCCTGACAGTTTGTATCATTTTTCCTGCATAGTCTCCGCAACGCAGTGTATACTGCGTGGGACGCTACAACGTAACCATACCAACAATTTTCTTTCGTATTCCATTGGGTTATTGAGCGAGGGAAAAAAGAGTGCCTGTTTGCGTCTGTTCGCACTCTATTCTCTCTCATCTTATTCTCGTAATCTCCATGCGGGATTTAGGCCGGCCGCGGTGGTCTAGCGGTTCAGGCGCTCAGTCCGGAACCGCGCGACTGCTACGGTCGCAGGTTCGAATCCTGCCTCGGGCATGGATGTGTGTGATGTCCTTAGGTTAGTTAGGTTTAAGTAGTTCTAAGTTCTCGGGGACTGATGACCACAGATGTTAAGTCCCATAGTGCTCAGAGCCATTTTTTCAGCCATGCGGAATTTACGTTGGCGACAGCGTAATGGTCTCGCAGTCTTCTTCAGATACAAGTTCTTTGACTTTACCCAACAGTTTTTCGCGAGAAATACCTTGTCTTTCTTCCAAGCATCCCTCTTTGACGTTCCCGAGCATTTGTGTCGCACTTCCGTATGGGCTATACGGACGCGTTACGACCCGAGTAGTGCGTCTCTGAATTTGTTCTCTTTCATGCCTACTTGTTAAAGGCTGAAATGATATATAATTGGTCGCACTAGAATCCTCTATGTGATTTATAACCCTTCGAACAATCTGACTCAGCGACATCGTCAGTTACAATCACAGTTGGAAGAGATTATCGGGATTGGACCGTAGGATTGGACCGTGGAACACTGAAAAGGTGTTGCTTGGTCGGATGAATCACGTTTCTTCTTCACGATGTCGATGATCCAGTCCAGATATGCCGTCATCCAGGTCAACGGCTACTCCAAACTTGCTTCGAGCCACGGACGCAGGATGACGGGTGCAATATTCTATTATGGGGAAATATTAGCCTGAGCTTCCAGATGAGCATTACGGGAACATTACTGCTGACCACCTGCATTCCTTCAGGCTTGATGTCTTCCCCAAAGGCGATGGGACATATCAGCAGGATCACTGCCCCTGTCAAAAGGCCAGAATCTTAGTAGTTTGGGAGTGTGGCAGCGATCTAACGTTGATGTCTTGGCCTCCAAATTCGCCTCATCTGAACGCGGTGGAACACATCTGGGGTGCTATCAGGCGTTTAGTAACACATTAACATTATATAGTAGGTATTTTCTGTAATTTAAATGGCATTACAAGTTGTTCAGCTTTTTCCCCTAAGTTTCAGCTTATAACTAAGTCCTGCATGACCGACAAAATCAATTACATTTGTTTAAGTTCGTATTTGGAAAATATAACAGTTTGAAAACTTCTCCTCCAAACAAAGAGGTTTGATAGAGAGCGGTAAGGGTGGGGGCGGGGTGGAGGTTATGAAGTATAAAAGGGTTCTGTTCGCTGTACGTTGCTTTTGTAGATGTATATCAATCATTAAAACGAAATTTTACTCTCTCATGCTCGTCAGGTATTCAGCGAAGTTAACCGTTTTAAATCCTTAGGACAGAGGGTAGATGGAAGAGATGGAAGACTTCCTAGGAAGTATCACGTTCAAAGTCTTGCGCAGAAACTGGATGCTGCTATCTTCGCTATGAGAATGATCTCGAGTGTCTCTGACACGGAAACGCGAAGCCATGTTGACTTTGCTTACTTTTTCACTGTATTATCTCGTACGGTGTTGTATTCTGGGGCAACCGTGTGCACTCACAAAGAACATTCTTTGCTCAGAAAAGGGGAGTCACACTGACCTACGATGTAGATTTGCGAGCCGTTGTTCAAGTGCCCCATCACGGGGTTTATTGTTGACGGTACTAACCCATTCAGAAGAATTCAGTGAAAACCACACAGAAAATTAATATCAACTTGAATACCATTTCCTTAACCATTGTACAGAAAGGTCTGCATTGTTCAGCAGGTTTCATTTTCGGTACGCCTGCAGCAGAAATGGAGAAAGTGACAAAACCCAAGTTGATAGCTTTCCTTGTGACACTACTCCTATCCTGCAGAAGAATTCCTCGCACTACGCGAGAACGTTTCTCTATAAAATGTTAGCTATTCATATATTCCTCCTATCTTTTTTATTTTCTGTAATTTCGTTTATCAATTTTCGAATCAGCGTTCTGTTGACTATAAACCGACTCGTTCGACGATCGTGTAGTTGTAGCTCGCATGGTCCTACGGAACCTGATAAGTAAATAAATAAACAGCTGAATAGTTGTTGAGCAGAATACGTCCACACATATTATAAAATGTGTGTGTGTGTTCAGGAGATATGCCATCATAAACAAAACAATTAGACACATGAAAAAATAGCGCATGATGCGTGACGTTTAAATTTATTTATTCTGTGCTACCAAATCTATTGGCAATAAATTTCGCAGATAGTGTGGTGTCACCGCCAGACACCACACTTGCTAGGTGGTAGCTTAAATCGGCCGCGGTCCATTTAGTACATGTCGGACCCGCGTGTCGCCACTGTGATCGCAGACCTAGCGCCACCACCAAGGCAGGTCTCGTGATACGAGAGAGCACTCAGCCCCAGTTGGACGAGAACCTAGCTACCGCCCAGTTGTATGAGAACCTAGCTACCGACCAGTTGTACGAAGCCTTTCTCTCTCATTAGCCGAGAGACAGAATAGCCATCAGCTAAGTTAATGGCAACGAACTAGCAAGGCGCCATTTGTATCAGTGCCTATAGCTTACGAGTATTCAAGAGAGATGTATTCCAAGGACTAATAAAAAGATAAGTAATAAGCATCTACATACTTTTCTTCTTATTCATTTATAAGTTCTCATGTTCCAGACTTCACGCCCGTCTGCTTTAGCCTTGCGTGCCCTATCGGCTACAGCGTTAGTCTAGCATTCCTTTTCAGCCATCTAAACTTCACGGTGTCGGCCCAGCTACCGACACAACAGATAGTACCCACATTTGCCGGTAAATGCACCTAAAAAATTGTATCATGGTATGACACATAGTTCATGAGATACGTCATAAAGACTGAGATGCGTGAGAAAGTGGCGCAGTGTGCATGACGTTTATATTTGTCACTTCTTTGCTACTAATTCTATTCGCAACGCTTTTTGCAGACAGTATCCACATATGCTGCTAAATGTACCTACAAAATTATATCATTGTATGGTAGAGAGATCTGGAGATATGACATCATAAGCACTGAAGTGCGTGAAAAAATGCCGTATGTTGCATGAAGTTTTAATACGTTTATTCTGTAATACTAAGACATTCCTGCAGTTGAGTCAATTTAAGGAAACTGCTGATACCTGGTAACACTTTTGATAGCTTGCAAGTGCGAAGCGCAAACGGCTCTGCGCGAAAACTATAGCCATCAAATGGTTCAAATGGCTCTGAGCGCTATGGGACTTAACATCTGTGGTCATCAGTCCCCTAGAACTTAGAACTACTTAAACCTAACTAACCTAAGGACATCACACACATCCATGCCCGAGGCAGGATTCGAACCTGCGACCGTAGCAGTTGCGCGGTTCCGGACTGAGCGCCTTAACCGCGAGACCACCGCGGCCGGCATAGCCATCAATAGAGCTGTCTAGAGGCTTTGCTCTAGAGAAGTTTTGCAAGATCGCGTTGTACATACGCGAAGCAGCTGCTCCCAGCGTACAGAACCTATACGTTTCTAACAGAAAATTGGAAAAATGGACACCCAAACAATGCTGGATTTGTCCGCTAGTGTACATTGCATTATAGATTTTAATAATAATCTGTAAAAAGTACCCATAAACTTACCAGTGGCCATCAATATGACGTGTATCCAGCCTTTGCCTTTCTGATAGACTGAACTCTGCTGGGGACCCAGTGAGGCGCCTGGATGTCTCTAGATGTTTGGCAATCCATTCTTCCTCAATAGTTGAAACCAGTGAAGATAGTCATGTCGGACTCTGGGGTCTGGAGTAAAGTTCACTTTGTAACTCATCCATTAAATTCAGAACTCTGGGCAGACCAGTGAGGAATGTTACTGTCCACAAAACATTTCCTCACAGGCGTTGCCTTATGGCAACTTTTATGCTTTCTGTCGTGCTGATACAAAGAATCATCGAGTCCTCTACTGTACGCAGTACACAGTGCCATAAAATTTGTTCGTATACGTATTCATTTGGAGTCTTCTTAAATAAGAGGACCACAACCTAGCCAAGGAAAACACCCTCCACGCTGTAACACCAGCTCCCCCCTAATTCACTGTCGGAACTACACGTCATAGCAGGTAACGTACTCCAACCATTCGCCATACCTAAATCCTTCCATCGGATTACAACAGGCTATACCGTGATTCGTCACTCCGAATCACTTGTTTCTAGGTCACCATTGCACAGTGGTATTGCTCTTCACACCACATCAAGCGTCGCTTACATCTACATCTGCGTCCAAATATATACACCGCAAGCCACCGTACGTTGCGTGGCGGAGGGTGCCTTGTACCACTATTAGTCATTTCCTTTCCTGCTTCACTCTCAAACAGAGCGAGGGAAAACGACTGTACTTTCCTCCGTACGAGACCTAATTTTTTCGTATCTATCTTCGTGGTCCTTACGAGAAATATAGGTTGGTGGGAGTAGAATCGTTACGCAGTCAGCTTCAAATGCCGATTTTCTAAATTTTCCCAATAGTGTTCCTTTAAAAGAACGTCGCCTTCCCTCCAACGATTTCCATTTCCAGCATCTCCGTCATGCTTGCGTGCTGATTGAACCTACCGGCAACAAATCTAGCAGCCTGTCTCTGCTTCCTTTAATCTGCTGGGGATCCGAAACGCTCTAGCAGTATTCAAAAGTAGATCGCACTACTGTTGTATATACGGTCTTCTTTACAGGTGAACCACACTTTCCTAACATTCTCCCAATAAACCGAAGTCGAGCATTTGCCTCCTGTATCTCGCATTCCCCAGCTTAGCATTGGCTACAAAAACGTGTGGCTTATGAGAGGCTGCTCGAGAATTGTACCCCATTCTTTTTAACTCCCTGTGCCCCGTTAAGGGTCTGGCTGGATCGCTGTTAGCACTTCGAAAGATGATGATGATGACTTATGGCTGAGGGCGCTAAACAGAACGGTCATCAGCGCCCTTGCAATAATGATAAACCGATGAAAGTGATGAAAATATGTGGGAAAAGGTCAATAAAGTGGAAAACTAAAAATCATCCCCCCCCGACCCCCCCCCCCCCCCACAAAAAACGTAAGGCAACCCCAATAATGTGAGCTTCATAACACCCCGCAATAAAATGCCAACGACACACAGCAGAATAACTAGATAAAATCATGGATAAAATACCTGTGAAGACACCGTTAAAAAAGGGACAGATAACTGCCTCCTACCCAATATTGTGGGAAGAATTCCGGATACCACACAAAATGCAGGCCGATGTGGCCGGGCGGTTCTAGGCGCTTCAGTCCGGAACCGCGCTGCTGCTGCAGTCGCAGGTTCGAACCCTGCCTCGGGCATGGATGTGCGTGATGTCCTGAGGTTAGTTAGGTGTAAGTAGTTCTAGTTCTAGGGGACTGATGACCTCAGATGTTAAGTGCCATAGTGCTCATAGCCATTTGAACAATTTTTTTAGTGGTGACCTCAGATATTAAGTCCCATAGTGCTTAGAGCCATTTTTGAAACACACAAAATCTTAAAACACGGACAACACTCGCTTCGTTATCAGTTAAAACAGAGGGCAGATTCTGTGGGAGACCCAGTTCAACCCTCAGGTCGTCAATTAAAACACACTCACTTAAAATATGTCGTATTAACAACTGTGTCCAGCATCTCTGACATACTGGGGGCTCTACCTGACGTCAGAGGAAGCCATGTGTCAGTGGGCGAAGTCCCACTACAAACCGTGTAAGGGCTACTTCTTGAGACCGTAGCGGGCGGATGGAGGTAAAATACGGTCGCACTGGAGTTTGTATGGAACGTAACTTGTTATTCCTCACTTCAGCCACTGAGCCTCCCATCAACACATGGCCTTCCTGGTCGCAAATGAAGTGACAGCCTGCAGAGGGCTTGAACACCGAAGACGGCGAGGAAGGGAGCAAACCTCCTTGCCAGCCGCATAAGAATGTTCGTTTCACTGAATCCCTATGGGCTCTGGAACCCACAGGAAAACGATTTCTTTGCCCTGCCTTTGTAAGAGAAAAAGAGCTTCCTGCACTTGTTGCACCATCCGATCTGCTGGATACATCTGCCTAGTAGGAAGAAGGGCACTTTGAGAATCTGAACAGATGAATTTCTTGTCACAACGCCGTGTCATCTGCTCCATTGGCCTCAGGGTAGGAAACAATTCCGCGTAATAAACTGAAAACTGTCCTGAGGACAATGTCGGGGAACACGACAGAACAAATTCCTTCCACTGATTTCGTTCGATTTTTTACATACACCCACCGCAATGGTCGACGGCCTCATTAGTACATGAGCTCTGCCTGGTCTTGATTTAGTTGCGAATGCCCCTTCGCGTTTTTCCACTTTACAGTCAAATCATCAACTGTCGAGATGGGCAGCTTTACAATGGTTCAAATATTACTGATAGATTTGTTACTCAGGTGACACCCAGTGGTCGATGTTTGAAGTTACTTAGCTCTCCTGACCGATCCATTGCGCTGTTACTGCTTCTCTGGTGACAACACGACACTCTCCGCCTCCTTTTATACTGGCTGGTCCGCCTGCCGTGACATCTAGTAGTCAATTCCGCATTACGTAGGGATGTCCGGATGCTTTTTATCAGATACTGTGGATGTACCTTGACTTGCTGAATTGCTTAGGCCGGTATTACACTATCAAATTTCTTTGTCAAAGATTTGATCAAAGATGTGATCCAATATTCCGTCCAATATATTTGACAAAGATCTTTGACGTAGCGCTAGACGGGGTATTACACTGTCATCAAATTTTTCGTCAAAGTTCATGATGGCTGACAACAACTTGTTATTAACCGCAGCAGTTCTACGTACTCCAATTGCATTGTGTGCACATGCGGAAAAGAAGTGGGGGAAAAAATGGAACCATACATACGAGGTTGACAGTCTTAAAAGTCCTGGGATAACAACTTGATAATAAATTCAGTTGGGAGGAGCACACCACAGAACTGCAGAAAGGCCTTAACAAATCTGTATTTGCAATTCGAGTGTTAGCAGACATAGCAACATAAAAATGAAAAAGCTTGCATACTTTCATTCCATAATGTCATAAGGGATAATATTTTGGGGTAAATCTTGAAGTCAAACAAAAGTTTTCAAAGTCCAAAAGCGTGTAATACGTATTATTTGTGGAGTAAATTCACGGACCTCCTGCAGAAACCTCTTCAAAGAACAGGGTATACTTATTACTGCCTCTCAGTATATTTACTTCTTAATGAAATTTGTCCTAAATAATATATCTCTTTTTCCAACAAACAGCTCAGTTCATACATACAATACCAGGAACAAAAATGATCTGCACAAGGACTGCACTTACTTTAGTTCAAAAAGGGGTCCACTACTCAGGAACACTCATCTTCAATAATTTGCCAGGAAACATAAAAAATTTAGTTAGAAATAAAGATCAGTTTAAAAGGAGCCTGAAAGACTTACTACTGGCCAACTCCTTCTACTCCATTGGCGAAATTTTTAATAGAAACAAATGATGTATTGTATTTATTCATACTATTAGTACTGTTATTTCAGCTTAAAAAATCGACATGTTCCACATCCACGAGGATCTCCTCAGCACGAATCTATGGAACGAAAAACTAATCTAATCTGGGTGAAGCCGTGGGTTTTACGACGACACGGTAAAAGCATTCAACAAAACTTGTTACGTGAGCTTACAGTGGAAGACGTCAAGTCGTACATCAATTACTTAAGAATGGATGAGCATACATTTCTGTATGTGCTCAATGAAGTGTATCCTCATATCATAAAGCACAATATTCACTTAAGAACTGCTACATCTTCAGAAGACAGGCTCACTATAACACTCCGATTCCTTGCTACAGGAGAGCGTTATGTTAGGTTAGGTTAGGTCAGGTTAGGTCTCCAATCTTCTTAATCTATTTTTGTTTTCAGGGTGCCTCACGTTGTAAAGTGCCTCATCAGCTTCAGACATCTCTATTAATTTTGTAGTTGTCGGCACACACCAATTGTATTTACTGGCAATGGTTATAAAAACACTACAGACGACAGAACGCTGCAGCGATGCTAGCGCTCCATGTGGTAACACGTGACATTGCAGTGAACAGAAGACAAGCGGTTTCTTTGATCAAATATACAGCGAGGCCGTAGATTTGATCAAATATTGGACGACATTTGACAAAGTACCTTTTACACTATCAAATATCTTTGACAAAGATATTGGACAAAGACATTGGACAAAGAAATTTGATAGTGTAATACCGGCCATAGGCAGCTAGTCACGAGCAGGTGGCAGCAGTTAAATAAAATAAATAAAAACACGGAGCATCAAGAGCGTGCGTGTGTTGTGGGTTGCAGGTGGTGCTGTGCAGTGTGGTGGCCGCTTGCGCCGGCCAGGTGCTCCTCTACCCGGCCCCGCTGCTGCGCTACAATCACCTGGCGCCTCTGGTCGCTCCCATCTCGACGCAGTTCCGCGCTCAGGACGAGCTGGGCCAGTTCACATTCGCCACGGCCGGGGACAACCAGGTGAGGCACGCCTAGCACACTGTTGCGGCAAGGACTGCTGACATCTTTAAAAATATCGTAAATCCGATACATCGATATTTAAAAAATTATAATTATACGCGATCGACATATCGAAAATGTTATCGACATATAAACGGAAAGAATATCGGCTGCACATTGTAAACATACCGCCAGTTTTAGAGCTGTATATTTAACTATTGACTTTCTGGTACGATTTTTTTCTTTTTAGTAATTTAATTGAAAGCTTTGTTGCTTTGGTAAAAATAAAATTGGTTCTTTTTGTCGTGACAGAATAAATTACTATTAATCACACCAGATTTGTCGGAGAACAGCAGCAACATGTGTAATTGATCCAGCTTTAAGAAATTCTATTACCTTTTAGCGGAAAATTCGTGCGGTGCTCTCCGACGTTAGAAAAGTCGTGGTGTTCCGTTCGGAGCAGGAGGCGGCTGTCTTTTTTCATTCGCGATATCGAAAATTACTAAAAAAATGAACAGAAATTTTTTTTCGGAGGAAGATCGCGCGGAGAAAACAGACAGAAGTTACATGAAAGAAACCTAAGGGACCAACTAATTGGATTTGTACGAACATATAAACGGAACTGAAAGAACTTGGAATAAATACTATAACGATGTCGTCACGACAGCCTCCTGTTCCGACAGAACACACGCTGGATCATAAGCTGCATAAATCTTTGAAACAGAAAAGATTATCACAAGTATAATTAATGAAAATAAGGTTGAGAGATTTTCTTTGAAATTAAATAAACTTCAAGGCTTCAAGTATTATATTATGAAACGGAAACTTACATTAACATGGCCACCCATTGTGGCGGTGGAGCGAATTTTCATGATACACATTCTCGCTTGTTTGTGGCTACATATATTTTTAATCACTTAAACTCTTAAATTTACAATAAAATGATTATATCAGTATGGAGCACAATACTTTTCCGTCCGACTCGCAACACATTCACAGAAGAACAGCTAGAGAGCGGCGCGGCTCCCTGCAGAAGTAAAAATTAGCAATTGTTATTTTGAAACATAGGTGCATCGTTTTTTTACTGATCGATAGCAGCGTATAACAGTTTATAGCTATCGTGATATTCTGCGCTTTCCAGGAGCGCGGCAAAGATATCTGGTTACAACATTCATTGGTATATGTTAAAAGTTCGCACATACTGGCGCGAATACAGAAAAAAAAACTTTTACATGTTAAAAATCGCAGTGATAAAGGCTGTAATGTCACAACTTGTTACTAGATATTCTGTACGTCAACAAGCTAGCAGCCTGCTTATCACCTTTAGAGGAAGAATTCAAAGGAAAACCAATCACGTTCAAGCTTGACGATAACCACTTAGTTAAAAATGGTAACTTCAGGTAAGTGGCACAATGAAAAGTGTCCGATGGGTCCGTCGTTCGGTTTCGTCACATATCGGATTTGTCTGGAACACTTCATGTCGAGTCCCCTCTTTTTTTTTTCATTTCTGCAAACGTCAGTGACCTAGCGGTTGTAGTGCCAAAATTGCGTGGTGAAGTTAAACGTTCCAGTTTCTGTTGCTTACACCGAGTGCCGATTACCCCAGCATTTCCCCTCACACGTCTCCGCCCGCCGCATAGACCAATCTTGTCATTTATATTTTTGTTAATTATTTTTGCAATTTTTTCTGAAGAACGGGATTTGAATAAAAAGAACACTAGTGGCGTTAAAAATTGTTTTTGTTATTCTATTCAAACCGCCACACCCCAGTGCAATCGGACTTCTTTTGTGCCACCTATGCTTGTTTCACAAAGGCAGAGAGAGAGACTGGACATGATGAAAGCTGTAAGACACCTTCACACTGTCAAAGTAAAATAACGTTCTACTACAATTTCAAAAGAACAATTTCACGTATTTGCCAAAAATGGCGACAAAAATATAATACGAAATAAAAATATCGGCACGCGATATTGCCATTTCAGTATCGAAATATCGATGAAGAATAAATCGCCGATACATATCGACACCTTGGAGGCTAATCTATATTACATCAAAAGCCCTAATTCCAAGCCGGCTGGTGTGGCCGAGCGGTTCTAGGCGCTTCAGTCTGGAACCGCGCGACCGCTCCGGTCGCAGGTTCGAATCCTGCCTCGGGCATGGATGTGTTTGATATCGTTAGGTTAGTTAGGTTTTAGTAGTTCTAAGTTCTAGGGGACTGATGACCTCAGAAGTTAAGTCCCATAGTGCCTAGAGCCATTTGAACCATTTCTGAACCTAATTCCAATCTCTGTCTGCTACAGTTTTTACCCTCTACAGCTTAGTTTTAGAGGACGGTTACATGTTGGCCACCAATCATTTGCTAAATAGAGCACTGCCCTAAATTTAACATTAATGAAGTATTGCAAAGTAATTTGCCTCCTACCCATGCAACTACAATTGAAACTACACTTTATGTTTATCAGGCTACCGGTTTTTAAACAACAGTTCGTCTATGGGATTGAAGGAGCTGTCCGGAATAAATGATTTTCGATTAGACCTAAAATTAGCTTCACTACCTGTCAGACATTTTATGTTATTGGAAAAATTATCGATAATTTTTATTGATGCACACTAAAGCAATTCCTGTTCCACTGACAGCTTTAATAATGAGCAATAAACGTCATTTTTTCTTCTAATGTAGCAGGTGTGTATGTCGCAAATCTTCGCAAACTGCGATGCATTATTTATAATAGATTTCACTAACGAATGCATATGTTATAAAGGTACAGTTAAAATGCCTAGCTAATTGAAGAGCTAGCTACATGACGACCACGGGTGAACAGCAGATATTATTGTTAGTGCACGCTTTTGTTCAATCAGTACGTTCTGCATGGTGAGTTGCGTCCCCCAAAAAGTATTCAGTAAGACATATGCGAAATATTTTCGGAGATTGATCTGTTTCTTTAGAACACTTGGAATTAAAGAAACAGGAAATGTAGTTGAACTTAGCAGTCTGTGTCGCACAGTATGATGCTTCTCTGACTTCTCTTCATATGTTACATCACTTCTTGCTACGACTGTATTTGTTGTACAGAACGAAATATAGTGTATTCTCTCCAAATTAAAGAGAATCCATTTTTAGAGAACCAAATAATAATACGTTGAAAAACATTATTAAGAATTTGTTCAATTGCTTTCTCTCTAAAGGGATTAATTATAAAACTAGATCTTCTGCAAAATGTACTAATTCTGCTTTATGAATGTTAACTGGACGCTCATTCACGTACGTAAGGAACAGGAGTGAGCCCAGAATCGACCCCTGTGGAGCTCCCTTCGTGATTTCTGCCCAGTCACGAAAAGTTTCTTTCCTTCCAAAATTGTTTGAGTCTATTCAGCACGTCTTCTTCCAGTCTGTTTATGAAATGTGACAAACTAGTTGTTTGTAAAGCCATCAATCCCATAAACTTTCTTCTGGGAGAGAAACATGATGTACGCAATCAGACGCCTTGCACAGATCGGAGACAAACAGTAGTGGTCGATATTTTGTAATTTAAAGCTTGTAATATTTTGTGTGTGTATTTATAAAGAGAATTCTCAGTCAAGCAGTCCTTTTGGCATCAAAACTGCGATGTGGCAAGTGGACTGTTAGTTGTGTTCCCATTCTCAATGTGTTCATGAAGACGTAAGTCAGTAAACATGCTGTTTTTGGACCGTGTGGTACTGCCAGCCGCCTCGGTGAGACCAGTCAGAGGCGGCCAGAGACTGACGGACGCCGTGGTTTGCTTCCAGGGCCGCGTGGAGAGCAAGTCGCTGGACGGCGCTGTGCGAGGTGCCTACAGCTACGTCGACCCCACGGGCAAACTGGTGAACGTGCAGTACGTCGCCGACGACAACGGCTTCCGCGTGGTGGGCGCCAACAACCTGCCCGAGGCGCGATCCAGCGCCCCGGCGCCCGTCAGCGACACCCCGGAGGTAGGCAGCTCACCTCCACTCTCCCCACTTCTCTACCCTCTCAGTACAAACAGCACTCACCTGCACACCGCTGACTCCTGCTATCGTACGCTTCTGGTTATGAGCTTACAGTATGAAAAGACTCCATACCTTAACTCTACTCGCACTCCAAGTAAAACAATGTATTTTGTTTCAAAAATACGAGGCGCGTTAAAAAAAAAAAAAAGCAACGGGAATTCTGAAATTTTGTGCGTCGCATTAATCAGAATTTGCGATGTTTTCGTTGCGTAGTTCTTCACTGTATCACAGCCGTTAAATTATTAACTGAAATTCCTCACGTTCAGAAATGAGAAGGAGTAACTTGTTTCACTTGGTAAAAAAACTTACTATAGCCAACATGACCCATACTTGTTTTTTTCGACAACCGGTTTCGACTGGCTTTGCTGTCATCTTCTGGACTTCAAAAAGTTGTTACAAGAGGTATTCATTGTGCGTTGGAACCTCATGCCAAGTTGTCATATGCCGGCCGCGGTGGTCTAGCGGTTCAGGCGCTCAGTCCGGAACCGCGCGACTGCTACGGTCGCAGGTTCGAATCCTGCCTCGGGCATGGATGTGTGTGATGTCCTTAGGTTAGTTAGGTTTAAGTAGTTCTAAGTTCTAGGGGACTGATGACCACAGATGTTAAGTCCCATAGTGCTCAGAGCCATTTGAACCAAGTTGTCATATTAGTGGATAAAACGTAGCACATTATGCAAAGATTATTTCTACAGGTTATTTCTACTGGTAATCTGAAAGAAATGATGTATAATACAATATAGTATGTTAACTGTTGCAGATTTCTGCTTGTACATTGCTCGCCTTTAGACAAAAACCAGTAGTCATGGATAGTTATTACTGTTTTTTACTATATCAGCATCTTATTTTACAACTGTTACTGCCTCTATAACAGTTGACTATGTGAATTAGAACCCGTGTGACATTGCCGTTTGCTATCTTTTCTTTCATGTTTGTGGTGTATTACGAGAAGCTCAGATGCTTTTGTACCTTAGTTTATTAACAAAGTTAAATCTCAAGGGATGTCAGCTCCTTCACTTGTTGTGAGTGCGGAAAGCACTGTTAATTTGTGGCGTATGCGGAAACGTTTTCCTGAACAGCGTTTGCACAAAGCACTACGTTTTATCCACTAATATGACAACTTAGTATGAGGTTCCAACTCACAATGAACAATTCTTGTAAGAGTAACTATTTGAAGATCTGAAGATGAAAGGCAACCTGTCAAATCAGTTGTCTAAAATAAATACACTCCTGGAAATTGAAATAAGAACACCGTGAATTCATTGTCCCAGGAAGGGGAAACTTTATTGACCCATTCCTGGGGTCAGATACATCACATGATTACACTGACAGAACCACAGGCACATAGACACAGGCAACAGAGCATGCACAATGTCGGCACTAGTACAGTGTATATCCACCTTTCGCAGCAATGCAGGCTGCTATTCTCCCATGGAGACGATCGTAGAGATGCTGGATGTAATCCTGTGGAACGGCTTGCCATGCCATTTCCACCTGGCGCCTCAGTTGGACCAGCGTTCGTGCTGGACGCGCAGACCGCGTGAGACGACGCTTCATCCAGTCCCAAACATGCTCAATGGGGGACAGATCCGGAGATCTTGCTGGTCAGGGTAGTTGACTTACACCTTCTAGAGCACGTTGGGTGACACGGGATACATGCGGACGTGCATTGTCCTGTTGGAACAGCAAGTTCCCTTGCCGGTCTAGGAATGATAGAACGATGGGTTCGATGACGGTTTGGATGTACCGTGCACTATTCAGTGTCCCCTCGACGATCACCAGTGGTGTACGGCCAGTGTAGGAGATCGCTCCCCACACCATGATGCCAGGTGTTGGCCCTGTGTGCCTCGGTCGTATGCAGTCCTGATTGTGGCGCTCACCTGCACGGCGCCAAACACGCATACGACCATCATTGGCACCAAGGCAGAAGCGACTCTCATCGCTGAAGACGACACGTCTCCATTCGTCCCTACATTCACGCCTGTCGCGACACCACTGGAGGCGGGCTGCACGATGTTGGGGCGTGAGCGGAAGACGGCCTAACGGTGTGCGGGACCGTAGCCCAGCTTCATGGAGACGGTTGCGAATGGTCCTCGCCGATACCCCAGGAGCAACAGTGTCCCTAATTTGCTGGGAAGTGGCGGTGCGGTCCCCTACGGCACTGCGTAGGATCCTACGGTCTTGGCGCGCATCCGTGCGTCGCTGCGGTCCGGTCCCAGGTCGACGGGCACGTGCACCTTCCGCCGACCACTGGTGACAACATCGATGTACTGTGGAGACCTCACGCCCCACGTGTTGAGCAATTCGGCGGTACGTCCACCCGGCCTCCCGCATGCCCACTATACGCCCTCGCTCAAAGTCCGCCAACTGCACATACGGTTCACGTCCACGCTGTCGCGGCATGCTACCAGTGTTAAAGACTGCGATGGAGCTCCGTATGCCACGGCAAACTGGCTGACACTGACGGCGGCGGTGCACAAATGCTGCGCAGCTAGCGTCATTCGACGGCCAACACCGCGGTTCCTGGTGTGTCCGCTGTGCCGTGCGTGTGATCATTGCTTGTACAGCCCTCTCGCAGTGTCCGGAGCAAGTATGGTGGGTCTGACCCACCGGTGTCAATGTGTTCTTTTTTCCATTTCCAGGAGTGTATTTGGATGACCTTTGCTTCAGAAAGTTTTTTACCATTAACTTTATTACATGAAAGCGCCACTTTTCCTCTTAGGCTGTAATTCATTTCATCTTCCTCTTCGTTTCACAACTAGTTTCGCCATATCCATGGAGTATTTGAAGGTCTTTGCATCAAACGTCCAGGGGTGACACAGAGTGTTGAGAAAGTTACTGTGCCGTTACAATATATGTTACAAGAGACGTCCACGGGCGGTTACCCAAGTCTGAACTCGTTTAATGTTATTGGTTGTGATATCCTTCTCACGGTCGCAGATGCTTCAATTTGCCCGCCCGGTTAGCCGTGCGGTCTAACGCACTGGTTTCCTGACGGAAAGGCGTGCCGGTCCCCGGCACGAATCCGCCCGGCGGATTAGTGTCTAGGTCTGGTGTGCCGGCCAATCTGTGGATGGTTTTTAAGGCGGTTTTCCATTTGCCTCTGCGAATGCGGGCTGGTTCCCCTTATTCCGTCTCAATTTCACTATGTCATCGATTGCTGCGCAAACACTGTCTCCACGCACACGTACACCATAATAATTACTCTACCACGCAAACATTGGGGTTACACTTGTCTGGTGTGACGTTCCCGCGGGTTCCACTGGGAGCCGAACAGCACAGCACAGCAACCCTGGGTTCGGTGTGGGGTGGCGGTGGGGTGAGTGGACTGCTGTAGCCTGTTATGGGGTTGTGAACCACTGAGGGCTACGGCGGGGACGAAGCCTCCCCGTCGCTTCTAGGTCCCCAGTTCCATACAATAAAATACTTCAATTTTGAAGGTGTGCTTGGGCGAGTGCTGATTTTGATCTGCGGGTTTAAAGTCTGGCGAGATAGAGCGCCATAGGTTTTTTGAAGATAACACGTTCCCCAAAAAAACCTCACCATAAAACGCATAGCAATGTTAGCTGTATGCGCAGTAGCACCATCTTCATAAAACCATGAAAACTGAAGTTATTCAGCTACAATCAAAAAAATTTTACATTCTTAACATCAGATATCTAACACAAGAACTCACTTACAACTAATAACACATTTGCAGCTGTTTTATACGTAGGAGTTTGATGATCCCAAGCTTACCTCATGACTCCAAGAGAGGCTGACGACCCTCATTTAGATTTATTTAACAGTGTACAAGTCCAGATAATTGCTCTGGGTCCGCCCAGTAAAAGTGTCTGCGTAAATCGGTGGAGTAATACGTCACGTGACCTGTCTCGAGCTTCGCAAAGGTTGTGACGATTTTGACCGCGTCTGTCTACTGGGACTTCGCGTGACGCAACGGAAACTCCGAAGACGGATGTAAGCAACATTTCAGTTTGAAGTTAAGTCCAGGACTTAAGAGTTCAATATAATAAACAGGAATTGTGCGGAACAATCATTAATCCGTCCGCAGAACGAATTCCGGCGGTACATATTTCGCATTGGTGATCGAAAAGTGCCCGTCTGATCAGGAGACACACCGCCACCATGTGTTTTGCTACCTCCGCGAAAGGAGGCGTGTAACTTAGTAGTGATAGTCGTTTTAAAAACGTTATTGGTAGTCTTACTGAAAGTAGAGCGCCGCTATTTGTTCTGGCCTACTGCATTGTAACACCGGCCATTACAGTTCCATTTGGCAGAACCACAAATGGGGCGTCCATGGTCTCCAAGGTTACCACACAATAGCTAGGCGCATTTGCACACAATTATCGTCCCTCGAGCTGTTGTTCCTGTTTGGCAGTAGGCCAGTTCTGTGAGATGGCCACAGAGCGACGTCACTACAGCGTGGAGCTGGAGAATGACGTATGTGTTATGGTATTCACAAAAAGGAAGGGACATTTTGGTTTAAAGTCCTCATCGAGGACTGAGAACGAGCTAGGATTGCGAGGGGATGGGAAAGAAACCCTATCATGTGCTCTTCAAAAGAAACATTCCGGTATTTTCCTTAAGCGCCTTAGGGGAGCCACGTAGAAACAAAATCGGACTGGCTGGGCCGGGGTTTGAACCCGTATTCTTCTGCACGCAAGTTCTACACTTCCTTGTGTCATTGTATTTACGCTTTATTCGCGGATACCTACAGTCTGGTGTTCTTTCAACATGACTTAATGCTGTTATTCGCACACTCTCTCTCTGACAATGAAATTCGGCCCGATATATTTCCGTCTGTAGAGTTCTAAGTCTTCCAACACCATTACATGACTCCCAACCTCCTTCTTTTCGACACTCCTCTCCATACCACGGCCAAGCTGACCCCAGTCTCCGAGACCCCTACTCTATTTCTCTTTCCAAAGACCGTCAATCCCCTCGCCCCCTCCCCACACACACACACGCACACACACACACACACACACACACACACACACACACATCAGCCTTCAGCCCATATTACAACCCCTTTGTTTACATTCGTACCCTACCACGCCACTAACATCTAACGTTCCGTCAATTGTATCTCTTCCAGCGAGATGTAACGTGAAGGCGCGGCGCAGGTCCTTCCAGTTTCAACCAATGTACAGTTGCTATTTTCCATTTCTGTGCTGCCTTTTTTTAAAAAGAAGTATTCATTTATTTATTTAAAATAAATAAATGAATATTTTATTATTATTTTATTTATATTATTTATTTACAGTTTATAAATTAATATTTTTCTTTAAAAGGCAGCACAGAAAGGGAAAATAAGAATCGTACATTTAAATTAAATAAATAACAGATATTTTGTATGCTGTCAAAGAAAATTATTTTTTAATAATTATAAAAGAAGAAAGCTGTGTAAATGTTTCAGATTTCTGTTATTTTGTATTGGCTTTGTATATTTTAAAACAGACCGCAGAGTGGCATGTTTGTACCACTGACAGCCCGCAATATCCCACAAGGGGCGCGGAGTGAAACAACAGTAAAGAAAAACATGTTTGTATTATCATTACATAAACAATTATTTTCCGTTTAGTTGCGTCCACAGTCGTGCAGTATTTTAGAAAAGACATTATTTTTTGCCTGGACTGTTACTGAGTGGTTTTTATTTAAAATGCAGGTATTCAGCTATTGTTTTAGTCTCACGTAACCCATGTGTGCGGGATACCAGTTCGGACATCAACTCTGACCCAGTGACCGTATCGAAGACGTAAAGTAGGAATTACAACAGCTGTGGGCCCGCTTGCCTCATGAGAAGATAAAGTGGCTTTATGACACTCTTCCCTATCGAATCAGTGCAAGCACCCAGACTACAGAGGGTGCCTCGCCATACTGACAAGTGAGCTGATAATGCCAAGTTCTTTGAACTTTTGACTGTGTTTTGTAATCACTGAAATAACTTTAAAATACCCCCTCAACCGGTGAAGAATCATTTCGTTTTATCCTGCTCTTCTTGATGCTTCACATTTTTATCAGGCATTGTTTGTAGCATTAAAATTTGTGTACATGAGGACAGTACATTTTCCGCCTGGTTAGTTATTAAATTTATTTATTCACCACTACTGATATTTTGACCATTTTCAAGTGATTGCTCATTATGAACTGCACCAGTGCATTGTTCCTTTCAAGAGGACATTGTCGTCGTATCATTCATGTTTAAATATTCCACGCGTATAATAAGACAGTACTTTTCGTCAGTTGTACAGAAGAACGTAGAACTTCACGTAATAATTGCTACCGAATCCATGTCATCTTCGCACAGAATTTACACAGTGCGTTCGCCAGGTGGGACATTTGAGTGTGTTCTACGTCCTCTTCTATAAGTGACTTATTATTCGCAAGGAATATGTAAACATGGATGACAGGACGACAGTGTTCTCTTAAAAGGCACGACGCATTGAAAATACTTTATTGTACTGTACTCAGAGTGAAACAATAACCGAAATCACATTCGTAAAGAAATCCATTTCGTACGGACCGGAAAGAAAATGTTGTCATCCCTAAAATCACACAATGAACCAAACTATCTCCCTTTTTTTCTTTACATAAATTACATTATCCGTACTTGGTGATAGTGACTTATTAAGGATTTTATGCAGTTTGATACCATGTGTGTTTGGTGTGTCATGCAAGTTGTTTTAAACGTCTTCAGATATGGTCAACGGACGGAAACGAGTTGTAGTAAAGAAGTGTTTACTCTCGACTAAATTCCTAGGAATTACAATTATGAACAACTTAAATTGCAAAAAACAAATACATGTGTTGTGAGGAAGGCGAACAAAAGACTCCGTTTTATTTGCAGAACATTTAGAAGGTGCAACGGATCCACTACAGAGACTGCCTACACTACGCTTGTCCGACCTCTTTGTGGAGTACTGATGCACAGCGAGAGATCCTTACCACATAGGATTAACGGAGAACACCGAAAAAGTTCAAAGAAGAGTAGCGCGTTCTGTATTATCGACAAATACAGGAGAGAGTGTCACTGACATGATACAGGATTTGGGATGGACGCTATTAAAACAGTCATTTTTCGCTGCGGCGGAATCTTCTCACGAAATTTTAATCATCAACATTCTCCTCGGAATGTGAAAATATCTTGTGGACGCCAACCTACATAGGGAGAAACGATCATCATAATAAAATAGGGGAAATCAGAGCTCGCACTGAGGGATATATAGGTGTTCGTTTTTTCCGCGCGCTGTGGAGAGTGGAATAATGGAGAGTTATTGCGAAGGTGTTTCGGTGAACACTCCATCAGGCACTTAAGTGTGATTTTCAGAGTATCCATGTGGATCTAGATGTATGTAGATCAGCTCTTGCAGGTAAACTATGACGTGCGTGGCGGAGGGTACCCTGTACTACAACACAAATTGTGAAGGTGGTTCGATGATCACTCTGCCAGGCACTTAAATGTGATTTGTAGAGTATCCCTGTCGATGCAGATGTAGATGTAGTCGTTTCCTTTCATATTCCCCTCGCAGATAGAGCGAGGGAAAAACGATAGCATACGTGCCTCCTTATGAGCCCTAATTTCTCGTATCGTATCTTCGTGGTGATCACGCCAAATTTGTGCTGGCGGTAGTAGAATGTTCTGCAATCGGCTTCAAATGCCTGTTCTCTAAATTCTCGAAAGTGTTTCTCGAAACAAAATCTCTCCAGGAATTCCCGTTTGTGTTCCCGAAGCATCTCCGTAATACTTGCGTGTTGTTCGAACCTACCGGTAACAAAACCTAGCAGTCCGCCTCTGAATTGCTCCAATATCTTCCTTTAATCCGACCTGGTGCTGATCCCAAACATCCGATCAATACTTAAGAATAGGTGGCACTAGTATCCCATACGCGGTCTCCTTTGCAGATGAAACGCACTTTCCTAAAATTCTCCCAATAAAGGAAGTCGACGGCTCCCTCCCTACCACAATTGTCACATGCTCGTTCCATTTCATATCCCTCAGATATTTATAAGAAAGTGGCTGGCTGTATCAAGCAGGGCACTGCTGATGCTGTATTCCAACGTTACTGGTTTGTTTTTCCTACCCATCTGCATCAACTTACTTTTTTTTGTTTTGTTTACATTTAGAGCTAGTGCCATTCTTCACAGAAAGCAGAAATTTTGTCTTAGTAATCTTGCATCATCCTACAGTCACCCAACTTCGACATCTTACCGTACACCACAGCACCATCAGCAAACAACCGCTGATTGCTGCCCACCCTGTCTGCCAACTCATTTATATGTATAGATAATAATAGCGGTCTTTATCACACTTCCCTGGGGCACTCCTGAGGATACCCTTGTCTCTGATGAACACCTACCGTCGAGCCAGTGTACTGGCTCGTCGAGCTACACACATACCTGTGCACTTATTCCACATGGCAACACTGTATCAAATGCTTTTCGGGAATCTAGGGATATGGAATCTGCCTGTTGCCCTTCGTCCATAGTTCGCAGCGTACCATGTGAGAACGGGGCAAGCTAAGTTCCGCACGAGCCATTCTTTCTAAAACCGTACTGATTCGTGGACGTAAGCTTTTTGGGATCAAGGAAATTTATGATATTCGAACTCAGAATATGTTCAAGAATTCCGCAGAAAACCGATGTTAAGGATATTGGTCTGCAATTTTGCGAGTACATTCTTTTAAGCATCTTATACGCAAGTGTCAACTGCGCTTTTTTTCCAGTCGCTTGGAACTTTAAATCGGCGAGAGATTCGCAATAAATGCAATCTAAGAAAGGAGCCAATGCCGTAGAGCACTGTTTGTAAAACCGCACTGGGATTCCATCCGGACCTGGCGACTTACTTGTTTCCAAGTCCGCCCGGTTAGCCGATCGGTGTAACGCAAGACTTTCCGGAGCGGGAAGGAGCGCCTGGTCCCCGGCTCGAATCCGCCTGGCGGACTTGTGTCGAGGTCCGGTGAGCCGGCCAGTCTGTGGATGGTTTTTAGGCGGTTTTCCATCTGCCTCGGCGAATGCGGGCTATTCCCCTTATGCCGCCTCAGCTACACTATCTCGGCGATTGCTGCGCAAACAAGTTCTCCACGTACGCGTACACCACCGTTACCACGCAAAAATGGGGGTTACACTCGTGTGGTGTGAGACGTTCTCTTGGGGGGGGGGGGGGGGGGGGGGGGTCCACCGGGGGCCGAAGCGCACAATACACTGGGTTCGGTGTGGGGCGTCGGAGGGGTGAAGTGTACTGCGGTAGTCGTCGTTGGGTTGTGGACCACTGCAGCTGTGGAGGGGACGGAGCTTCTCCGTCATTTCTAGGTATCCGGTTAACATAATACAATACAAAATTACTTGTTTCCAACTCTTCTGGTGCAGACCTGTTTCCTCGCCTCGGACATCCACTTCAGCTAGTGGTATTCAGCGCGACTGACGACCTGGCCTTTGTGTGTGTCTCTGCAGGTGGTGGCGGCGCGCGCGCTCTTCCAGAAGCAGTACGAGGAGGCGGCGCGCGCCGCGGAGGCGGCGCCCGAACAGACGCTGAGCCGACGCCGGCGCCAGGCGGTGCTGCCCGTGCCCGTGTTGCTGCCCGCTGCCAGGACCACCGTCAAGGTCGCCAGATACGAGCCCGTCGACGCCGCCGTGCCCGCCTCCACCCGCAAGGTACGGCGCATCACCTACACCTCAATTACCACTGTCTCGAATGACGGTTTCCAATATTCCACAACTGCTCTAAATTTCTAGTGGTGTCCCTCAGGGCTTGATTCTGGGTCCTCTCAATCTCTATATTATGACAAATCATCAGCTATAGCCCACTTTGCATATGTTTTTGCCCTTAATCTTCAGGTTGGTTTGGTGTGGCTCACCACAACTTCCTCTCCTATGTCACCTTACGCCTACGATTATTTGTCGGATATATTCCAGTCTGTCTTCCCCTACAGTTTTTGGCCTCCATAGCTCCCTCTAATACAACAGGCGTTTCCTGATGTCTTAATATATAGGGTGTAATGAGAATAACTGCAGATATTTCTGTTAATGACTGCGGACAATGTACTGCACAGCATAACATCAGTCACTTGCAGACTAACAGCTATAGCAGTATTATGTTTTTAGGTTGGTTAGTACCTCCAAGTACGTGGGGCAAGAGCAAGCCATTGATGCATATTTTCCCTTGGGCAGCGGGTGAGGTGCTGAAGTGTTGACGTATGGATGCAAAACGGATAGCCTGTACTGACAGGTGTAGTCCACTTAGCCGTGCATTTATGACCACGCAGAAAACACAGGTAGTAAATTATGTTTGTGGTAAAATAAATAAATGTCGTGGACCTCCCGTCGGGTAGAGCATTCGCCGGGTGCAAGCCTTTCGATTTGACGCCACTTCGGCGACTTGCGCGTCGATGGGGATGAAATGATGATGAATACGACAACACAACACCCAGTCCCTGAGCGGAGAAAATCTCCGACCCAGCCGGGAATCGAACCAGTGCCCTTAGGATTGACATTCTGTCGTGCTGACCCCTCAGCTACTGGGGGCGGACATGTTTGTGATAAAACTGTTAGATGCAAGAAAAAGCAATCGACACACTGTGTGTACATATTAAGGTAGCACATATAAAAATATCTGCACTTATCTCCGTTACAATCTGTATCACCTACTGTCCTACTGCTTCCTCATTTCTTATCACTCTACAAAATTTTCAGCATCCTTCTGTAACGCTACATTTGCAACATTTCTATTCTTCCTTTTTCCTGCCTTTCAACATTCCCTGATTCACTTGCATACCATGTTGTGCTACAGACGAACATTCTTAGAAATTTCTTCCTCGAATTAAAACCCATGTTTGATACTAGTAGTCTTCTTTTAGCCAGGTATATCCTTGTTGCCTGTACTGGTCTGTTTCTTATACCCTTACTTCGTTCGACATGACTCCATGGCACCACAATTTTACTTTGATGAATGTCTTTTCTACGTCGACAAGTCCTATAAAGGTTTCTTCATTTTTTTATGTCTGTGCAGATCGTACAAGTACTATAATCAGTCGGAATTTTAGTTATCTCCTGTGAATTTTCTGAATTTTTTTTGAAACTGAGAAAATCTCGCTATTTCTGCTAAATTAAAAATAGTGTTATTCAGCCTTCTGCCTGCTTAACAAGGCACAATTAAATGCATATCAGATTCTGCATTGACAAATCAGTGACGTGAGATCCACACTGTTGCAACGATTCAGTTACTGCAAATAATCAATTAGGCCTTTAAGAAAGATGATTTCTTAGACTCAATTATCACTATTACAATTTTCAACACTACCGAACACATAGTGGCAGTATTTTCCAGAAAAACACCAGTCAGAAAGCCCCACGTCAAGACAACCGATATTTACGTCAGCTGTGGTAGTAAGCAACCACACAGTGAGACCACAAACAGTGCATACTGGTCATTTTCAAGTGAGACTTTCTGAATGATGTCTTTCGGGAAAATTTAGTCGTTATGTATTTAGAAGGCCCGATGACGAAGTATATCTTCGAAACCGGTTGCCAATAAATTGATAATGAAATTACAGCTGACGGTTATGTTGAAAATTGTAATATTCGTTTTGGTTGTGGTCCTCTTCTCCTAGCCGACCAGGGTGGCAGAGCGGTTGTAGGCGCTACAGTCTGGAACCGCGCGGCCGCTACGGTCGCAGGTTCGAATCCTGCCTCGGGCATGGATGTGTGTGATGTCCTTCGGTTAGTTTGGTTTAAGTAGTTCTAAGTTCTAGGGGAGATGACCTCAGAAGTTAAGTACCATAGTGCTCAGAGCCATTTGAACCTCTTCTCCTACGTAACAAGGATGGACATACCGAAATTCCATCATGGCTGGTTATAAAACTAACCCCATACCGTGGTCCAGCATCGCAACTGGCAGAGGAAGGTCCACTTGGAGCAAAGGAGACAAAGTCGATCTGGCGAATGATTAGGGTGCTGAGAAACAGTTAAACACTCTTACAGCTAATGCATTTCCGTAGCACTATATGCATTGTAAATTGGCAGTTTATTCTGAAATTGATTGGTAGTGCTCCTCTGATTAGAGGTAGAAGAATTTGAGGTTTAATGGACTATTATTGCTCGAAAAGTGAGGGGTTCCAAGTCAGTACTTTCTACGGTAGGACACCTGTCACATCGATAAAGCGTGGATGAACAGACAAACCAGACGCGAGAAAAGACAATTTTCATGACAGTTTCTTTTGAAGTTGAAGTTTTGAATTTGTGTTCGGGGCGTGTGTGGCGCTACTTTATTGATACCTGAATAACACTATTTTTACCATGGAGGGCACTATTTATTACAACTTACAGATCGAATTTTCGTCTTTTAAGTCACATTTAAGTGATTAGAGATGTTTAAATTAGTTGAAACTAACCTAAAAGTCAAAATTTCTATTGTGGAAATTTTAGTAAATAGTGCATTTCATGACGAAAATGTTGTCGATCAAAAAATTGAAAGAGACTGCAAACCCAATATATATATATATATATATATATATATATATATATATATATATATATATAAAAATTACACACATTTATATATATGTATGTATATGGGGTTAGGTTATATATATATATATATATATATATATATATATATATAAAATAGAACGGCAGCACTACAAAAAAGCTAATATCACAAGAAAGAAACAAGGAGGGAAAACTACTGTCTACCACGACGAAGCTACTGTAGACCCCTTAACCAGCTACCCAACTACTTGTTCTAGTGTTCATATTAATGAGTAAAATCGGTACACTTCTGTTTATATCCATTTATTAGGGAGGATCTAAATTCTACATGGTTGTTTCCGCTACTGGGCCCACCAACAAACTAGCCTTTCCGTTGTAACAATCGGTAACGCGAATTACTGTAACGTCTTAGAATCTACATTTCCCCAACCTTTGCTCCAGTGCGTTGGATTACACTGCAGTAGAGAGTTTCACTGTGCTCTGCAGCTATTGGCACCCCTTTCCAGGTCGAGCTGAAGGAGAAGGAGGAGGAGGTGCTGGCGGCCGCCCCCGTGCCCCTGCCGCTGGCCTACGCCGTGCCGGCGGTGCCCGCCGCCCCCAAGGCCAAGGTGCACCAGGTGGAGGCGGTGGACGCCGCCGTGCCCGCCGCCACCCGCAAGCTGGAGGTGAAAGAGAAGGAGGCGGAGCTGGTGCCCCTGCTGCCGCTGCCCGCCGCGCGCTTCGTCGTGCTCTGAGCGCGGCTCGCACTCAGCCCCACCCGCCAACCACATCACAGCCACCCGCCACTCCCTCCCTCAGAGGCCTCCGCGACCACCGACCCAGCCACGACGTCATCGGCGACAGCTCGGAACCCGACTGACCCGACTCTGCATCTCAGTGGACCAGATCTGGACGGCACTGTTCGTGGATGAGCTCCAGTACACCTTCTGGCTTCTTCAGAAGCCCCCGCGACCATCGCTCCATTCATAACATGACTGGTTACGCTCGAAACCCGACAGGCCCAACTCTGCATACCAGTGTACCAGATCTGGACGACTGGTTGCGGCGCACACAGACGAACTCAACTAGCCCCGAGCTATAATACACCTTCTGCCGATCTCGCCAGAAGATACAGCCGGAAAACGTTCCGGAACACGACACACGTCGAGTGAAAGTTCTCAGTTGTGTATCAGTTATGAACTGGCATCTGACTTGGGAAAACTAAATATCATCACTTCATTACTTTGACAAGACTGTTTACTAACCCTGGAAGAAAAATTGCTATTTCGTTTGTTGCATTCGATATTTAAGCTTTCCCATAAATACTTCTGGGAATTCGTCGGTTGTCGAGGAAGTTTCTGAATTGACAATAAAGCATCTCATTTTTAATTACGTGTCCATTGTTTTTTTAAATTCCTGTATCACCTAGATCATACCACCTTCATTATAATAACAAAGTACCTTCTAAATAAACACTGTTATACGACAGAAACTGATGTATCTACGCTTACTGTGCGGCTTTCATAAAAGAATGAGATGATGTGTTGTAGGTGGCCCTCAACTACGTAACCTCCGACTCAGTGTTGTAATATTGAAAGTTTTGGCTCTGAGCACTATGCGACTTAACTTCTGAGGTCATCAGTCGGCTAGTTTCAATGTCTAGGGGCTGGGATACGTAGCTGCCGCATTACAAGCCAAATACTGCTGAGTCTACAGTATACAATATGAATATGCACATGAATGGTCGAAGGTTCCTATCACTCGGCAATTGCGAATTTTGAACGTGACATACACATTTATAAACGAAAGATTGCAATTAAATAAAATTTGCAGGTACTATTTTAACGACTTTAAATGATGAGTACGATATCAGAAGTACTTTTGAGACTGCCGTATATTTCTGCAAAACACTTATTGGTGTCGATGGTCCAGTAATTAAATAAAATATAAGTTGAATAACAGGGAAACAATAGATTCGTACTGCACGTAATTGGTTACGAACAACAACATAGATCACGAGATATTCACTTCTGAACGCAGACTACGACTTCACTGCAGAAGCCACGGAAATCACACAAGAGCACAGATCGGCCCTCCGAAATATTTCTATCCTCCGCGACCACCCGCAAACTCCTCTACTGTCCGAGTCTTTCCCGTGTGCTGTGTCGACCCTCAGAACTGCCGCCCTGCTCAGAACTACCCATTTCCAGTCTGGAAACTATGCTGCCATCCAGTCTCCCCATTCACGAGCGCCGTGATTGGCTAGCGCGCTCGCGCCATGTCTTCAAACCAACGCACCCACACACATATTTAAGCACATACGAAATACTGGATTTACATTTAAATACTTGAAATTAAATAAATTCCTACGGCTGGACCATAAACACGCTCTAACACACATTACTAAATACATAAACAATTAAATAAACATATATCAAAAGAAAAGAAGCAAAAGATAGGCCAGGATCCTAATGCCTCTGTGCTTTCTAACACACAGTAAATATTTAACCAATTCCTCAAGAATAGTATATATGGGATATAAACAAAGACATACACTGCTGGCCACCGTAAATGCAACACCGAGAAAGACAAGAGGTGGCACAACAAAATTTATTTTGTAGATAACATGTTGACCAAGTATCAAATGATTACGTTTACAGACGTCTGTGACATGTGGTTCCTGCCAGAATCAGTAGCCAGAGTAGCCGCCATTGTTGGAGATCACCGCTGCCACACGTCTCAGCATTGAGTCAAAGAGACGTTGGATGTGTTCCTGGGGTACAGCAGCCCAAGCAGCTTCCACACGTTGCGAAAGATCATCTGGTGTGGCAGCTGGGGATGTAATCTGGGTCACTCGTTGAGCAACCATGGACCACATGTTTTCTATCGGCGAAAGATACGGAGAGCGAGCCGGCCAGGGAAGCACTTCAATCTGGTTATTGACGAAGAAGCTTTGGATAATACGTGCCACGTGTGGTCGCGCATTATCCTGTTGAAATATGGCTGTGGCCGAGCCCTGAAGGTAAGGAAGGACAACTGGCTCCAGCACCTCGGATATGTAGCGCCGGCTATTTAAAGTACCGGCAATGCGTACTAGAGGCGTGCGAGAGTAATATCCAATACCGCCCCATGCCATAATACCCGGTGCAAGACCAATGTGGCGGTGCATAATGCAGCTGTCCAGCATCCTCTCTCCACGGTGTCTCCACACTCGAATCCGACCATCGTGGTGCTGCAGACAGAAGCGTGCCTCGTCAGTAAAGACAACGTCATTCCATTCTGCCGTCCACATCCGTCTGTCATCACACCATTGGCGACGGAGACGTCTGTGGTTCTGTGTCAATGGTAGACGAAGCAATGGACGTCTTGCGGACAGACCACTCTGCTGTAAACGGCGTCGAATGGTACGCGCAGACACTGGATGATGCGTTACAGACGCAATGTGCTGTGCTATGGTTCGGGATGTCACTGAACGATCCGTCACTGCCATGCGCACAATTTGCCTATCAGCACGTGCAGTGGTGCACCGAGGTGAATGCGATCGACCACGTCGGTCTGTCGTACCCTCCTGCATCCAACGGTCACATATCCGCATTACAGTTGTTTGGTTTCGTCCAATACGACTAGCGATTTCTCTGTATGATAATCCACAATCTCGGTAAGCCACTATCCTTCCTCTGCCGAACTCGGATACTTGATCAAACGATGTTCGCTGTTGTCTACGAGGCGTAACTGATCGTCTTGTGAAACAACCACAAGGTAAACACACATGCCAAACGTACACTCGTCGAAATCGCCAAGCCTTAAATGGCGCTATGAGGTGGCGCCACAGGCGCGCGTGATTTGCGTCTGCGCTGAAATTCTAATCAGTTGCATATCTCATCGCTGCAGACCCACGGTGTAAATATCACTTGATTCGGATGCTTCCTTCAGGGTGTTGCGTTTACGGTGGCCAGCAGTGTATATGAATAAATATATTTATAAGCATGCTGCTACTGTTTTTTCGTGTAACTGTGGAGTACTTATGGCCTGACGCAATCATAGTAATTGGCCACTTTGACATCCAATAACACATGTACCATTCAAGTTACATGCCTATAATTCATACCAATATAGGTCTACACTAATAGCTTTCTAAAGCCACGGCGATCGACAAAATCGGATGAAGCGTTTATAGTTTGGAAATATTGTACAATTTACTGTCAGATATTAAAACTTAAACTAATAATGATTTTAAAAATCTGATTACACTATCAGAATCGTGGTCCAAATAATAGTAATGTACATGTTTCTTTTTGAGGTATCGTGATTCATCTGGCTACTATTAATTTCTGTACGAACTGTGAAATGGCCGGCCGGGGTGGCCGAGCGGTTCTAGGCGCTACAGTCTGGAACCGCGCGACCGCTACGGTCGCAGGTTCGAATCCTGCCTCGGGCATGGATGTTTGTGATGTCCTTAGGTTAGTTAGTTTTAAGTAGTTCTAAGTTCTAGGGGACTTATGACCTCAGCAGTTGAGTCCCATAGTGCTCAGAGCCATTTGAACCATTTTTGAACTGTGAAATGTCTGCCATTAAGCTTTCACAAAGCCCGCCATCTTTGGTCCTCCCGGCGCACAAGTCTCTTTCATCGACACAGTGTCACCAAGGAATTCCCAACCACGTGCTCAGCGGACCACGCGCTGGGGCTCTCCTCATGCTCAGCTAACGTTCGGCGCCGCATGGTTGCTGCCGGGCCGCGGCTTTGACACGCATCCGGTGCGGCTGGCCCAACTCCGAACATAGAATATTTCCAGGACGCCACAACTCGCCCGTTACCTCACAAGTGGGAACACTATAGCTTCCCAGTCACACAAATTATTATCTCGGATTTTTTGTTGCAACATTTTTTCTTTGGGCTGTCTCCAATCTTATTCAATATGTACATTGAGCTAGCTGTGAAGGCAACTAAGGGAAAAATTTTGAAAAGAAATTAATGTTTGAAGTTTGCCAGTATCATTGTAAATCCGTCGAAGATGGCTAAGAACTTGAAACAAGTCAAAGGATAAACATCAACGAAAGAAAAAAACAATGGTTATTGGGTGTATGCGAAACAAATCAGGCAATGCTGAGACTATTGCATTAGGAAACGGGACACTTAAAATAGTAGGTGACTTGTGTTAACTGGGTGCAGATGTAGCGGCTCTCTTTTCCAATAAGTCTGAAATAAAGTTTAGATCCCGAGCTGAAATTTTAAGATTACAGTTTTATAATTAAACTTTCATTCTGATAAGCTGTAGCTATCAGCGGCCTGAAAAACAGTAAAATGTCCTGGAAATAGTAATTAACCAGCATAAAGATCATAACTGGAGCTCTAGAATATGCGTCTGACTAATAATGCTCCGCTACTAGTGGAAACGCTAAACCACAACTAATATGACCTCTGAAAAAAATAGAATAGACAATATCATTACTCCACAACTTAATTACTGATTAGAAACTCCACACTGCACTCAATAGAGAGTAAAGCAATCTCACTTTCATTTTGTTTCACTTCGTAAAAAAATATTAAGAGCAAATAAAAAGATATATTACTACAAGCACTTCATATCGTAATATTGGTTGCTGTCATTAAACAGAAATTAATCAATATTAGCTGCAGTAATCCTAGAGTGGCGCACCAGTATACGCGTCAAACCAAAGTACATACAAATCTAAGTCTAACGAAAACATAATCCAAATGTCATCTTCTTTCTTTGCTGCAATGGCAGCGTGTGATGCCGCCTCTTTAAGTGATTATTATCCGCCTTTATCACTTTCACATCATCCATGTATAGCATTCCCCAGAACTCAAAGCTGTCTGCTGGCTCGGAAGCTCTCTGATGACAGTATTGTGACATTAGTGTTACATATCGCTACGGTATGTTAACTCATTTTTGGCGCTCTTTCGTGGTTATTTTGTTGTGAATGCTGAAACTGTGAATGCTGAAACTGTCCGCTTTGACAGCTTTGCGCCCTCCATGTTGGGGTCATGTGTCTCTGGAAACATATCTATGGCCTCTGTTCTTGGCAGAAGGCAGTCTGTGGGTCTTATTAGGGGAAGAACGCCTCTTCATGGCATAAGGGCAGTTTTTGCGGGAGATGGATAGAACCCGCTCTGCGACTTTTGAAATCCGGGCTGACGCTTGCACAATCCTATGGTCAGTTACAGCAGCGGACACCCTACAGTCCCCAAAGAATAAATGAGGACGACATTTTAGGCTTTCTGCATGAACACCCAAAGAGCAAGACTCCAGGGCAACATCTGACCGGCGTTGGAGAGTCAATTGCGTCCGCTCTAAAACTCTGATTCAGCCAATAGGACTGTTTCGCTCTAGACTTTGTTCTTGGAACATAAGGCTGACCAACCAAGGAGAGACTGCATTGGCCTAGTACCAACTTCGTCTTTAAAAATGTGGGTCTCGTATACAAAAGAAGGGAAGTTACATGCGCTTTCCCCAGCTTTTTCATGAATTATCAACTGTTCTCAGCCGACACGTTGGAACGGCAGAGAGTCGTCCCCTCCAGGTAATGGTTCTGGAAATGTGGAGTTGGCAACGAGCAGGGAAGAGAAAAAATGGCAGCTGACTATCACCTGGAGAAGTAATTTCGAGGTGTTGTCAGCATACTTCGCTATTCTTGTGTTGCTGATTTGATTTACTGTAAACTGTAATTTTTGATTCTTTAACTCTGAATACGCACGCTGCACAGATAAGTAACTTGTTGCTTTATTCTTCGTACAGTCTTCCTCGTAAATGTTAGTGCCTCCCACAGTTTAGCGCTATTCGGGAGTTTAGCTGGATATTTAGATAACTTTGTTCTCTCTCAGTTTGTTGTTACTTTCATGAAACATATAGAACAAATAAACTCCTGTTATACTCAGACTTGACTTAAACTTTAAGATCTTTTCATTTGTCGTAGAACTTTTTCAGATTAGGAGAACCATGAAAAACAGATATAACCCGTTGTATACCAAACTGCTTAACTCCACTGTGCTGGCGTTACCCTTGTGCACAGTGGCCAAATTAAAGGATAATGTACTTACTATTTTGTGAAAGCAACGAACATTGCACTCGCGTCTCACTTGTCATTCTGTGAACCAACTAACATTGCACTCGCTCGTCTTGTAGTACTACGACTTGGTTTTATTACTGAGGGAGAGCTGAGTTTAATTACCCTAGGGTATAAGTTGGTCATACACTGGCATTAATTCACAATATAACCAACAGAAAAGTAACTTTCATACGAAACAGATCTTTTTCGACGAACATAAACCAAACATTTTTTCCAAGTTGCCACTCTTTCTCACTCAGGAACAATTCGAAATTAATAACCTCCCACGCTTATAATTGAAATTAATATTTTTACAGGGAACAAAAGAACATATATAACTCGAACTTTACACAGATAATATAAACTGGGAATAGAAAGCAAAGCATTTCTGAAAAAGAGAATTTATTTAACGCTGATTGTTGTTGTTGTGATATTCAGTCCTAAGACTGGTTTGATGCAGCTCTCCATGCTACTCTATCCTGTGCAGGGTTCTTCATCTCCGAATAACTGCTGCAACCTATATCCTTCTGAATTTGCTTACTGTAGTCTTCCCTTGGTCTCCCTCTACGATTTTTACCCTCCATGCTTCTCTCCAATACTAAACTGGTGACCCCTTGATGTCTCAGAATGTATCCTGCCAACCGATCCCTTCTATTGATCAAATTATGCCACAAATTTCTTGTCTTCCCAGTTCTATTCAGTACCTCCTCGTTAGATGCATGATCTACCCATCTAATCTTCAACATTCTTCTGCAGCACTACATTCCAAAAGCTTCTGTTCTCTTTTTGTCCAAACTGTTTATCGTTCACTTTTCACTTCCATACATGACTACACTCCATACAAATACTATCGGAAAAGAGACCTTACATTTAAATAAATAATTAATGTCAACAAGTTTCTTCTTTTCAAAAATGCTTTTCTTGCCATTGCCAGTCTACATTTTATATCCTCTCTACTTTAGCCACCATCAGTCATTTGGCTGCCCAAATACGAAAACTCGTGTCGTTTCCTAATCTGATTCCCTTAGCATCACTTGATTCAATTCAACTAAATTCCATTATCCTTGTTTGCCTTTGTTGATGTTCAACTTATCTGCTGCTTTCAACACACTGTCCATTCCGTTCAACTGTTCTTCGAAGTCGTTTGTTGTCTCTGACAGAATAACGACGTTATCGGCAAACCTCAAAGTTCTTATTTCTTCTCCATGGATTTTAATTCCTACTCCAATGTTTTCTTTTGTTTCCTATACTGCTTGCTCAATATACGAGGGTTGGAACTTTAATAGTGGCACCTATTTGCTTTACAGCTCGTACAAAATAGATACGTGTTTCAAAGTTTTACTGACCTTCAAAGTAGTCACCAGCATTGTGTATAACCCGTTCCCAGGGATGTGGAAGTTGCAAGATACTCTTAGCAGTGCCAGTTGTGTTGACAGTTCGAGCTGCGCGGTCTATTGCCCGACGAATTTGTAGCCGTTCTGAAACAAATGCCGTGAAGTGTTTCCTTCAATTTAGAAACAGAGTTGAACTTACGAGGGCTTAAATCAGTGGAGTGTAGCAGGTGGTGTAGCACTTAGCAGCCCCATCAGTCAAACAAATCAGAAAGTGTCATTACTTCTGTCTCTGTGCTGTTCATCTCTGGAACACAACCTACGGCCAGCTTAGAGACAGAAGTGATGACACTTTCCGCAGGACCTGACCATCGTTTTGCAGTACAATGCTAAAGCACGTACAGTGCAAGCTGTTACTGATTTGTTTGACTGACGGGGCTGCTAAGTGCTATACCACCTACTGCACTCCCCTAAATTAAGCTCTCGTAAGTTCAACTCGATTTCTAAACTGAAGGAAACACTTCACGACATTCGATTCAGAACTGCTACAAATCGTCAGGCAATAGGCAGCGCCGCTCTAACTGTCGACACAACTGGCACTGCTAAGAGTATCCTACGACTTCCACATCGCTGGCAACGGGTTATACACAATTCTGGTGACTACTTTGAAGGTGAAACTTTGAAAGACGTATCTATTTTGTACGAGCTGTAAATCAATAGTTGCCACTATTAAAGTTCCAACCCTCGTATAAATCGAATAACATCGGGGATAGGTTAGAAACCTGTCTCACTCCCTTCTCAATCACTGCTTCCCTTTCATGTCCCTCGATTCTTTTAAATGCCATCAGGTTTCTGTACAAATTGTAAATAGCCTTTCGCTCCCTGTGTTTTACCTCTGCCACCTTCAGAATCTGAGAGTATTCCAGTCTACATTGTCAAAAGCTTTCTCTAAGTCTACAAATGCTAGGAACGTAGATTTGCCTTCCCTTAACCTATTTTCTAACATAAGTCGTAGAGCCAGCATTGCCGCGTGTGTTCCAAAATTTCTACGAAATCCAAAGTGATCTTCCCCGAGATCGGCTTCTACCAGTTTCTGTAAAGAATTCGTGTTAGTATTTTGCAACCGTGACTTATTAAACTACTAGTTCGGTAATTTTTACACCTGACAAAATTTGCTTTCTTTGGGTTGGAATTATTACACCCTTCTTGAAGTATGAAACTATTTCGCCTGTCTCGTACATCCTGCTCACCATATGGAAGAGTTTTGTTATGGCTGGCTCTCCCAAGGCTATCAGTAGTTCTAACGGAATGTTGTCCACTCCCAAGGCCTTGGCCGGCCGAAGTGGCCGTGCGGTTAAAGGTGCTGCGGTCTGAAACCGCAAGACCGCTACGGTCGCAGGTTCGAATCCTGCCTCGGGCATGGCTGTTTGTGATGTCCTTAGGTTAGTTAGGTTTAACTAGTTCTAGGTTCTAGGGGACTGATGACCTCAGCAGTTGAGTCCCATAGTGCTCAGAGCCATTTTGAACCCAAGGCCTTGTTTCGACTTAGGTCTCTCAGTGCTCTATCAAATTCTTCACGCAGTATCATATCTCATATTTCGTCTTCATTTACGTCCTCTTCCATTTCCATAATATTGCCCTCAAGTATATCGCCCTTGTATAGACTCTCGATACAGGGTGAGTCACCTAACATTACCGCTGGATATATTTCGTAAACCACATCAAATACTGACGAATCGATTCCACAGACCGAACGTGAGGAGAGAGGCTAGTGTAATTGGTTAATACAAACCATAAAAAAATGCACGGAAGTATGTTTTTTAACACAAACCTAGGTTTTTTTTAAATGAAACTGTTGTGGCGCAACTAGCTAGTTACGCCACACTGAGAAGGGAGCCAAAAGGCACGCGTACACACACGCCGACTGGCGTCAAGTCTGGAACAGGATACGTTATGACTGCTATCAAGAAAATACGTAGCTTTGGAATATACTTAACTTTATTCTTTGTTGGTTTACAACGTTTTTCTTGAGACATTTATACGATAACTCTCAAACTAGGTAAGGCTAATGGCGCCTTGCTAGGTCGTAGCCATGGACTTAGCAGAAGGCTATTCTGACTGACTCTCGGCAAATGAGAGGAAGGCTTCGTCCGTATTGTCGCTAGCAATGTTGTCCGTACAACTGGGGCGAGTGGTCGTCCGTATCTCGAGACCTGCCTTGTGGTGGCGCTCGGTCTGCGATCACCCAGTGGCGACACGCGGGTCCGACATGTACTAAATGGACCGCGGCCGATTTAAGCTACCACCTAGCAAGTGTGGTGTCTGGCGGTGACACCACATTCCTCCCCCGCAAATCGGCGAACGGTCGTGTGATAAGGCTTCCGCCCGCCGTGGGGAGGACCCCATGTTGACGTATGCGATGAGGTGGGGAGCCTAACAACAGGCGAGGCTGTGCCACCCGCACCCGGCCATTCGGTCCGAGGGGAGCTAGGAAACGCCTGAAAACCTAGTCCAGGGTGCACGTCAACATGCGGTGTATGCGCCCGTAAAGAGACAGGAGGGGCCGAAGGGTCGACCTCCATTGCGTCGGGGCATCCGACGCGCGAAGACGCCATGTGGTCCGGAGCGGGTAAGAGTTCCATGGCGGAGGACGGCTGGTCACGGGAAGCGATCGGCGGCGCGTGACCCAGGGAGGCGCTTGGCGGCTGCAGCGAAGCGTCGAATGCGGGCGGCGCCGGCGGGAGAACAGGCGGAGGCGGCGGCGGCGGCGGCTGCGGCGGCGCGTCGCCATGGGGCAAAATGGAAGGCATCGTCGGTAACACCTGGGGATGAGGCGAGCCAGTAGATGGGTCCCCAGGGCGCTGACCGGACGGCACCGCCGCTGAAAGCAGACGGGGAGCGGCAGAACCCGTGCGACGACAGAGGCCCAGCTGATTGAGATGCCGACGCACCTCACCAGAGGCCCCCAAAACCAAATACATCGCGCGGCCGAGGCAGCGAAGAATGCTCCCTGCGAGCCAACGCCGTGAACCTCGATAGTTGCGATAGAATACAACGTCGCCTGGAGCAAAAACAGGAGTCTGCCGCTGCACAGGAACCTGATGCGGCGGATGCAGCAAAGACATCAAGGTTCGATGAGGACGACCGTGGAGCAACTCAGCCGGAGAGCGACCATCTCGGGGCTGAAAGCGATACGAAGACAAAAAGAGCAACAACGCGTCCTCCCGAGAATGCGACTCTTTCAACTTCAACATCTGTGACTTGAAAGTCCGGACCAATCGTTCAGCGGCACCGTTTGACTGAGGCGAAAACGGCGCGGATGTCAGATGTTGAAATCCATTGGCCTGGCAGAATGACTGAAATTCTGCGGACATGAATTGTGGGCCATTGTCGGAAACAATAGTCTGCGGAAGACCTTCAATGCAAAAGATAGCAGACAACGCTTGGATGGTGGCGGAGGACGTCGTGGAAGACATCCGGACAACAAAAGGAAAATTACTGAAGGCATCTACCAGAACCAACCATCTAGCATTCCAGAATGGACCAGCAAAATCAATGTGCAAGCGTTGCCAAGGGGAAGTGGCTTTTGGCCATGCAAAGACTTTCCGCGGCGGTGCGGATTGTTGTTCGG
The DNA here is from genome assembly GCF_021461385.2 of Schistocerca piceifrons. Lineage (NCBI taxonomy): Eukaryota > Metazoa > Arthropoda > Insecta > Orthoptera > Acrididae > Schistocerca > Schistocerca piceifrons. Next base: position 216,133,559 of record NC_060139.1, on the reverse strand, counting down.
CACACGCCATGCATGAAGAACACATATTCGTAATCGCAGCATCGATTCCGAACCAAGTACAGTGCTGACGAGCAAGTTGTTTCGTTCGCACTATACCCCAATGTCCTTGGTGAAGAAGCCGTAAGACAGAGGACTGTAACGAACGTGGGACCACGACTCTGGACTGATCATTATCAGAACGCAACAACAAAACACCACATCGAACAAAAAGTCTCTCCTTGTGAGCAAAAAATCGGCGAACCAACGGATCCTCGATCCGAGACTTTGACAAAGGCCATTGCGTAGCAACAAAACGCAAAACGGTAGCAAGGACAGGGTCAGCAGCTGTGGCTGTAGCTACACGACGAAAATCAATCGGAAACGATTCGACCACTTCATCGGTTTCCGAATCAATGAACATGCAAGCAAGTTCGGAAGAATCGAATGCTTTATCCTCAGCAACAGGCAAACGGGACAACGCATCGGCGTTTCCGTGCTTAGCAGTGGACCGATACAAGATATCGTAGCGGTACTGCGAGAGGAAAATAGACCAGCGAATGAATTTCTGCGCTGTACGCAGAGGTACAGGCTTGTGCGGATGAAAAAGCGATGTCAAAGGTTTGTGGTCTGTGATGATGGTAAAGTGACGACCATACAAGAAATCATGGAACTTAGTAACACCAAACACGAGAGCCAAAGCTTCTTTCTCTATCTGCGAGTAATTTCTTTGCGCAGACGAGAGCAATTTTGACGCAAAGGCAATAGGGCGATCATGCGAGGCAACTTTGTGCGCAAGCACAGCACCGATCCCGAAATCCGATGCATCTACCATCAACAAAAGGGGTTTCTGGGGATCGAATGCCGTAAGGCAAGTATTAGAAAGCAACGCCGATTTCAACTGGCGAAAGGCGCGCTCGCATTCCGTCGTCCAGACGAACGGAACACCTTGACGGCGTAAGCGATGAAGCGGAGCTGAAATGGAAGAAGCGCGCGGCACAAATTTATGACAATAGTTAATTTTACCCAACACACTCTGTAGCTGCTTCATATTTTGTGGCGAAGGCAATTCTTGTATGGCACGGAGGTGCTCTGGACTCGGATGTATGTCTTGGGCATTAATGACATGTCCCAGGTATGGTAAGTCACGAGCAAAAAACACACATTTGTCTTTCCTCAAGCGAAGACCATTTTGTCGCAAGACCTGAAATAATGTTCGTAGGTTCGCAAGATGATCTTCTTTTGTCTGTCCGGAGATGACTATATAGTCCAGATAGTTGGCTGCAGTAGGGACCGACGCACAAATAGTTTGTAAATATTGTTGAAACAATGCAGGGGCGGATGCACACCAGAACAGCAGTCTTTTGAACCTGTACAATCCAAGATGCGTGTTAACCACCAATACGCGCTGGGATTCGTCGTCCACCGGTATTTGCAAGTACGCATCGGCTAGGTCCAACTTTGAAAAATATTTTCCTGGGCACAGTTTAGCAAAAAGATCTTCCGGGCGGGGCAACGGAAAAGTAGCAGTCACTAGTTGTGGATTCACTGTGGCCTTGAAGTCCACGCAAAGTCTCAATTTTCCGGAAGGTTTTGGCAAAATTATTAAGGGTGAGGCCCAGAGAGAAGCTTGCACACGTTCAATTACACCCTGTGATTCTCGATCGTTTAATGTTCTTGCGACCTCATCACGCAAGGCGTGGGGAACATTGCGCGCTCTGAAAAATTTTGGTTGCGCGTTGACTGTCAGTTCCACATGTGCTTCATAGTTTTTAGCGCAACCTAAGCCCGGTGCAAAAATGTCTGCAAATTCGTCACACAGACGAGAAACACTGTCTGAAGGCACAGTTTGATTCACTGATAGGACCTGATTTACAATAGAAATGTTAAACAACTGAAATAAATCTAAACCAAACAAGTTCACTGCAGTAGAAGAACGAAGAACGTAAAATGACACAAGTTTTGTTTGTCCTTTATATGTTGCAAGAAGAGTGCACTGTCCTAACACAGGGATGAGCTGTCCTGAATAACTTTTTAGCGTAACACTTGTGGCACGCAACGGAGGTTTGCCCAGTTGTTTCTACGTGTCGTGATTGAGCAGTGAAACTGCAGCTCCGGTATCGAGCTGGAATGGTATGACCTTGCCATTAAAGTCCAAATCTACTAAAAGTTTATTGTCCTGCTGACAACAAGAGCGACTGTCTCGTGCAATTTGAACTGATACAGGTACAGCATCACTTGCTAATTGACGTGATTTCCGGCGACGTCGACGCACAGTTTTTGTGGGACGAACACAGTCACTGTTAGAAAAAGTGGCACTGGACGAAGTGGAATGAAATACATGTATATCAATGTGCGAAGGTCCACAAGCCTGAGTGTCCTCGGTTCGATTCCGGCGCGAAGCAAAGGGCCGGGAATGGTTGTGATTGTCTGATCTGAGCTTTTTCTGGCAAACACTTTGAACATGTCCTTTCCTATTGCAGAAAAAGCAAATAGCTTGGCGTGACGGGCAATGTTCACACGAATGTCTAGTAGCACACCGCGGGCATGATTTCACTGCATTTGTGGGCTGGCGCGGCACACCGGGTTTAGAGCGCGGCGGCAGCTGCGTCGAAGTGCGCGAGGGCAGGTTACCGGGCCGCGCAGCTCGCCCGGCGGACCGGTTAATGTTACACACCGCTGGCGAAGTTTCAAAAGATTCCTGAGCACAGTCAAGTGTGTCTTGTCAATCCAATATGTCTATCACTTGTTGAAGGGAAGGATTAAGTAGTTTCAAAATTTGCTCCCGTATGCGAACATCCGAAACGTTCTGTGCAATTGCATCACGAACCATTGTATCTGAATAAGAAAGGCCACAGTCACAGTCAAAGGCACCATCCCTAGTAAGTCCTTGCAATGTTGCTACCCACTCCCTATTAGTTTGACCGGCCGTACGTTTTGTACGAAAGAAACTATACCTTTTTGCAACTACATTAACTGTCTCTTTGAAATAGGCATCTAAAGCAGACAAAATTTCTTCGTAGGACAGAGTTGCTACGTCGCGTCGGGGAAACAATTTCACTATCACACGGTAGGTGGACACACCGACACAAGAAAGCAAAAATGGCTGCCGCCCATTACCTTGAATTCTGTAGGCGGCTAGATGAAAGCCAAACTGTCGGGACCATTCTGGCCACGATTCTTGCGCTGGATCGTAGTGCCTAAAAGGCGGTGCAACTGCGAGTTGTGGCTGCGGTAGCGGTGAAGCGGCGGCTGCCGCATCGGTTTGAATGGCACGTTGACCCTGGACGAGCTGTCCAAGGGCATCCAATAACGCCTGCGTCTGCTGATTCTGCAAGCGATAAAATTCGGACAGTACATCTGGCGAAGCCATGACACAAGTAAATGTAAGCAATCAGAAAGAACACTTCTCTCGTCGCCAATCTGTTGTGGCGTAACTAGCTAGTTACGCCACACTGAGAAGGGAGCCAAAAGGCACGCGTACACACACGCCGACTGGCGTCAAGTCTGGAACAGGATACGTTATGACTGCTATCAAGAAAATACGTAGCTTTGGAATATACTTAACTTTATTCTTTGTTGGTTTACAACGTTTTTCTTGAGACATTTATACGATAACTCTCAAACTAGGTAAGGCTAATGGCGCCTTGCTAGGTCGTAGCCATGGACTTAGCAGAAGGCTATTCTAACTGTCTCTCGGCAAATGAGAGGAAGGCTTTGTCCGTATTGTCGCTAGCAATGTCGTCCGTACAACTGGGGCGAGTGGTCGTCCGTATCTCGAGACCTGCCTTGTGGTGGCGCTCGGTCTGCAATCACCCAGTGGCGACACGCGGGTCCGACATGTACTAAATGGACCGCGGCCGATTTAAGCTACCACCTAGCAAGTGTGGTGTCTGGCGGTGACACCACAGAAACCCCGTTAGTTTTTTAGCACACTTGAACATATAAACAAATACGTAATCAGTGCCGTTTGTTGCATTGTAAAATGTTAATTACATCCGGAGATATTGTAACCTAAAGTTGACGCTTGAGTACCACTCCTCCGCTGTTCGATCATGTGTATCGGAGAGCACCGAATTACGTAGGGATCCAAAGGGAACGGTGATGGACCTTAGGTACAGACGAGACTGGAACAGCACATTACGTCCACATGCTAACACCTTTTTATTGGTCTTTTTCACTGACGCACATGTACATTACCACGAGTGGTGAGGTACACGTACACACGTGGTTTTCGTTTTCAATTACGGAGTGGAATAGAGTGTGTCCCGACATGTCAGGCCAATAGATGTTCAATGTGGTGGCCATCATTCGCTGCACACAATGCAATCTCTGGCGTACTGAATGTCGTACACGCCGTAGTACATCTGGTGTAATGTCGCCGCAGGCTGCCACAATACGTTGTTTCATATCCTCTGGGGTTGTGGACACATCACGGTACACATTCTCCTTTAACGTACCCCTCAGAAAGAATTCCAGAGGTGTAAGATCAGGAGAACGGGCTGGCCAATTTATGCGTCCTCCACGTCCTATGAAGCGCCCGTCGAACATCCTGTCAAGGGTGAGCCTAGTGTTAATTGCGGAATGTGCAGGTGCACCATCTCGCTGATACCACATACGTCGACGCGTTTCCAGTGAGACATTTTCGAGCAACGTTGGCAGATCATTCTGTAGAAACGCGATGTATGTTGCAGATGTTTGGGCCCCTGCAATGAAGTGAGGACCAATGAGGTGGTCGCCAATGATTCCGCACCATACATTTACAGTCCACGAACGCTGTCGTTCTACCTGTCTGAGCCAGCGAGGATTGTCCACGGACCAGTAATGCATGTTCCGTAGATTCACTGCCCCGTGGTTTGTGGAACCCGCTTCATCGGTAAACTGCTCGCCGACCGTGGCCCGTGTTTGTTACAACACGCAACTGAACGTCGGAGGTTTCAAGCGTCAACTTTAGGTTAAAATATCTCCGGATGTAATTAACATTTTACAATGCAACAGACGGCACTGATTACGTATTTGTTTATATGTTCAGATGTGCTAACAAAACTAACGTGGTTCCATTTAAAAAAATGTAGGTTTGTGTTAAAAAACATACTTCTGTGCATTTTTGTATGGTTTGTATTAAACAATTACACTAGCCCCTCTCCTCACGTTCGGTCTGTGGAATCGGTTCGTCAGTATTTGATGTGGTTTACGAAATACATCTAGCGGTAACGTTAGGTGACTCACCCTGTATACTCCTTCCACCTTTCTTCTCCCTAAACATAAATTCTTTCTCCAAATTTTTCTTTGGTTTATTTTATTGCTTGTTCAATGTACATGAATGAATAACATCGGGGATAGGCCACAACCCAGTCTCTCTCGCTTCTCAACCTCTGCTTACCTTTCGTGCTCCTCGACTCTTATAACTGCCGTCTGGTTTCTATACAGGTTGTAAATAGCCTTCCGCGCCCTGTATTTTACCGCTGCTAATTTCAGAACTTCAAAGAGAGTATTCCAGCCAGCACTCAAAAGTTTTCTCTAAGCCTACAAACGCTACAAACGTAGATTTGCCTTTCCTTAATCTATCTTCTATGAGAAGTCATAGCGTCAGTATTGCTCCGTGAGTTCCATACATTTCTTGGGAATCCAAGCTGATTTCCTCCGAAGTCGACTTCTACCACTTTTTCCATTTTTCTGTAAAGAGTTCGTGTTAGTATGTTGCAACCATGACTTCTCAAACTGATAGGTCAGTAATTTTCACACCTGTCAGCAACTGCTTTCTTAGTAATTGGAATTATTATATTCTTCTTGAACTCTGACGGTGTTTCGTCTGTTTCATACATCTTGCACACTAGATGGAAGAGCTTTGTCACTGCTGGCTCTCCCAAGGCTATCAGTAGTTCTGACGGAATATCGTCTACTCCCTGGGTCTTGTTCCGACTTAGATCTTTGAGAGCTCTATCAAATTCTTCTATCAATATCATATCTTCCATCTCATCCTCATCTGCGTCCATTTGCCTTTCTACAATCTTGCCTTCTACTTTATCTCCCTGTATAGACACTCTATATACTCCTTCCACCTCTCAGCTTTCCCTTCTTTTGTTAATACTTGTTTCCCATGTGAGCTCTTGATTTTCATTCAGCTGCTTCTCTTTTCCCGAAAGGCCCCCTTAATTTTCCTGCAGGCGTTGTCTACATTTCACTTAGTGAAATATGCTTCTAAATCCTTACATTTGTCCTCTAGGCATTCCTGCTTAGTCATTTTGCACTTCCTGTCAATCTCATTTTCAAACACTTGTATTCCTTTTCACCTGCCTCATTTGGTGCATTTTTATATTTTCACCTTTCATCAATTAAATTCAAAAATGGTTCAAATGGCTCTGAGCACTATGGGACTTAACTTCTGAAGTCATCAGTCCCCTACAACTTAGAACTACTTAAACCTAAGTAACCTAAGGACATCATACACATCCATGCTCGACGCAGGATCCGAACCTGCGAAATTAAATTCAATATCTTTTGTGTTATCCATGACTTTTTATTAGGCCTTCTCTTTTTACCTATTTGATCATCTACTGCCTTCACTATTTCATCTCTTAAAACTACCCTTTCTTCTTCTACTGTATTGCTTTCCCCTGCTATAGTCAACCGTTGTGTAACACTCCCTCTGGAACTCTCTACAACCTGTCGTTCTTTCAGTTTATCCAGGTCCCATCTCTTAAATTGCTTTCTTTTTGCAGTTTCTTCAGTTTTAATGTACAGTTCATAACCAAAAAATTGTGTTCAGAATTCACACTTGCTCCTGTAAGTGTCTTACAACCTTCTTTTATGATTCTTAAAGCAAGCGTTAGCGATAATTAAATCGTACTCTGCGCAAAATTGTACCAGGTGTCTTCCTCTTTCATTCATTTTCCCGAATCCATATTCACCTACTATTTTTCCTTTTCTTACTTTTCCTATTATCGAGTTCCAGTAAGCCATCACTATAAAATTTTCGTCTCCTTTAACTATTTCAATAATATATTTTATCTCAGCATACATTTCTTCAAATGTTCAAATATGTGTGAAATCCTAAGGGACCAAACTGCTGAGGTCATCGGTCCCTAGACTTAAACTAACTTATGCTAAGAACAACACACACACCCATGCCCGAGGGAGGACTCGAAACTCCGGCAGGAGGGGCCACGCAGTCCGTGACATGGCGCCTCAAACCGCACGGCCACTCCGCGCGGCATACATTTCTTCAATCTCTTCATCATGTGGGGAGCTAGTTGGCATGTAAACTTGTACTACTGTGGTAGGCGTGGGCTTCGTGTCCACCTTGGCTACGATAATGCGCTCACAATGTTGTTCATAGTGACTTGCCCGCAATACTATTTTCTTACATACTATTAAATCCACCCTGCATTACGCCTACTTAATTTTGTATTTATAGCCCTGTATTCAATTGACCAGAAGTCCTGTTTCTCCTGCCACCGAACTTCACCAATTCCCATTATATCTAACTTCAACCTGTCTATTTCCCTTTTTAAATTTTCTAACGTTCCTGCCAAATTAAGGGATGTAACATTCTGCTCCCCGATCCGTACAACGTTAGTTTTGTTTCTCCTGATGATGATATACTGCTCCAGAATAGATGACCCATGGGACGCCACCATCATTTAACCATAGAATAGAGCTGCATGCTCTAAGGAAAAATTACGGCTGTAGTTTCCCCTTGCTTTCGGCCATTCGCAGCATCAGCACAGTAATACCGTTTTGGTTGATTTAAAGGGCCAATTCAGTCAATAATCCAGACTGCTGCCCCTACAACGACTGAAAAGGCTGCTGCCCCTCTTCAGCAACCACACGTTTGTTTGGCCACTCAATAGATACCCCTCCGTCGTGGTTGCACCTACGGTACGGCTATCTGTATCGTTGAGGCATGTAAGTTACCCCATCGACAGCATAGGTCCATGATTCAAGGATCTCGATTATAAATTTAAATGTTAGTAAGCTTGTATGAAGAACTGCAGAGAAGAGAGTAGAAGCTTTTGAAATGTGATGCCAAAAATAATGATGAAGACTGGATGGGTAGATCGTATAATTAATGTTGTTTGTTGTTGTGGTCTTCAGTCCTGAGACTGGTTTGATGCAGCTCTCCATGCTACTCTATCCTGTGCAAGCTTTTTCATCTCCCAGTACCTACTGCAGCCTACATCCTTCTGAATCTGCTTAGTGTATTCATCTCTTGGTCTCCCTCTACGATTTTTACCCTCCACGCTGCCCTCCAATACTAAATTGGTGATCCCTTGATGCCTCAGAACATGTCCTACCAACCGATCCCTTCTTCTGGTCAAGTTGTGCCACAAACTTCTCTTCTCCCCAATCCTATTCAATACTTCCTCATTAGTTATGTGATCTACCCATCTAGTATAATTAATAAGGGAGAAAATAATTTATCGCGCAACTTGAATAAAGGAAGCGATAGGTAGCGTCCTGAAGCATCATGGAATCGTCAGTAACAGGAGAAAGTGTGAATGGGGGAGAAAGGGGCGTGTAAAATTGTAGAAGGAGACCAAAGCTTCGCCACAGGAAGGAACATATTCAAATGGCTGTAGGCTGCGCTAGTTATGCAGAGATGAAGCGTCTTGTGCAGGACAGACGTGTGGAGAGATGCATCAAACCAGTCTTTGAACTAAACATCAAAACAAAAACGGTGTTTGATTACGATGCATTGTGGTCCATGTGTCAGTTAAGACTGTAGCCTCAGAAGAGGGTTTTTATGTCCATCTTTGTGACTCATGGCCGTTCACTTGTGTAATGAAATGAAAAACCTGCAGCTGTTCTTTCGAAGTTATTTTACTGTATAGCAGCCAATTTCGGTGACTCAGTACAGCATCTTCAGGCCTTAACTGGCGCTGAGAGAGTGAACTCCAGTCTCCAGTCGTATACACAATCCCATCAGTGGCCATCTATGATCTGGATTCCGCAGAATACAGTAAAAGAGATGTTGTATCTGCAACCACCAACTACCAACTCTGTGAAACTTACGCTGCTGAAAATCTGACCGCCATGAGCTCGTCAGTAACGAACACGAAAAGGGAACGCCGAGTTGACACGTCAGTCACCTAAGCGCGTCGACTCCAAGCCATAAGCTCTCTCTTGCACTGACGCCCAGCAGGCTAGGTTCTGTTTAGAGCCTAACTCCTTTGTAGACTGGGTCCGAAATGACAAGGTTACATTTCTGGCTCCTGCTAAGGCTGGCTGGCTTGCAAATCATTCTGGGCGCTACGACTGTGTTACTTGTTATTTTTGTACAACCTTCCTGCTACAAATGGTACCATCGCGACCATGGTACTGGTCTTACTTGTACTGAAACTGCAGTTCCTTTGATGGTCGCAATTGCATCTTACTGCATCGGTAAAGATAGCGAAGTTCTGCAAACTGGTGCTCCACTCCCACTGACTCTAAATGATGAAAAGTGCCAGGTCATCCATATGAACACTAAAGGGAATCAGCTGAATTTCGGTTACACAAAAAAGCGCACAAATCTAAATGTTGTCAACTCTACATACCGAAGGATTACAACCAAGAAAAATTTCAGCTAGAACGATCACATAGAAAATTATGTGAGGAAGGCGAGCCGCAGAACACGTAGAGGATGCAACAAATACACTAAAGAGAATGCCTACCCTACATTTGTCCGTCCTCTGCTAGAGTATTGCTGGGCGTTATGGGGTCCTTACCAGATACGATTGACGGAGGACATCGAAAAACTCCAAAGAAGGGCTACTCTTTTTGTATTGTTACGAAACACGGGAGAGAGTGTAGCGGGTAAGATACGCGAGTTGAGGTGGCGATCATTAAAACAAAGGTGTTTTCCGTTGCGACGAAAACTTTCCACGAAATATCAGTCTCCAAATTTCTCCCTCGAATACGACAATATTTTGTTGAAAGGCACGTTCTTGGGAAGAAATGGTCAAAGAAATAAAATAACAGAAATCAAATTAGAGCTCACTCGGAAAGATTTAAGCGTTGGTCTTTCCCGCACGGCGTTCTGGTGTGGAACGGTAGAGAAATAGTATGAAAGTGATTCGATGAACCCTCTGTCACGCACTTAAGCCTGAATCGCAGAGTAGTGATGTAGATGTAGATGTAGATTTGACACAGAGAAGTGAAAGGCGAGACGTCGGTCCTTGATCAGGGACTGTTGACTGAAATGGATTGGTGCTACACTGGACTCCGATATTCAGGGTCAGGCAGACTGTGAAAACCTTCCCACTACTTCATACTTTAGCCTTTGGGTCCAAAAGAGAATATGATCCCTGCTGTATGCCCTGAAATGTTATTCCTTTATGTAAAATGTAACTCAATGTGTGACTTTTGAAATTTTCCTTGCATATTTCTTCTTCCAGAAATTTTCGGGTTTGCAGCCGGACCCCATCAACGTTCTGCCACGATATTTCGGCCCAGAGACGTCCGGACATCCTCAGGTGAATAGACGAAATACTGAAGAGACCTGGTTTTTTTTTTCCTTTATTGATTTTCGATCCCCCCCACCTGGGGAGAGGCGGGCTGACAGCAGCTTAATACGCTGCTCTACAGCTGAGAGAAAAGTTAAACAAATAATGGTGAGAGAACAAACAATATAAAAAGGCAATGAAACGGTGACTTTGTTAATAACAGCAAAATGCCGAAAGTTGCAGAACTTAAAATACAAAAACATGGCGATGAAGACACACAGGAAGGAGACATGCACAATTAAAAAACACGGCGACAATCTAGTTTCTGTTCACATGAGATAAAAACGACAACTAGCGACAGTATGGTGGCTGTTTGCAACAGTGACAGGGGACGCACAACACTGAACACTCACTTAAAACAGCACTGTAGAGGCGACACGGCAGCAGGTGGGGGGGGGGGGGGGGGGGATGACCGATGAAAGGGATAAAGGGGTGGGAGGAAAGGAAAAGAAGAGGGGAGCCGATGGAGGGAGGGGACATAGAAAAAAAAAAGGGGGGCTGGGTGGACGCGAGAAGGAGTGGGAAAGGCTGTGGAGGGGAGAGCAAAAGGACTCAGGGGAAAGAAGGGAGGCAGAGAGAGGGTGGGTGGGAAAAAACCAGGATGGAAGGGGGGAGTGGGAGCCCGGGAAAAAGACAGAGAAAAGGAGGGGCAGGTGAGGATCACAGTTGATAGGAGGGATAAATAGAGGAGAGAGGGCATCATCTGGGAGGGGGAGTCGACAGAAGCCACCTTGGGAAAGGAGAGGAAGGGTGTAGAGATGGAGGGTAGGGGGCACACAACGGTGAAGGCGCGGCAGAGGGCGGGGTTGGAGAGGAGAGGAGTAACCAGGGGATGACGAGGATTAAGGCTGCAGGAGGTGAAGAGACCTGATGCAATCATGGTATTTATAGTGAATTCCGCACATGCGAATCATACTGGCAGTTTATGGCACATGCTTTAGGAGGTGACATGCACAAGGCAGCAAAGTTGTGTGTGCTGCCCTCAGTGGTGAAGTAAGAACAAACTAATCGCTAAGTATCGACTGAGCATGTCGATTCTGTGGTGGCCACATAATTTTAATAATTGGATTCCAAGTTTTATCCAGCTGAAGGTGTTATCACAATTCATTAAATTATCAGCACGATGTATTTCCACGGATTCTTTAATTACAGAATCCCAGAAGCTGGAAACCAATGCTTAAATTTTAGTATTATTGTATTCCATTGAATGTCTCATGGAAACGCAATGTTCTGGGACTGCTGATTTTCAAGGTTGACGTAGACGGGTGTTTCTCGCGTGTTCTACACAGCGTTCCTGGTCCTTTCGTGTCGTCTGACATATATATGCAGAGCCACACTCAAAGGGAATTTCATAACCACCCGCCTTCCTCAATTGTAAATCGTCTTTAATGGATCCGTCTAAGGCCCTGCTCTTTGCTGGTGGATGGAAGATGAGATTAATATTATTCTTCCTAAGCTACCTGCCTATTTTAGAAGACACGTTCCCGGCATATGGAAGGAACGCAGTTGATTTATAATCATCAGTCTCCTCAGAGTGTTGCTACTTGTTAGAATAATTGTGCAAGGCCTGTCGTATTTGACGCGAAGTATAGCTATTCTCTTTCAAAACCTCCTCCAGATGCATTCGATATTACATGCGCCCGATGAATTAAAGTACTAAGAACACCGGCGGTTTGTGTGGGGTGATGGCAGCTGGACGGCTGAAGATATAGATCTGTATGTGTCAGTTTTCTGTACACCGAATGTCCCAACGACGTGTCATTGTTACGGCGTACTAACACGTCTAGAAAGGGTAAAGTCCCATCTTTCTCAATCTCCACAGTAAACTTGATGTTTTCATGTAATTTTTCCAGTTCATGAGGCCATACAGCGGAAGTATCATCCGAGCTGCTCAGCTTAACGATTGATAAAATCCTTGGAATTACGTATATGGTGGCAGTACTTGCCCACATACGGCTTGAGTAAGGAGGCCGCTTTGCAGTTGAATAAGTAGAAGCACCAATATTACTCACTATCAATCGTAGTGGAACGCCATCCTTGTTAATCTTGAGCAGCCCATACAGTCTTGGTGGAATAGCATTGTGTGGTCTCAGCCTCTTGATAACTTGTTCAGGTAAAGAACCATCAATCAGAAGAGTAGCAGTTTTTATGGATATACGGCTCGTTGGGTCCTTATCGATTTTGCGGTACATAGAATCACTTAGTTGATTATATATCTTATCGTTGTAGGCTTCCCTTGTCAAAAAGACTGTAGCTTTACCCTTATCATCAGGGAGTACGACCGTACCAATATCTTCACGGAGTTTGCGAAGAGCAGCTGTTTCCGCTGTAGAGATGTTACTCTGTTGCGGCGCACATTTCAGTAAGGTACGAAACGATTCCCGACGAACTTCGACTGCAGAATCCACGGGAAGAGGTCTAATAGCCTCCTCAATAGAACTGATGAAATCCATTAAAGAAGGTGAAGAAGGTGTAGGAGCAATGTTTATACCTTTCGCAAGCACTGACAACGTCGCATCGTCAAACGATTTCTCCGTGAGATTCACAACGGATCGTTCAGAGGGGGCTTTAGGTGTTGCGTGACGATTAAACTTAGTACTCTGTCTGTTTGTACTATTCCTGTGGGCCCAGTCTGCCTTGGCCCAAGTTGCACCATCAACCCAATCCCAGCTAAGGGAGGAGCATCTTGCTCCCATCTTCTGATGTCAATAAAATTAAAATAATGGAATACAATTATACCAAAATTTTAGCACCAGTTTCCAACTTCTGGCCTCTGTAATTAAATAATCAGTGGAAATATGTCTTGTTGATAAAAATTAATGAATCGTGATAACGGCCTTCAGCTGGATTCCAATCCAATTATTAAAATCATGCGGTCACAACGGAATCGACATGCTCAGTCGATACTTAGCGATTAGTTTGTTCTTACTTCACCACTGAGTGCAGCACACACAACTTGGCTGCCTCCTGCATGTCACTTCCTAAAGCATGCGCCGTAAACTGTGTAACGTCTCTTATCAAAAGACATATTATGTAATAAAGAGAAAGCATTATGTGTCATGTTTTGTTCTTGTATAGAATTATGTACTGTTTTTTTATTTAGATAATACCTGTGTCGGCGAGTACTGAAACCGCCACAGACAATACTTATTAAATACAAACAAAGATGAGAATATGTGACTAGTATAAATAGTACAGAACGAACATTAATTTATCTGTCGTCTTCTTGTAGTTACGTGAGTAGGAAGAGCCTGTGACGTTATATTGTACGCTTGCGTAGCATTCTTTTGTCAAGATTGTGAGAGGGACGCCATTAGACATAGCTTTGGAAAGGTGTGTAATAACTTGATTTGTTTAAATGTTTTGAATAGAGCTACTTAGTGAAACCTTGCATTATGATTTGTAATAAGCTTGCCTGGTATTTTATCCCATCCCTTTAAGACATTTTCAGTTATTTAAATACTATTCGTGGAGCAGAGCTGCGCTACGAACGAACGAGCCGATGCCGCGGCGCATTCAAACTGCATTAAATGAAATCAATCTTACCGCAAAGAAGCGGGCAGGTAATAGCGAACTATAATTTTTTCTTTCAGCTTTCGGAATTGCAGAGCAGAGCAGCAGATTTTATGATGTGTTTTACAGGTTGACGTGGGCTACTGATAATATTAACAGTGCAAAAAGATAATTTACCTTCATAACACAAAAGAAATCTTGCTGTGCGTAGTTCTGGTCTGGCAAACCTTATAGTAAAAAAATCTTTTTCTATGACAATAGTCTCATGTTCTCATGTTAGTCATGGTACTTATTGGTGTTTTACTGTTAACAAAAATCCACTGCAAAATTTTGATGTTGAACAATCATTGCGTACTGTAATATTAGTATTGATAACGAAGTAATTTTCATTAACCTTTTCAATAACTATAAAGTAAGGAAGATATGTTGAGCTTTATGGCGAGTTACAGTAACGAAAAAATGTTCCTTTAATAGAAAGCCAGATGCAGAACAATAAGAACATAATCTATTTTGTTTTGTTGAAAATTAGTGATCCAAAGAAAGCCACAGCACAGCATCACTAAAAGGTATTTCAGGGCTCTTTTCGTAACAACATATTTTATCTCATATATTAGTTGTTACGCGAGTAATAATAAAACAAAGCAAATAGAAAAGAGCCAGCGAAAACCGCCAGTACAATTCGCATGTGCAGAATTCGCTAATACCATGATTGCATCAGGTCTCTTCACTCCTCTCCGTCCAAATGTGGGGTTTGGACCCCTCCACTATCCTCCACACATATAAGTCCCTCAGTCACTCCATACTTTGTTATGGCCACCTCTCCTGGATATCCACCCCTCCCACCAACTATAAGTCCCTTCAAATCCTTGAATGCCTTGTGTTCCCCCTCACCTATCGCATCCATCTCCCATCCCCCATGTGGATCCTTTATGACTTGATTCCTTTCCCGCACCTCCTCCTTTTCCTCGAATGGATATGGATCCATTACACCTCCCGCAAGCTTGATCCCTCCCACCCACTTGTCTCTCCCATCCTCTCCCACCCCAACCCACTGCCGTGCCTGCACTCTTGCGTTCCTGATGATGTCCTCGTTCCCTCCATATGCCCCTCCTATCAGATCTAATCCTCCCCTTCTCTTGCTTCCCCCTTCTCCTCCAGGGCTCCCTCTCTCCTTCCTCACCTCCCTTTCTCCCCCCCCCCCTCTCCTCTCTCCCAGTTTCCCACTCCATCTCCCTCCTCCCTCCCTGGGCTTCCACACCCAACCCTACCCTCTCCACTCCCCTCACCCTCTCTTTCTCCCATTGGCTTCTTCCCCCCTCCTTTCCCCCCTGCCTGTCTCCTCCCCAAACTGGCAGCCCCCCCCCCTTGTGTTCAGTGTTCTCAACGTTGAAGATCATCGCCAGTGTTTTGTGCAACAATGTTTTTCGTCGTTAGTGTGCATCAGCGTTCTCTTCAGTGTACTCCTTCGTTCAGTGGACAACTGACTGCCTTCGTTTGTGAGCTCTGTCGACTTTGCTTATGTGTCATGTGCTGTCCACCGAACGCCTCCATCACATTCCTATGTATACCTACTGTTTTTAACATTCTTGTCTATCTGTTTTTTCTGTCTTCCTGTACGATTTCTGTTATTCTATAGGCCGAAGAGCGGCGTCTGTAAGACGCTGCCGGCACCCCTTTGTATCAAAGGGATTTACAATAAAGGAAAAAAAATCAGGTCTCTTCATTATTTCGTCTACTCATCTGAGGATGGCCGGACGTCTATGGGCCGAAATATCGTGGCAGAATGTTGATGGGGTCCGGCTGGAAACCCGAAAATTACTGGAATAACCAATTTGGTTTTTTTTAAGTTTTGTAGTGGCAAAAAATTTCGGATAGTGTAAAGGAGTAGTTAAACTGGATGTTAACAAGTGTTAAATCTGGAAAAAATTGAAAACAAACCCCTTACACAGACTTTATCCAGTTTCTCAATAACCAGGTGTATGAATCGCACCTTCTAGATGTAACGCATGCGAAGCATTCCTACAGCACCTAATACAATGAAAAGGTCAGATTTAGTACGGTGGCAGAATTTTATATCGAAGCTTCCGTCTCTACAAGTACGTGTCTTTAAGTCCAACGGCAACATGAACTTACCTGCAGAGCTGAAAGTTTCATTTAAAATAAAAATCTCGTCGCAGCTGAAGGCAATTTTTTCCCTTTTGGCATTAAATGCCGCTAAAGCGAATGTAGTACGCTCGAGGACGAAGTTCTTAAGTGAACACATCTGGAGATATGGAACATTTGAAAGGTTAACTTGAACAAAGACAAAAAGGAGTGAAACGTAAGTTCGTAAGCACCCATAAATTATACACTCTTAATATACTGTTCATTAACTGTTTCAGACACAAATCCCACTCAACGCACCACGTGTCTTTATATTACCATCCATGTACAACAGACAAAAACAAAATCACATACTTACATTAACGCCTTAGATATTATTTGATGAGTGGAAGAGCAATGAGATAACTAACATGCAAGCTAAGATGACTGAATAAAAGTTGAATATTTATTCCCACGAATTCCAAGAAAGATGTGAGCTCGAACAAAGATACGGCTGCATACTTTCTCGTGCAAAGAAATATAATGTTTCCTAATTTGAAGAATTACACCCTACGAACAACAGTATAAATGCAGCACAGCTATTCAGGATAGCTGCGCGGTCTCAGGCGTCTTGTCACTGTTCGCGCGGCTCCCCACGTCGGAGGTTCGAGTCCTCCCTCGAGCAAGGGTGTGTGTGTTGTCCTTAGCGTAAGTTAGTTTAAGTTCGATTAAGTAGTGCTTAAGCTTAGGGACCGATGAGCTCAGCAGTTTGGTCCCATAAGATCTTATCACAAATTTCCAGTTTACAGGTATGCGCGCCAGAAACTACCCCACTATAAACCAGAACGAATTCGCTTCAATGTGCTCATTTTATTTCCGCAAGACAAAGCGTCTGTACTACAGCAGCAAGCCGAAGAAGAGAACGTCCAGTCGCAAGAGACGCTTAATCCGCCGACCAAGCGAGAACTCAGACGGACTCATCAGCAGAAACAGCATTTTCCTGAAGATGGCGATCAGTTGGATCGCCGAAATATCGAGTCAAGTTGATTTTAGGATCCGGTAGCAAACCCGAAAAGACTTTCATGCCACAACAATTAGTTAAGTTCCGATGCTCCGATGCCTTATACGGCTTTCTTTCTTGATATGTTTGGATCCCAAATCCTGAGTTTGGCCCTTTTATTGCTACACTATGTGATCACAAGTATCCGGACACCTAGCTGAAAATGACTTACAAGTTCGTGGCGCACTCCATCGGTAATGCTGGAATTGAATACGGTGTTGGCCCACTCTTAGCCTTGGTGACAGCTTCCACTCTCGCAGGCTTGCGTTCAGTCAGGTTTCTTGGGGAATGACAGCCCATTCTTCACGGAGTGCTGCACTGAGGAGACGTATCGATGTCGGTCGGTGAGGCCTGGCACGAAGTCGGCGTTCCAAAACATCCCAAAGGTGTTCTATAGGATTCATCTCAGGACTCTGTGCAGGCCAGTCCATTACAGGGATGTTATTGTCGTGTAACCAGTGCACCACAGGCCGTGCATTATGAACAGATGCTGAATCGTGTTGAAAGATGCAATCGCCATCCCCGAATGCTCTTCAACAGTGGGAAGCAAGAAGGTGCTTAAAACATCAATGTGGGCCTGTGCTGTGATAGTGCCACGCAAAACAACAAGGGGTGCAAGCCCCCTCCATGAAAAACACGACCACACCATTACACCACCGTCTCCGAATTTTATTGTTGGCACTACACACTCTGGCAGATGACATTCACCGGGAAATCGCCATAGCCACACCCTGCCATGGATTGCCACCTTGTGTACCGTGGTTTGTCACTCCACACAACGTTTTTCCTCTGTTCAATCGTCCAATGTTGACGCTCCTTACACCAAGCGAGGCGTCGTTTGTCATATACCGGCGTGGTGTGCGGCTTATGAGCAGCCACTAGACCACGAAATCCAAGTTTCCTCACCTCCTGCCTAACTGGCATAGTACTTGCAGTGGATCCTGATGGAGTCTGGAACTCCTGGATGATGGTCTGGATAGATGTCTGCCTATTACACATTACGACCCTCTTCAGCTGCCGGTCGGTGTGGCCGTGCGGTTCTAAGCGCGTCAGTTTGGAACCGCGTGACCGCTACGGTCGCAGGTTCGAATCCTGCCTCGGGCATGGATGTGTGTGATGTCCTTAGGTTAGTTAGGTTTAACTAGTTCTAAGTTCTAGGGGACTAATGACCTCAGCAGTTGAGTCCCATAGTGCTCAGAGCCATTTGATTTTAGGGATGTTTAAGAGTGTGGAAATCTCAGGTACTGACGTATGATACAAGTGACACTCAATCAGCTGACCACTTTCGAAGTCTGTGAGTTCTGCCGAGAGCCCCATTCTGCTCTCTCACGATGTCTGATGACTACTGAGGTAGCTGATAAGGAGTACCCGGCCGTAGGTAGCAGCACAATGCACCGAATATGAAAAACGTATGTCTCTGGGGGTGTCCGGATACTTTTGATCACATAGTGTATTTGATAATACATGACAATCACAAAAAAGCAACTCTGAAACACACACACATTACTGGATCCTTCCGCACATGATGCGATTCAGCGTCATTTATACATTTATTATAATCGCAGAGATCGGCTTACATTCCATAAGGTTCGCATGAGATTGCGTCAAGCCGAATTTTGAAGGCAGTCAATTAATAGTTGTGACTGGGACACCAGATCCATAAAATCAACTGCATACAGCAATTTAATGGCACAGCGCAGTGGCTGGCGCACAAACTTGATGTATCGAAGATCGAATGTACGAATCTCATCAAATACAACGATTACCATTTCTATGCAGTTGATTGATTTAAATGTAATTTTTTTCTATTTTTAATACTTTACTGTGTCTTTTTCATCATACTATTGACATTTTTAATTGCTCTTAATTTTCTCCCTATCCCTCATTTTTGGTTTGGATTCTGCTTGTGTCGCCTACAATCTACAATCTACAACGAAGTGCCAACCAAGACTTCATCTGTTGGTAACGCAGCATCCCGTCTAGCTCGTGTGGGAATAGTTTCAAGTAACCAATGAAAGCGAGAAATTACAGTTTGTTTTTACCGCTAAAACTGAAATTTTGCTGCGGAAGACGACTATGCAAACAAACATATTATGAAATTTTTCTGTCTTGAGTCTGCTCTTAGAGGTTAGCCTTAAACGCCGTGAACAAAGCGATCGTGATTTTAGTTCAGCTGCAGATTGTTGATCGCCGTTTTCTCGGATACACTGCACATCACGAAGCTGCGGTTAGGTTTAGACATTACATTGAATTCAGGGCTACAATGTCCACCTCCTGGAGCAGTTCAGTCATTCGTCACTCAAAATCAGCTGTCGACGAAGCATTTCCTATTTCCGTCATAGCTTGTGGCTGACGCGTCCAACATTTGTCCGCGCTACATATTAACAGCTCTTGTTTTATTTAAAGATCATAGTATTAATAGCGGCCATCGAAAACTGTTGTTCCAATTTTTAAAATTAATTATACGAGGAGTCCAATGAAACTTACATAATTCGAAAGGAACTTTGCCGCAGATGTGGTATGTGTACACATAGCCATTAGGAGAGGTAAAAGGAAGTAGACACAACCTTGAGAAAAGTTTTCCTTTGTCTCTGACATTGCTACCAACTTCTGCTACACACGAAAGTAACAATGTTTCGTGAAGTTTCATTCTAGGGACGTTCGTGTTTAAATGTTGCAGATAGTTCATTTGCAGTAACACACTCATAAAGGACAGCTGCAATGCCGTAACTGCTACGTCGTTGATGTCGACAGTGCAAAACGAAACGTAGTAGCCGGCCGGAGTGGCCGCGGGGTTCTAGGCGCTGCAGTCTGGAAGCGAACGACCGCTACG
Organism: Schistocerca piceifrons; assembly: GCF_021461385.2. NCBI lineage: Eukaryota > Metazoa > Arthropoda > Insecta > Orthoptera > Acrididae > Schistocerca > Schistocerca piceifrons. The sequence continues at coordinate 216,113,608 of NC_060139.1, read as the reverse complement.
GTCGCAGGTTCGAATCCTACCTCGGGCATGGATGTGTGTGATGTCCTTAGGTTGGTTAGGTATAATTAGTTCCAAGTTCTAGGGGACTGATGACCTCAGAAGTTAAGTCGCATAGTGCTCAGAGCTTTTTTTTTTTTTTTTTTTTTTTTTTTTTTTTTTTTTACGTAGCAACGGAACCGTCGGAGTAACCAAATGTTTATTAGCGTCGTTGTCTCACTTACGTTGGTCTAAGAGTAAAGGAACTACCGCTGTGTGCTTTTGTCGCCGTCGCCACAGAATTTAGTGTATTCCTAATTTTCCGTATCTTCTTTTTGGGTAGCTACAATGTCCCTTATTATAAAGAAACTATATATGTTCTAGGCTTTGCCTCAAAGAAGAACATTAACGGGTTGGACTGAAAGACGAAGAACTAGGAGACACAATTTTTGTGTAGAGAAAATAATAGTAATGATGCAGATGTTGATAACGATAGTTCCATTGCCGTTCTGAAAGATATACAGGGTGTTTCAAAAAGAATATACGTATAACAAATTATTATTTTGTCCAAACTATCGATCACTGCGCTCCGGCTCGGCTACTGGAGAAATGAATACATAACCTAGTTTATATTAATAGCCGCTAGATGACATTTCTCTTCTGTTTTGCTTGGTATCCGTCTTATGTTTGAAATGGCTACACCGCCCGAGTTTTCCAAGTGCAGTTCCGTGATTACAGTGCAAAGACGTTTCAGGTTGAGGTACCAAATTGATCCTCCGAATGGGTGGAATATTCGCAGATGGTATGGACAGTTTCTAGATAGAGGATATGTATGTAAAGGAAAGAGTCCTGGCCGCCCTCGTGTTCCTGGAGAAAATGTTGCACGAATTCAAACTGCTTTCCAACGTAGTCCTTCAAAATCAACTCGCCGTTCCAGTCGGGAGTTACAATTGCCTTCAACAACAATTTGGAGTGTTTAGAGACGTCGGTTGGTTATTAAGCCGTACAAGTTACAGCTGTTACAAGCTCTGCGTCCTGATGACAAACGCAGACGTGTAGCATTTTGTAACGAGATCCTTGGTGCTATTGACAATGATAACACTTTTGCCCAACGCATCGTGTTCAGCGATGAAGCGACTTGGCATAAAACAATGTTAGAATTTGGGGCCTACAGAACCCACACGCAGCCATTGAACACGTACGAGATTCGCCCAAAGTCAATGTGTTTTGTGCGATATCCCGATCATTTGTTTACGGCCCATTCTTCTTTGATGGAAACGCGGTTAAATGTCAGCAGTATCTCGCTATGTTACCAAACTGGTTGTTTCGGAGGCTGCACGAAGACAACTTCATTTCTCAACAGGAGGGGGCACCCTCTCATTGGAATCGCCAAGTGCGTGAATATCTGAATGAAACTCTACCGAACCGTTGGATTGATCGTGAAGGAGCTGGCGACTTAGCGTGTCTCGGCTGGGCTCCACGGTCACCGGATTTACCCTCTCACTTCTTCCTGTGGGGTTTCGTTAAAGACAACGTTTATGTACCATCGCTCCCACAGAACCTGGAAGAGCTGAAGAACCGGATCAGTACTGCCATTACACCAGTGTCGAAGGATGTGCTTGCACGAGTATGGGAGGAATTTGAGTATCGATGTGATATTGTTCGTGTCGCTGATGGAGGACATACTGAACATCTGTAATTTGAACTTGAGAGGTTCGTAAATATGTGTGTAAAGTATCATATTCATATGTCTTAAAGTTTAATAAATATATGCATTCGAAATACGTATATTCTATTTGAAATATCCTGTATTTAAATGTGCACTGAACAAAACTCCAAATAATTTTGAGAACTGTAACTGCAGTTTGACGAATTCACAGAGAAGATTTTGTAACGCAGGTCACTTCGCGTCTGAGGTGACTTGACGCTATACAACGGCATTTACATCATGTCGTCATAAGGGAAACGTTACTTTGCCGCCATTAACACAAAATTTATTTTTCAGCGCAGTATATATCAAAGGCACCCATTAAATGCTCGAACATTTAAAGACAAATCAAAGGGCTATTTCAAGAATACAAGTAGCTACAACGCAGCATTTCCTAAGGATCAGTTCTACGTCTAAAATTTCAGACGCTTTAAGATACATGACATTTGCTATCAGAGATCAGGTCCACTGACGAAAATGGTCGAATTTCGACCACAGGCGACAATAGCAATAGCTAAAGACTTACGGAACATGCTTTTCCTCGTTCTCTGCAGCCAAACTAGTTTTGTTTCACCGTTACATAACACTCGGCAACGGCCATGCCGCATTGGATACACCAATTTTTTGGTCTGGGTGATCCCTTTGAGCACCATTGCGAACTTTAGCGTTTTGTCTCTGGATTCTACTGAAAAAACCAACTTTCATCACCAGTGACATCACGGCTCAACAACTCTGGATTCATTTCCGTTTGCACTAACAGATCGGCTGCCACGTTTTTCCGTGTTTCCCGCTGCTGTGGTGTGAGATTTTTGGGGACCATTTTTGCACAATCTTTCTCATACCAAGATCTTCAGTTATTATTAGACGAACCGTTTCTCGATTGATGTTCAGTTCTTCTGCAATCATTTTCACGGATAATCTTCAGTCAGATCGTACGAGTTCACACACCCTACCAAGTTGACATCCGTCCATGAGGTAGATGGTCGTTCACTGCGATCTTCATCTTCAATATTCGTTCTGTCTTCACTAAACATTTCATGCCAACGAAAAACTTGTGCTCTTGACATAACCTTCTTTCCAAAAGCCTTCTGAAGCTTACCGTAAGCTGTCGTCGCGTTTTCAGCCTATTTAACGCAAAAAGAAATGGCATACCATTGTGCAATATTATGCGGTTCCATTTCTGTGACGAGAGACACAAACACGTGTTAACTTATTACAGCACAATCACGACTCAGCAGTTGCATCGATGTGCCGCTTGGACTAGAAGCAGCTTATAGACAAGGTCAAAGATATTGTGCCTACGCAAGCCTGCAGGGTTGCCACATCTTGCAAAGAAAATCAGTCTCATTACTTTATTGTCGTACCTCGTAAAAGTGTGGTTTAGGTAGTGAACCACCAGCTCATAGGCCCGTGTTTTATAGATGGTACACTGAACGCGCACAAGTATGGCAGCCTCCTAGCAGGCCATCTTCCACGAGTGCTAGCAGACGCTCCTCTGCAGACTAGGAGGAAATTGTGGTGGGTGGCCGAAACAGTTTCATATGCGTCAAACACCTGTGCCACATACAAATTTCCGTCTTCTGAAGCAGGATGTCTGTCCAGCACATAGTGCACGATGTGCTACAGTATGACTTCACGAATTGTTTCCAAATCGTTGGACTGGACGCAGAGGACCTGTACCTTGGCTGGAATGTTCCCGGATTTGACGCCTGTAGGCACTTTTCTGTGCGGAAATTTGAAAGACGCTGTCTTCAAGGACACACCAACTACACCCGATGATATGCAATGACGTACTGCAGCCTGCTTGGACATCTCCGCTGAAATGCTAGAACATGTTCAGCAATGGTTCCATTCCTGACTGGAAGCGTGTATTTCCGCTGCCGCTGATCATTTTGAACACAACTTGTGGTGGTCAGTTGTCTCGTTACTGGTCAGAATCCACATAACAAGGGGTGCCCCAGGGCTCTATTTTAGGTCCCTTGTTGTTCCTATTATACCGGGTGATCAAAAAGTCAGTATAAATTTGAAAACTGAATAAATCACGGAATAATGTAGATAGAGAGGTACAAATTGACACACATGCTTGGAATGACATGGGGTTTTATTACAACCAAAAAAATACAAAAGCTCAAAAAATGTCCGACAGATGGCGCTTCATCTGATCAGAATAGCAATAATTAGCATAACAAAGTAAGACAAAGCAAAGATGATGTTCTTTACAGGAAATGCTCAATATGTCCACCATCATTCCTCAACAATAGCTGTAGTCGAGGATAATGTTGTAAGCAGCACTGTAAAGCATGTCCGGAGTTATGGTCAGGCATTGGCGTCTGATGTTGTCTTTCAGCATCCCTAAAGATGTCGGTCGATCACGATACACTCGCGACTTCATGTAACCCCAAAGCCAACAAGCACACGGACTGAGGTCTGGGGACCTGTGCGGCCAAGCATGACGAAAGTGGCGGCTGAACATACTATCATCACCGAACGACGAGCTCAAGAGATCTTTCACGCATCTAGCAATACGGGGTGGTTCTAATAAAACCCCATGTCATTACAAGTATGTGTGTCAATTTTTACCTCTCTATCTACATTATTCCATGGTTTATTAAGTTTTCAAATTTATAATGACTTTTTGATCACCCAGTATATTAATGACCTTCCATATACAGTGTCACAAAATGTAAATTTTGTCTTATTTTCAGATGACACAAGTATTAGCATAAAAAACAGTACCTGTGATCTCACTGAGCAATCAGCTAATGAAATATTTGTAAGTATCAATGGTTGGTTCACAGCAAATGGATTGTCACTGAATTTTGACAAGACCAAGTACATACAGTTTTGTACCTGACCCTATAAGTATAAAGTATTCAAACAATGAAATTAAAGCTGTAGACAGTGTCCAACTTTTAGGGCTACAAATTGACCACAACCTAAATTGAAAAACTCACACTCTAGACGTAATGAAACGCCTTAGTTCAGCTACATTCGCAGTACGCATGATAGCAGAAATAGGTGTTTTAAAAATGAAGAAGTTAGTTTATTCGGCCTAGTTCCATTCACTAATGAGTTATGGAATCATCTTTTGGGGAAACTCCTCTCACAAAGAGAACAATTTCAAAATTCAGAAACGAGTCATTAAAATTATATCTGTTGTCAGTCCTAGATTATCATGCAGAGACCTCTTTAAGAACCTTGGTATTCTAACTACTACTTCTCAGTACATATACGCATTGATATCCTTTGTCATTTCCATCATGTCTCTTTTTACACAAAATAGTGCAAAACATGATTATAATACCAGAACCTAAAACAATAAGGACTATAAAAGCTTAAAATTAGTACAAAAAGGAGTCAAACACTCATATATTCAATAAGTTACCAGAGCATATCAAAGGTCTTCTAAGTGATAAATATCGGTTTCAGAGTGAGCTAAAGAACTTCCTGTTGGCCAACTCCTTCATCGATGAATATCTTCACAAGGATTATAGCTCATAACTCTGTCTGCATTATAATTGTACAATATCCATGTATCTGAGAAAAAAAACCTTTGACTCTTTCCACATCCCAGAGACTTATCTCCAAGGGATCCATGGAAAACGATAAATGATGTAATGTAATGTTCTTTAATGTGTATTACCACAGATATTGTACAAGTGTTGGTGAGGGAACTTTTCAAAATATGATATCTTGTAAAAGCCCCGGACTAGAATCCTGCAACAAACACCACCCACATTCTAATTTACCCTACTTTTAGTCAGTTGATGTTAATAGCCATCGTTCAATTTAAAAAAGTGTATGGTTGCATAAATAAATACTTTATAAGTATTATTACGGTTTATTGATTGGCTAACAATACGAGCCCCTGACCACAAATCCATTCTGCGAAAAACCGCACATCGATAGCTTTTTCCATTTCCGCAAATTTACAGTGCAGGTTTTAGGTGACTCGCCATGTGTACAGAATTACAGTTTTGCGTTACTAACAAGGGAACCTCCCCATCGCACCCCCTTCAGATTTAGTTATAAGTTGGCACAGTGGATAGCCCTTGAAAAACTGAACACAGATCAATCGAGAAAACAGGAAGAAGTTGTGTGGAACTATGAAAAAATAAGCAAAATACAAGCGCCGTGGTCTCGTGGTTAGCGTGAGCAGCTGCGGAACGAGAGGTCCTTGGTTCAATTCTTGCCTCGAGTGAAAGTTTTACTTTATTTATTTTCGCAAAGTTATGATCTGTCCGTTCGTTCATTGACGTCTCTGTTCACTGTAATAAGTTTAGTTAGTGTCTGCGCTTTGCGACCGCACCGCAAAAGCGTGCTACTAATCGCACGGTCGCACGCTTTTGTTGTGCGGTCGCAAAGCACAGACACTAAACTTATTACAGTGAACAGAGACGTCAATGAACGAACGGACAGATCATAACTTTGCGAAAATAAATAAAGTAAAATTTTCACTCGAGGGAAGACTTATTCTTTTTTCTTTTTTTAATTGTGTCTTGCGGTTCCAGACTGCAGCGCCTTTAACCGCACGGCCACTTTTTTTTTTTTTTTTTTAAGAATTTAAGAAAATTACCTCTTCCACTTCAGGCGTTGGCCCCTATCACCCATACTACCCCCAAAAACCTATCTAGCCTAAAAACAAAAACAAAGCTAGTGCCACCGCCACTTTCATCCTGAAGCTAACTAGGACGGCCGTTCGCCGCCACTTCAGGTTCCGCCAACGAACAAAAATTAAATATGCCTCTGAACTTTGTATAAAAAAATAAAATAAAAGAAGAAAGGAAAGGGTATAATACTTTATTAAATTTTATTTGTTGTTCATTTTGGTCTTATTTTGTTCTTGTGTATTTATTTGGATTTGAAAGCAGGTCTCCTGCCCACGTTTTTTTTTTTTTTTTTTTTTTTTTTTTTTTTTTTTTTTTTTTTTTTTTTTAAATGTGCGAACAGTCACAGTTAACCAAGCCTGGAAAACTAAAACAGAATGAAGACGCCATCGAAGATATGAGACATAAATAGCATGAAAAGAAAGCTACCACGTCGCAGTGAGGCTTCCCAGCGACTGCGCCCACTGATAAGATTGTTCAATATATGGTCGTTTGCAGTTCGTTCTGACCTCATCTGCCACTGCCTGGAACATTCCAGCTACACGGCGGGCTGTGAAAGGCACTGTCGATATCTGGTATGCCCGGAAATAGCATGATGTCTTTCTTGCAAATAGAGCCAGAAGTCAAGGGAATCCTTGTGTCCGTCACGACAGAAGTAATGGACGGCATGTCCACGTATCCAGGTGACAGAGTTGGTTCGAGTCTTGGGGTAAAATGTCTCATCCGGAAACAATAACGTGCGTGCAGATATATGCTCCGGCCTAACTCGCAAGAGATAAGCCAGCATCTGCCGCACTAGGTGCCAAACCGGTTCCGCCTCTCCACAGCTGAGGCGGTGCTCGTCAGAATCTACTGTATTACAACCCACACAATTGGGAGATTCTGTCATGTGGATATTGTAGAGACGTTCTTGCGTCACGAGCTTCCCATTAACGACGACGTACCATTGAGAAACAACATCGGAATCAAGCATGGCATCGTGTACAGTTTTCCACACCACGCGCCACCGTACGTCAGGATATTTTAGTTCGACCACATTTAGGGGGCGGCGTTGCAGCATGTCATGATATAGGCGTCGAGTTGTGGCCATGTGTGGTGTAGTGAGCGCGACACTGCAATAACTTTGTTCTAAATAGAAACCTCCTATATAAAAGAGGGGCGCTGGAATGTCCTGTAGTGGCACCGGCGCTCTTAGTGAAGCAGGACGTAGCGCCGTCAGAAGCAGACTCGTGAATATAAAAGAGGGGCGCTGGAATGTCCTGTAGTGGCACCGGCGCTCTTAGTGAAGCAGGACGTAGCGCCGTCAGAAGCAGACTCGTGAATATAAAAGAGGGGCGCTGGGATGTCCTGTAGTGGCACTGGCGCTCTTAGTGAAGCAGGACGTAGCGCCGTCAGAAGCAGACTCGTGAGGTTCGTAGGACAACGGCGCAGCAGACATAAATGTGAGCTAACATAGAGGGCAATGGCCCTATCATGGACGTTAACTAGGCCGAGACCACCTTTTTCCTTGGGGAGGGTAAGAGATACGTATCTGATCTTCAGTAACATACCAGTGGTGACGAAGTATCCCAGCGCTGCCATAATGCTACGAGCCAAGGGCTTCGGAATGGGTAGCGTTTGGGCGACATGCGGTATGCGGGACGCAAGGTATACATTGACATAATACGCCCGCTGAACGGTGTTGAGGGATCGCAAGCGCTGATTTGCAATTCCGGCCCTAATTTGGTTAAGAAGGCGTCGATAATTGAGCGTCGTCGCGCGTCGCATGTCGTTCATGAAATCTAAGCCCAAGCAGCGTACAGTATCACTGAAGCGTAAGGGGGCAATGTGTTCCTGCGGTAGCCCAATCCCGATGCTCAAGGCGACGGACTTGTCAACGTTGATTTGGCTACCAGAAGCTGTACCGTAGGTTGCAATCCAGTCCAAAGCCGCTGCCATATCTTCAGCTCCTCGTATGACGATCATAAAATCATCCGCATATGCGGTGCAGCGATAGATGGAGCCGCCGAACTGTATCCCAGTGAGCCTGTCTCGGAGACCACACAACAAGGGTTCTAAGGCCAATGCAAATAACAATGTTGATAATGGACATCCCTGTCGTACTGATCGGCGGATCGGCATGGGTGCCGTCAGTCTTCCATTGACAAGAACTCGAGAAGTTGCACCATGTAGTAGGCGTGTCAACACTGTGATAAAGGGGTCGGGGTATTCCATGCGCCGTAAAACGGCCGTGAGGAAAGTGTGGCCCACACGGTCAAAAGCCTGGCTAAAGTCGATAGACGCGAGGGCTGCCGGCAAACGTCTCACCCGTGCAAGGGAGATGAGATCTCTGTAACGACATAACGCAGTTCTGATGTTGTTGGGTCCCCCCAAGGACGTCTGATCGCCGGACAAGACGTGCAATAGTGTGCCGCGAATACGTTCTGATAGCAGCCTCGAAAAGATCTTGAAGTCGCTGTTCAATAACGTTAAGGGACGATAGTCGCGGACATGATTCCGTCCCTTCGGCTTATGGATGGGGACAATCAGACCTTCCAAGAATGGTGCAGGCAACGTTATACCCGGGGACATCAATTCCTGGCAAATTTTAATGAAACACGGTAGCAACAGTTGTTTAAAGGCTCGATAGAACTCTAATGGTAACCCATCAATTCCTGGTGATTTATGGGGAGCACCTTTACCAATGGCGTCGAGCACTTCCTCTTCTGTCACTTCTCCCAGTAAAGTCGGTACCATGTCTGGTGGAACTGTACCGTGGACATGTGCTGAAACGGAGTCTACCGTCGCCATATCAGGGAGCACTGCTGAATATAGTTGAGCGTAATGCCCATAGAAGGCTTCTGCTATATCTGCTTGTTCTACCACATGACGACCGTCGTCGGTTATCATGTCGGTTACCAGTGCCCTACGGCGCCTCCTGCGTTCTATGAGCACGTGGTGCATAGATGACCTTTCTGATTGTATCATGTCTGGAGCACGCGACCGTATAACAGCGCCTTGTAAATGATGGCGTGCTAAGGAGACAAGCTGCGCTTTCGCGCGATTGACTGTGATCTGCCTGTCAAGTGAGGGCTTCATAGCAAGACATTCCCGTAGGACGGTGTAATAAAAGTTTTCCGTGCTCCTCCTCCATGCCGCTGCTTCCCGGCCGTAAGCCATGAAGGTGCGTCTAAGAGCAGGCTTCGCACATTCAATCCACCAACTGAGGGTCGATCGGTACCGACCACGACGCCGTAAGGACGCGTTCCACGACTCTTCGACAGCACCTTTACATGCCGGCTCATCCAGATGGGCGACGTTCAGTTTCCAGGGGGGCCTACTGCGCCACACACGTGCAGGTTTGAGGGCAATGGTGCAAATATAGGCTGTGTGGTCGGTGAATGCAGTGGGCCAGAGCTCTGCTCCTCTCGTCGCCGTCGAAAGGGTGCTTGTGACGTAAATCCTGTCCAACCGACTTGATGAATGGCTTGTATAATGGGTGTAACCAGGAGCTGGGCCATGGATGTGGCGCCACGTGTCAATCAGGTGGAGGTCACGCACTAGCATTTCCAATTCCGCACACGGGACGTGATGTGGCTGCTGATCAGATGGAGATAATGTACAGTTAAAATCTCCTCCGATCACCATATCGTCTATGTGGCCCATAAACAGACGCGTAATATCTTCCGAAAAAAAGCGGGCCCGATCTCTCCGTCTCCCTGATCCCGAAGGGGCATATACATTGATGAGTCGTACACCGTTGACAGTTACCGCCATGGCTCTTGCACTCGGTAAGTACAGTACGTTCGTAGCCGCCAAACCGTCCCGTAGCAGAACAGCCACACCACAAGCGGCAGAAGAGGCGTGGGAGATGTGGGCGGTATATCCGTAGAAGTCAGGGAAACTAGCGACACATACTTCCTGTAAGAGGGCCACGTAGACGTCCGCCGCATCAAGCATGCGTTGTAGCATTGTCAGTTTGTGTGGTGCCCTTATCGCGTTGATATTGATTGTGACAAGGCGAAAGGTGTGCTGCCTAGCCTCTTCACCTAGGGTAGACGCCATGGCAATAAAAGCTAACCGCAAGAGATGCCGGACCCACCAAACCCGTTACAAATTATGAGTCTTTCACGCTACTAGTGGCATCCCCAATGCCGCCCCCTCCCCTGCCACCCGTGCCCTCTTCAGGAAGTTCCTCAACATCGTCCGACCACAGTGGCTGCAACACGATGCTGTGTAGCTGATCGGCACCTAAATCTCTCTCACGTACGTCGTCTTTGGTAGAGGTAGACGGAGCGCCATCCATCGACGCGACCTGCCGCGTTTGTGGTGCAAGAAGTAACTGGGCACTCGTAGTATGGGCAGGTGAACCGCCTACACCACTTAGATCCTCAGCAGGCGCAGCATCCATGCTGTCTGATGAGATGTCACCTTCTTGACCGGCCGTGTGTAGGAGGCAATCGTCAGAAGGGGTCCGCCGACGTCGTTTGCGTCGTCGGGGCGAACATTGCTTTCGAACGTGGACATCCGTATCCGAATGTGGGAGGCAATCCAGCGTCGTATCACCTTCCGCTAGGAAAGCCGCGGTCGGGACAATGTTCGCGTCCACGTCCATCGCGTTCTGAATGGTATGTTGCGTCTGGAGTCCGTGGGACTGTTGCTGCTGTTGTTGCTGTGGAGGAGGCGACATATGGGTTGTCATCTGGGGTCCTTCCTCTTCCTCCCGTGGTACTTCTGGCGTCGATGGATGTGTCTGATCGCCCGTTTCGTCCTCAACTATGGTGCGCATCGTCGCCTGAGCGTACGTGAGGGGCAGGATTGTCGTCCCCGTCGGGGAAACGGAGTCTCCCACTGCTATCTGCGTAATTCTACGTTGTAAGCAGCTCGATCGAACATGGCCTTCCTGCCCACATCCGGAACAGGTACGCGGTTGACCGTCGTACATGATGATTGCACGACAGCCGCCGATGTTCAAATAGGACGGCTCATGTTTCTTGACCTCAAGTTTAATTTGGCGCACACCATTGTAGACCTTATACGTCGAGAAAGTTTGCCACTTTTCTGCAACGTGGCTGATAACATTGCCATATGGTCGGAAGGCGTCCTTGACAACTTCCTCTGGGACCTCGAAGGGGAGCTCAAAAACTCTTACAGTCCTTAGGCCCATGCCTGCATGATCCACCGTCACTGCACCGATATGCTCGTGAGAATGTTTGAATCGGAGAGAGTTCGAGTATTTAGAAACCACTGTCGCGCAGACCTCTGCACTGGTCATTTTAACATAAACCACGCTCGCCGTTATAGAAAAATGTATTCCGACGACAGTCGCCGGATCTAAACGTAGATCGTCGCGTATGAACTGTTCTATTTCATAGGCCCGAGGACGCGCGTGATCTGGTTGGAAAGTAATTTTGATCGTATCGTGGCGCCATGTGTGTGCCATAATCGCACTGAACTTGGAACAAATACAACTCGCGCCGCGAGAAGGTAAACACAAGCAAGCGCTCACGGTCGCGCACGGCGAGGCGCAGCGGACGTCCTCGCCCCACCGCAGCCGAAAGCAGACTAACTTGAACCAAGGATCTCTCGTTCCGCAGCTGCTCACGCTAACCACGGGACCACGGCGCTCCTTGCCTCACACTGTCCTTGATGTTGCCTATGTTACACATGGACTACTCAGTTTGTATATTTTGCTTATTTTTTCGTAGTTCCACACAACTTCTTCCTGTTTTCTCGATTGATCTGTGTTCAGTTTTTCAAGGCCTATCCACTGTGCCAACTTATAATTAAATCTGAGGGGGGTGCGATGGGGAGGTTCCCTTGTAAGGTACTATACTCCAAGAAAAATGTGCTGAATTTTGTTGACTGCGTTGTCTGCAATGTGGGCACCGTCTCACACGGCAAATATTGTTCAAGGAATGGTGGATGCAAAAATCGAAGTGTCATAACGTGACGTTTTCAAAATTTTTTCAAGAATGCTGCACTCCATTAACCACCATTTTAGGAAGAAGACGATAATGCACAACGTTCTGTAATAGAAAAATATAATTGTTGTTGTTGTATGGGTAATATAGATTTTCATTAGTATCAATTTTTGGGCCTACTGGAGGTTATGTTCCACTGAGACAGATAAAATTTCTTCTAATCTGCAAGATAAACGGAACTGAGGTATCAAATGAAGAAGAATGGCTGCAGATTTTACTGCCTGTCTAGCATTTACATCGGAGATCTACAACGCATAAAATAATACCCTCACCCAACTACACAGCCCAAGAAATAATTTGAAATTTAATAAAAACTTTAATTGGTATCATTTTATTGCAAATTGCATTTGTAAAGATAAGTAATGATACTCAAGCATTACACAAAGTAAACTTAGGAGCACGGAGATCTTTGTTAAACAGCAAAATTAGGCAACAGAAAGCAAAAAAGTCTTGCTCTAAACCAAAAAAATGTACAATTTGCCCCTCTAGGTAGCATCTTTCCCGAACAAATGTACAATCCTGTGACAGATGGCAGATCTAAGAACACATCAACAGAACAGAAGAAAAAACACAAAAAAAGAAATAAGATATTCTCATTAGAAAACGATTGTAGGAGAAGTCACAGACATTCACATAGTCAAGTCTTCTGGCACATACATTTCACGCAAGAATAATGTGACTCTCGGACATACGAGGTCTGTTCAAAAAGTTCGTAACTTTGTCCACCGAATTTTTCCACGCTTACCTTTTACTTATTGTGCGTGGTCTCCTTCGAAATACTCTCCTCCAAAACATACACGGCTGCCAAACCCGTTTCCACTTCCAAAGCAGTCTTGGTACTTCTCTTGCTGGATCGCGCGAAGCGTCGCCTGCGTTTTTTTTATTATTATTATCTCGTTTATCTTTGCAAATCTTCGGCCTTTCGACGTCTCAGCATCACAACCGTATACCCACGCCTTGTCACCAGTTACGATTCTCTTAAGGAACATCTCGTTTTCATTTGCGCGATCCAAAAGCTCTTCACAGATTGCGAAGGCAACGTCTTCCTGGTCCTGACGCAGGAGTCATGGAACGAACTTGGCGGCAACACGGTGCATTCCAAGATGCTGTGTCAGGATTTCATGACATGATCCAACAAAAATGTTACATTCTTTTCCAGCCTCTCGGATAGTCAATCTTCTATTGGCACGCACAATTTCGTTGACGTTTCTGACATGTGCGTCGCCGGTAGACTAGGAGGGCGTCCTAAACGAGGGTTATCTTTACCTTCCGTCCGGCCATTTTTAAACCGTGTGAACCATTCGTAACACCAAGTACGGCTGAGGCACTCATCACTGTGGGTTTCCTGCCTCGTTTGGTGTGTCTGTGTAAAGCTTTTTTTACGTTTCACGCAAAATTTAATGTAGACGCGTTGTTCTTCTAACTCTGCATCTCGAAATTCGCAAACTGAGCGACAAAACGTTCTACTCAATACAGCACTGAACAATAAGATATATACAACAATGAAACATCCGGCAGTTACATACAGTACTGGCCATTAAAACTGCTACACCAAGAAGAAATGCAGATGATAAACGGGTATTCATTGGACAAATGTATCATACTAGAACTGACAAGTGATTACATTTTCACGCAATTTTGGTGCATAGATATTGACAAATCAGTACCCAGAACAACCACCTCTGGCCGCAATAACGGCCTTGATACGCCTGGGCATTGAGTCAAACAGAGCTTGGATGCCGTATACAGGTGCAACTGCCCATGCAGCTTCAACACGGTACCACAGTTCATCAAGAGTAGTGACTGGCGTATTGTGACGACCCAGTTTGCTCGGCTGCCATTGACCAGACGTTTTCAATTGGTGAGAGATCTAGAGAATGTGCTGGCCAGGGCAGCAGTCCAACATTTTCTGTACCCAGAAAGGCCCGAACAGCACCTGCAACATACGGTCATGCGTTATCCTGCTGAAATGTAGCGTACCACAGGGATTGAATGAAGGGTAGAGCCACGGGGCCTAACACATCTGAAATGTAAAGTCCACTGTTCAAAGTGCCGTCAATGCGAACAAGAGGTGACCGAGACTTGCAACCATTGGCACCCCATACCATCACGCCGGGTGATAAGCCAGTATGGCGATGACGAACACACGCTATCAATGTGCGTTCACCGAGATGTCGCCAAACACGGATGCGACCATCGTGATGCTGTAAACAGAACTTGGATTCATCCGAAAAAATGACGTTTTGCTATTCGTGCACCCAGGTTCGTCGTTGATTACACCATCGAAGGCGCTCCTGTCTGTGATGCAGCGTCAAGGGTAACCGCAGCCATGGTCCCCGAGCTGATAGTCCGTGCTGCTGCTAACATCGTCGAACTGTTCGTGCAGATGGTTATTGTTGTGACTTGGCAAGACAGCCAAGCCACTAGGAGGTAGCCGAAAGGGCACGCGTTAAGCTCACGCAGGATGGCGTGAGGTCTGGAACAGGTAAAGTAATTATACTAGCAAGAAAAGTACGTAGCTGCTGGAATACTTAACTTTAATCCATAATTGGTGAACATCGGTCTGACGGTACATGCATCACAAGATAAATAGCAAATGATAGCGGCGCCTTGCTAGGTCGTAGCAAATGACGTAGCTGAAGGCTATGCTAACTATCGTCTCGGCAAATGAGAGCGTAATTTGTCAGTGAACCATCGCTAGCAAAGTCGGCTGTACAACTGGGACGAGTGCCAGGAAGTCTCTCTAGACCTGCCGTGTGGCGGCGCTCGGTCCGCAATCACTGATAGTGGCGACACGCGGGTCCAACGTATACTAAACGGACCGCGGCCGATTTAAAGGCTACCACCTAGCAAGTGTGGTGTCTGGCGGTGACACCACAGTTGTCGTCTTGCAAACGTCCCCATCTGTTGACTCAGGGATCGAGACGTGGCTGCACGATCCGTTACAGCCATGCGGATAAGATGCCTGTCATCTCGACTGCTAGTGATACGAGGCCGTTGGGATCCAACACGGAATTCAGTATTACCCTCCTGAACCCACCGATTCCTTATTCTGCAAACAGTCATTGGCTCTCGACCAACGCGAGCAGCAATGTCGCGATACGATAAAACGCAATCGCGATAGGCTACAATCCGACCTTTATCAAAGTCGGAAACATGATGGTACGCATTTCCCGTCCTTACAACGTTTCACCAGGCAACGCCGGTCAACTGCTGTTTGTGTATGAGAAATCGGTTATAAACTTTCCTCATGTCAGCACGTTGTAGGTGTCGCCACCGGCGCCAACCTTGTGTGAATGCTCTGAAAAGCTAATCATTTGCATATCACAGCATCTTCTTCCTGACGGTTGAATTTCGCGTCTGTAGCACGTCATCTTCGTGGTGTAGCAATTTTAATGGCCAGTAGTGTATTAAACACGGGCGTGTGCAGGGATGCCTACCACATTTCGCTCCAACACACCATTGGAGCGAAATTACGAATGTTCCGGGATTTTTTGAACAGACCTCGCACTGATGTGTGAATTGGAAACAAAACTGTTGGGGAAAGGCCCTAAATGTAAAATTAAAAAGAACAAATTAGCACATGCAGACGTTAGGGACAGAAACAGAACCTGTTACGACACAATAAGGGAGAAACGAAAACAATTGTATAACAAAATGGTTCAAATGGCTCTGAGCACTATGGGACTTAACAGCTGTGGTCATCAGTCCCCTAGAACTTAGAAATACTTAAACCTAACTAACCTAAGGACATCACACACATCCATGCCCGAGGCAGGATTCGAACCTGCGACCGTAGCAGTCGCACGGTTCCGGACTGCGCGCCTAGAACCGCGAGACCACCGCGGCCGGCAATTGTATAACAGCACGGCTAATCAGGATATTTAAAGCAAAACAAGAAAATCCATAGGAACGAACAGGAAGATAACGTAAAAACACTAAACATTACCTCAATAAATAAAAAATACCGCACATGTGCGAGCGGGAATCGCTCTCTGAGTGTTCCATTCAAACTTAATTACATACGTACAGTCTGTTAAGTGCATGCAGTTGGCATTACACGCAGATGGTAAAAGATATCGCCCTAGCTCTTTCACAGCCCAATAGAGGGAGCCTTTCTCCTTCATGCAATGTCCATAAAGCATTAGTTTACTTTGAATTCTTGACTGGGATACACAAGGGAAGAAGGTTATGCAGGACTTCAAAGTCGCCTGGCGCTAATCCTATCGCGAATGTATGGTCTTACATCAAAAAGAAGTTATAAGGAAAAAAGATCTTCATTTTGACACAGCTGTCAACGCAGATTTGACGCATTTGGACATCTCTTCCACGTGAATTAGCGAAAAACTTGGTTTCAAGTATGCCTCGGAGGTGCCAGGCAATTATCGACGCTGCGTGTAAATTTCTTCATTATGACGGTATTGAAGGGCGACCTGTTTTAATTGTTAAAAACCATTCAAAAGCCAATATCGCACAAAACATTTTTTATTCAAGAAAACCTGTTTTAACAGTCTTAGCTGTCACCTTCAGGTCTTAGACACTTCTCTGTGGTAAAACATGTACTTTTACAGCACAACCTCCCCTGTTAACACTCTTACAAGCTTCCCATACTGTTAGTGACGACCCGATTCATAAATTTATTGCCTTTTCTTTGTTGTTGAATCGCTGATTACATTAGTATCACTTATGTTATTGACCTTCATTTGTTGATATTTTTTTTCTTCTTCTTTATTGGTTTTCGATTTCCCCTGAAGGGGGCGGGCTGGCAGCAGCTTTGTACGCCGCTCTTCAGCCTACAGAATTTTTTTTTTAAACTTGATAATAAGATAATAAATAATAAAAGCAGACGATAAAAACGGTGACTTTTTAAATTGTAGAACGGCTGAAATTTGTGGAAGTTAAAGTATAAAACAAAGGAGTGTCGATGCTAATGAAAACACGCTATAAGCAGACAGGTACGAGGTTGATGTTAATTGGGTGCAGTATTCTACAGCAGACAGTACGTTAAATTTTTCTATTTGGCCTCCAACGTAAGGTTATGCAGACATGCTGTTACTATTCATTAAATTACACTTGGTGTCTTCACAAGTTTTTACATTCTCTTACGCATTAGTTGTTAGTTATTGCGACTAGTTAAGCAGTTGGAATTGTTTTTCTGTACTGTAGCAAAAACTTGCTGAGTGCCAACCAATTTTCTGTGAATGTCAGCTGCTGCACTCTTCTGTCAAGACGATGAACTACTATGACTGTGGAGCTGCCACCTTGTAGCGCGAAGCAAAATAAGGCGTTCGCCAGCGCCGATACGTAGTGGCATCTAACGGTGAATTTCTGAACTCTCAGTACGTTAAGTTTGCTGGACCCGTTTGGTCAGTCGCACAGGTATAGTGGTGGGATGTTTACTTTTCGCCAGGCAGGATATTTGAACGACTGAAGGAACTCGGGAGAGTACAGCGGTCAGCATAGAAGTGTAGCTTCCGTGTGAGTGGACTCTATCCGTTCCTCACTAAAGATGATCTGACGTTGTTGGGTTGTTCGTGCAACTCTGCACGTACCTATCCTGTGCCGATACTACCACCTCTGCGTAACTATTTATCATAGTAAAGTCTTGGTCTTCCCCAAAAGTTTCCTCCATAGCCAAACTGACTTTTCTTATCAACCTGCCCATACTTTCAGTCAACCTTTGCCACACATTTACACCTACCAAATTCAATGCAGTACCGGTCTACCGATGCAACCTTCAGTATTCTTCTGCAGCATCACGTTTCAAAATATCCTACTCCCTTCTTGTTTGTTCATCCTTTCAACATTTATTATGAGAACATGACCGTAAACTACTCATTCTCTTTTCCTGTGAGTCTCGCATACTGCCTCAGTACCCTGAATTAATTCCTCAGATTTTGTTTTCCGCGCAAAGAACGTACTCAGGCTTACTCAATAAATTTTCTTGAGCGTTTTTATTTCTCGCTTTCTTACATTTGAAATTGGTGATCAGCTTTCAGTTTTGAAGCTATTCAAAGCATGTAATGCTTACGGTTTGGTTACTGTATAGTAGCGTCTTAATTTTGTGTCCCAGGATACGCATCTTTTCCTGGTGAGCCTGCAATTTTTTCTGCTTTTTTAATTATGCTCATGAATGTCGTCCATGCATGTCATGTACAGTTTCGTTAATGAAACGGTTCCATGACTCCAGTTCTTTTCCTGTGATGTATCTGGAGATGTTCTTGAGAGAGAGTTTGATGATAGGTATATATTATATGCTTGTAATGATACAGATGAATCAAAAAGAGAAAGACACATAAATACAAATAAATACATAAAGACAAATAAATACAGTAACTGTAGAACGATGGAATACAGGCGCGAAGGAATAGTGTGAGAATGCCCAATCAGCAGAAACATAGAACTCATCAAAATGAATGGATCAGATGCAGCGGCATGAAAACTGGAGAACAGGAAAGCAGCAGGGAAGACGGAATAGGTCTTTCACCGAAGGAACGCATGCTGTATCTCAAAAAATGGTTCAAATGGTTCTGAGCACTATGGGACTTAACTTCTGAGGTCATCAGTCCCCTAGAACTTAGAACTACTTAAATCTAACTAACCTAAGGACATCACACACATCCATGCCCGAGGCAGGATTCGAACCTGCGACCGTAGCGGTCGCGCGGTTCCGGACTGAAGCGCCTAGAACCTCTCGGACACAACGACCGGCTTTGAAGAAAGGGAACAGAAGAGACGCAGACAACTTTGGAGGAATTAGCCTGATTGACAGACCGCGCCTTGTGTCTGATATAATTTAGTTAGAAGAACAAATAGGTTTTAGAAAAGGACAATCCGGCACTGATGGTATTTATAGCATAAAAAGACTGGTAGAGACGGACCTAGCGTTTGCAGAGTATGAAAAAGCTTTTGACAAAGTCGGTAGACAGATGTTGTGGCAGATTATGGGAGGAAGAGGCTTTCCAGCACTTCTACAAAGAGTGAAAAATTATAATGAAGATAGAGATAATTTGTCTAAAATCTTCGCAGGGAGTTAGACAAGGATGTGGCCTGTTTTCAACTTTTTTCATCATGTACATAGATGACATAGTCAGGGCTTGGAGACAAAAGATAAACGAAGAGAAATTTTTAGTACCGTACTAGACGCTGAAGATGAAGTAATAATGCAAGAAAAATGAAGATAACCATCAAAGAGCCGTTTATCATCTTAGTTTATTGCCTTTTAAATTAAACACTAATAAAGCAATTCAGCGCAAAGTTGCCTATGAGATCTAAAACTGTAGTAAATAATGTAAAACTGCAAAAGTTAAGTCATTTTCAGTAGCTGTGCTGTGCTATAGGTCAAAATTTCGACCGTGAAATTGACAACAACACCCTAAAAATTTAACGTAATCTGTAGAACATTACAAATACGCTACAAAAGCAAGCCACGAAAAAGATGTATATGTTTTACAAAGTTATGGCAGTACCTACAATGCTCTATGGACCTGAAATCTGTGTTACAGCGCAAAAGCATATAAACAGCATCCAGGCTGCGGAAATGGGATTTCTCCCTAGTGTTAAACGGACCACCAGAGAAAGATCGCTTAAAAAGTGAAGACATTAGGAATGAATTACAAGTTGAGTCACTGTACAAGAAATAGCTCTAGATAGAAACAGATAGTGGGAACATGTAGATAAAATGCCTGAAAACAGAGTTCCAAAACACGCTCTTGACAGCCGGCCGCTGTAGCCGAGCGGTTCTAGGCGCTTCAGTCCGGAACCGCGCTTCTGCTACTGTCGCAAGTTCGAATCCTGCATTGGGCATGGACATGTGTGGTGTCCTTAGGTTAGTTAGGTTAAGTAGTTCTAAGCCTAGGGGACTGATGACCTCAGATGTTAAGTCCCATAGTGCTTGGAGCCATTTGAATCATTTGAACCAAGCTCTTGACTACAAACCCGACAAGCTGGAGGGGGGGGGGGGGGGGGGGGGGACCACGGAAGAGATGACTGGACCTTAGTGTATTACTGATATAAAGGGTGTTTTTTCCACCGTGAAAAAACTCTAAGGATTGATCGATGAGAGGATACGAAAACAAAAAACTTCTAATAAACTTATGTCCGAAAATGCATGGTTTACATGCTAGAAACCATTCATTCAATCATACTTTATTATAGAGACTGTGTTCCAATTCGCGCTGTTCCATGCAACCACAGCTACAGTATGCATGGTCTCCTCCTAGAGGGAGGTACTATTCCTCATACGTCATGTCCTAGCGCCCTCACCTGGTAAATTGTGTCCCATTCACTTCTCTTGCTGACTCACCTTGTAGTGGATGCGACACAGCTTTGCACACAATGATGTTTCCGTATTCGAATCGAGAGCTTTCCGACATGGTGTTTGCTTACGGAACGGCACATGGCAATGGGCGGCGGCAGCAAGGTTGTATCAGGAGGCCTATCCCTGTAGACAAGAACCACAGCATTCAATGTTTCCAACAGTGTTTCGCCGTTTGTCTGAGACAGGGTCATTTCAGGAAGCAGGGAATCATGAAGGGCGTATCCGAAATGTTCGGACACCAGACTTGGATGGAAATGTGATTAACACTGTGGAAGGCGACCACCGGGTCATTACCAGGTTATTGACCCGCCACTGCATGGCATTTGTTACTACTCTTATCACTTAGAGTGTGTGCAGGACTTACTAGCGACAGACTTTCCACATCGGGAGCAGTTTCGTCACTTGTTTCTTCACCAGGCAACCATGATTCCCGGATTCATGTCATCCATCATCTTCACAGATGAGGGCGCCTTTACGCTGAGGGGTATCTTCAACTTCAATAGCAGTCGTCATTGGGATAGTATGCAGAATCCCCGTGGTATGGTGACAGCGAATCAACAGCATCGGTGCAGCCGGAATGTGTGGGCCGGGATAATTGGCGACCGTATTTTGGGACCAGTCTTCCTTCCACGTCGCCTGACAGGCCGGAACTATCGGTGTTTCTTACCAGTGACTTCGGCTCCTCTGCTGGAAGAAGTGCCATTGATGATTCGAAGGGTTACGTGGCTGCTACATGATGGTGTTCCAGCCCACTTCGCCATTAACGTCCGGACCCATCTCAATCATGTCTTCCTTGGTCGAGGGATCGGCCGAGCGGGTCCAGTTGCATGGCCTGCTCGTTCACCAGAACTCAACCCGTGTGATTTCTGGTTATGGGGCCATCTCAAGAGTATCGTGTACGTAGGACCCATACCAGATGCGTAGACAACGGACCAGTGTATTCATGCTGTCTTTGACACTGTTCGGATACAGCCTGGCCCATGTGAACGTGTGAGACAGAACATGCTTCGGCGCTTACACGCGTGCGTTTAGCAACATGGAAACTATTTTCAACACGTACTGTAACTGTGACTGCATGGTACAGCGCGTATTAGACCGCAGACCTGTGACAATGTATGATTGAATAAATAGTCTCTAGCACGGAAACCATGCATTTCCGGACATAAGCTCACTAGATCTTTCTTGATCCGTATCCTCTCACCGACCAGTACCTAGGGTTTGTACACGGAGGAAAAACCCTCTAATGCGCTACCTAGTCACAAAGCACCTGGAAGCACGGTAGTAGATAGCCCAGCCCTGTGACAAGGGGAGAGTGCCCAAATAATATTTAATTCATACTTTTGACTACAGATTCAGATTTGTCTTCCAGTTGCGAGTCGAACGATATAGGTCACGGGCTAACTGGCTCAGTATTTAAATGTCGATTCAATTAAATGCCAAATAAATCATATCAAATGAATTTTCTCCGGCACTAAGGGATCTCCGCAGGCTAGCCTAACCTGAGGACTCCTGGCTGGAGAAGAGATCATACTTTTCTGACAACTGGTTTACTTAGTACAGAAATCGTACAATATGGCGTACTTCTGGAAGGTCAAGGTAGCCGCTTAGCCCGAATTTCCGCCTTTCTTCAACAGCGATTGGCACACTCCGCCTTCCGTTTCCGCAGAAGACTCGCTATTCCAGGTCTCCCAAACCATGGGCTGCAGACACTGTCTTCACCAGACCGGAACAAATTCGCAAGAGTAGCATCTGTTAGGTTGATCACGAGGTTCGTCTTTTTGCCGGCATATTGTACAGTGTTGTTTGGCCTTCGTACACAAAGGTGACGAGAGATGCCATCGACGCTCCAGTTGAAGCCTGTTCTTAGTTGGAGCAGATTCTTGACTGTTATCAGCGTGTGAGTTGTCGCCATTATGCTCGGGTGTGCGTGCTTATCACATTGATAGCAACCGTTGATCGCACGTCACACTACAGTAAGATCAGTAATCCGCTTACACGCGCTAATCGGTAGTAATACTTGTACCCTACTGTAGGGGCGATGATCGCATCATGTTTCCGGAATAGCAATGTAAATCACCCCTGACCAGGCCAGTCTTCTCAATTCTCATGACTCATGACTGTTAGAATTTAACTACGAGGTGCATTCAAGTTCTAAGGCCTCTGATTTTTTTTCTCCGGACTGGAAAGAGATAGAAATATGCGCATTGTTTTAAAATGAGGCCGCGTTCATTGTCAATACATCCCAGAGATGGCAGCACCGTACGGCAGATGGAATTTTACCGCCAGCTGCGAGAATGAGAACTGTTTTAAATACTTAAAATGGCGACGTTTTCCTTACTTGAACAGCGTGCAATCATTCGTTTTCTGAATTTGCGTGGTGTGAAACCAATTGAAATTCATTGACAGTTGAAGGAGACATATGGTGATGGAGTTATGGATATGTCGAAAGTGCGTTCGTGGGTGCGACAGTTTAATGAAGGCAGAACATCGTGTGACAACAAACCGAAACAACCTCGGGCTTGCACAAGCCGGTCTGACGACAAGATGGAGAAAGTGGAGAGAATTGTTTTGGGGGATCGCCGAATGACTGTTGAACAGATCGCCTCCAGAGTTGGCATTTCTGTGGGTTCTGTGCACACAATCCTGCATGACGACCTGAAAATCCGAAATGTGTCATCCAGGTGGGTGCCACCAATGCTGACGGACGACCACACGGCTGCCCGTGTGGCATGTTGCCAAGCAATGTTGACGCACAACGACAGTATGAATGGGACTTTCTTTTCGTCAGTTGTGACAATGGATGAGACGTGGATGCCATTTTTCAATCCAGAAACAAAGTGCCAGTCAGCTCAATGGAAGCACACAGATTCACCGCCACCAAAAAAATTTCGGGTAACCGCCAGTGCTGAAAAAATGATGGTGTCCATGTTCTGGGACAGCGAGGGCGTGATCCTTACCCATTGCGTTCCAAAGGGCACTACGGTAACAGGTGCATCCTACGAAAATGTTTTGAAGAACAAATTCCTTCCTGCACTGCAACAAAAACGTCCGGGAAGGGCTGCACGTGTGCTGTTTCACCAAGACAATGCACCCGCACATCGAGCCAACGTTACGCAACAGTTTCTTCGTGATAACAACTTTGAAGTGATTCCTCATGTTCCCTACTCACCTGTCCTGGCTCCTAGTGACTTTTGGCTTTTTCCAACAATGAAAGACACTCTCCGTGGCCGCACATTCACCAGCCGTGCTGCTATTGCCTCAGGGATTTTCCAGTGGTCAAAACAGACTCCTAAAGAAGCCTTCGCCGCTGCCATGGAATCATGGCGTCAGCGTTGTGAAAAATGTGTACGTCTGCAGGGCGATTACGTCGGGAAGTAACGCCAGTGTCATCGATTTTGGGTGAGTAGTTAATTAGAAAAAAAATCGGAGGCCTTAGAACTTGAATGCACCTCGTATGTCTCAGCGAACTCTTTCAGAGTTAGACTGTCCATCATAATATCTGTAATTCGTTTCCGGTTAGCTGTTGTTCTAGACTAGCAGCAAGACTAGTTCCGCCCAATTTCTTAGCGTAGCTTGTGTGCAGAAACCGTTATTCACTTGTAACAGGCTACCTTTCATCAATATGTTCTTCTGAGACAATATACGCAACATTTTACCATATCTGTTTGTTTTTCCTAGGTCTGTGGTCTCAGCATCATCAGTTGAATGCTGAAACCCCAGCAAGACATGAGAGAGTCTGATGCTGCCCGTCGACGGAACAACAGCAGAACTGCATATGAGTTTTAACATCGCCAGTTCACTGACAGTCAGTTTAAATCATAGCTGTCATACTTTCGATTAATCACATCATCTCACATTATCTCGGGAAACAATCAGCCACACTGAGAACAGATGAGATCACCTAAGCCATCTAGGGAGAGAAAGAAGAAACAGAATTTAATATTTGGCCTGGTGTGAGTTAAGTTCGTTAGCTCAGGTCTTTCGTTTTTCTGTCTATTGAACTGTCCTAACTGAAAATTTTTGTTTGATGCTGTCTTCACTGTGAAGTCTGGTTTGATGCAACTCTCCACGGTGGGCTGTCCTGACAAGTCTCCACGCTAGGCTATCCTGTGGAAACCTCTTCCTTTCTGCGTTATTACTGCAACCTAGCTCCATTTGAACCTCCTTACTGCACAAGGTGTTTCCCTGTTATGGGTACAAACGATATGAGCGAATAAGGGACAATCAAACAAGCAAATAACCCAAACAATCATAGGTTCTACAGTGACGCGCCAAAGAAACTGGTACACGCTTGCATATTCAAATACAGAGACATGTAAACAGGCAAAATACGGCGCTGCGATCAGCGACGTCTATATAAGACAACAAGTGTCTGGCGCAGTTGTTAGATCGGTTACTGCTGCTACAATGGCAGGTTATCAAGATTTAAGTGAGTTTGAACGTGGTGTCATAGTCAGTGATGGGACACAGCATCTCCAAGGTAGTGATGAAGTAGGGATTTTCCCCTCTGACCATTTCACGAGTGTACCGTGAATATCAGGAATACGGTAAAACATCCAATCTCCGATATCGCTGCGGCCGGAAAAAGACCCTGCAAGAATGGGATCAACGAGGACGGAAGAGAATCGATCAACGTGACAGAAGTGCAACGCTTCCGCAAATTGCTGGGCCACCAACAAGTGTCAGCTTGCGAACCATACGACGAAACATCATCAACATGGGCTTTCGGAGCCGAAGAACCAATCGTCTACCCATGATGACTGCACAACACAAAGCTTTACTCCTCGCCTGGGCCCATCAACACCGACATTGGACTGTTGATGACTGGAAAGATGTTGGCTGGTCGGACGACTCTCGTTTCAAATTCTATCGAGCGGATGGACATGTACGCGTATGGAGACAACCTCATGATCCCATGGACCCTGCATGTCAGCAGAGGCCTGTTCAAGCTGGTGGGGGCTCTGTAATGGTGTGGGGCGTATGCAATTGGAGTGATATGGGATCCTTGATACGTCTCGATCGACTGTGACAGGTGAAACGGACGTAATCATCATGTCTGATCAACTGCGTCCATTCATGTCCAGTGTGCATTCCGACGGACTTGGGCGATTCCATTACGACAATGCAACACCCCACATGTTCAGAACTGCTACACTCTTCTGAGTTTAAACACTTCCGCTGGCCACCAAACTCCCAGACATGAGCTTTACTGAGCATATCTGGGATGCCTTGCAGCGGGCTGTTCAGAGTAATCCAACCCCCCTCGTACTCTTAAGTGTTTATGGACAGCCCTGCAGGATTCAAGGTGTCAGTGCCCTCCAGTACAACATTAGTCGAGTCCATGTCACGGCGTATTGCGGCACTTCTACGTGTTCGCAGGGGCCCTACACGATATTAAGCTGGTGTACCACTTTCTTTGGCTCTTCAGTGTATTTCAACACGACAGACAGCCGAAGTTGTAAAATAGCTCTTTTTATTACCTGATGATTAGTAATAGAAAGGGCTATTTTGCATCTTCGGCTATTAGTCGTATTGAAAAAGTATCAGAATTTGCTGACCCTTCAACATCCCACCATGCTAAAAATCTGTAAACATAGGTCCGGTAGCCAACCATTTCCCCTGATACGACGTATTACGACTGAATACATGGACACTCCTCCGACAGAGTCCTCGAGGATCCAAATAGCAGATATACACAGGAGGACAAATACATTTCAACAAGTTTCAATACGACAGCCGTTCATGTGAAAGCAGACTTCACTACATCTCTTCGATGCCCATACATTTGTAATAATCCAACTCATGTTCCAAATACGTTGGCAACCATCCGCAGTACATCACTGGAGTTAATCGACATTATCAACAGTGCTGAAATATACCAAAGCTTTTAAACACCAACACACAAAAATTCAATACGTTCAAGTAGGAGGCCCTGGAAGGGCACTGTATTTAGCGTTCCGAAGACCCAGATAAAAGTGTGCCAGTGCACCATCATCCATCCTTTCAGCATAAGGAATATCATCCAAATATTCTACTACCTTGTGTTGCAGGAAATTCACCTACATCTACATGCTTACTCTGCAATTCACACTTAAGTGCCTGGCAGAGGGTTCGTCGAACCATTTTTTTATGCTACTTCTCTACCATTCCACTCTCGAATGTCGCGTGGGAAAAAGGAACACCTAAATCTTTCCGTTCGAGCTCTGATTTCTCTTATTTTATTGTGATCATCATTTCTCCCTACGTAGGTGGGTTTCAACAAAATATTTACGCATTCGGAAGAGAAAGTTGGTGATTTAAATTTCGTTAATAGATCTCGCTGCAAAGAAAACCGCCTTTGTTTCAGTAACTGCCACCCCAACTTGCGTATCATATCAGTGACACTCTCACCTCTATTGCGCGATAACACGAAACGAGCCGCCCCTCTTTGCACTTTTTCGATGTCCTCCGTCAATCCTACCTGGTAAGGATTCCATGTCGTATGGCAGTATTCCAGCAGAGGACGGACGAGTGTAATGTAGGCTGTCTCTTTAGAGGGTTTGTCGCATCTTCTAAGTGTTCTGCCAACAAAGCGCAGTCTTTGTTTCGCCTTCCCCACAATATTATCTTTGTGGTCTTTCCAATTTAAGTTGCTCGTAATTGTAATTCCTAGGTATTTAGTCGAATTGACAGCCCTTAGATTTGTGCGATTTATCGTATACCCAAAATTTATCGGATTTCTTTTAGTACCCATGTGGATGACCTCGCACGACCAGTAGAACAGCCAGTTGGGAAGTATGGCCGTATCAGAGAAATCATTGGTCCCCATAATGATATTTCTTAAGAATATATGCTTGTTTCATTGTGTTCTACTCGCATCTTTCGTCTGTATGTATATAATAGTGAAACACCCTGTAGTCAAGACTTGGTCTCCCTCTATAATTTTTACTCTTGACACTTCCTTCCATTACCAAATCGACAGTTCCTTGATGACTCAGAATGTGTCCTGTCAACCCATCCCTTCTTTTAGTCACTCTGTGCCCCAAAATACCTTTCATTTCAAAATCTGTTCTCTTATTCTCTGCACTGTTTATCGTCCACTTTTCACCTCTGTGCAACAGTACATTCCGCACAAATATGCCGGCCGCTGTAGCCGAGCGGTTCTAGGCGCTTCGGTGCGGAGCCGCGCTTCTGCTACGGTCGCAGGTTCGAATCCTACCTCGGGCATGGATGTGTGTGATGTCCTTAGGTTAGTTAGGGGACTGATGACCTCAGATGTTAAGTGCCATAGTGCTTAGAGCCATTTGAACCGAACCATCTCACAAGTATACTCTAAGACAAAAAAAAAAAAAAAAAAAAAAAAAAAAACACCACGAATGAATTATTCGAATGGGATGAAATCGGTAAGACCACAATTTCAAAAAAATTTGATAATTTATTCTAAACACAGAGTTTCACAAATTGAACAAGTCAGTAGCGCGTTGTTCCACCGCTGGCCCTTATGCAAGCATTTATTCCGCTTGGCACTGATTGACAGAATTGTTGGATGTCCTCCTGACGGATATAGTGGCAGATTCTGTACAATTGTTGTGTTGGATCGTCAAAATCCCGAGTTTGTTGCAAGGCCTTGCCCATAAATCTCCAAATTATGTCGGTTTGGTAGAGATCCGGCGCCCTTGCTGGCCAAGGTAGGTTCTGCCAAGCAGGAAGACAAGTGATAGAAACTTTCACCGTGTGCGGCCGGAAATTACCTTGCTGAACTGTAAGGCCAAGGTAGCTTGCCACCGCGGATGACAACCAGTGGAGTCCTGCTATGAAAACAAATGGAACCCCAGACCACGACTCCTGGTTGTCGGACTGTATGGGTGCCAGCAATCAGGTTAGTACCTCACCACTGTCAGAGGTCTCCCTTTGGAACGGTTACAACAAGGTATGTCGTCCAGTGTCTAAGTGTTCTTTCCGGATCGCCAACGCGACCTTCTCACTGACCTAAGTGTGGACGATTAACGGAAGCAACGCAGCCTCACTCAGCAAGTACATTAGCAATTAGGATGGGAGGCAGACCTAGGATGCGCAAACTTATCAGTCGAGATACAAGAGAGAAAGCTCGTGTTATCTGCACAAAGGGGTAGGCGAAATTTGAACGACAGTATGAATATTAAAATTTCTTTAGCAAAAGCTTGCACTGGGCCACTGTGTTTGGAACTGACACAAATTTAAGCAGTCGCCTGAAGTACCTGGCCTTACTACCTTGAAACCTCAATAATATGAACAGCCTTACGAAAACGATACAATGCAATTAACCTGCTGATTGCACAGCACAAGAAATTTCCAGAAATCCTAAATATATAAATTACAATAAAACAACAGCTAGGTCACAAATTTACATTATCAAGACCTCCAGTGATGCAATCGCAGCTTAAGCTTAGCAGTCCACGTGGGCAATATTTGAATACACCAAGTTTTCCATCAGTTTTAAATACAAATAAATGCATTTACATCTACGTGATTACTCTGCTGTTCACAATTAAGTGCCTGGCAGAGGGCTGAATAAACCACCTTCAAGCTGTCTTTCTACCGTTCCACTCTCGAACGGCGCGCGGGAAAAACGAGCACTTAAATTTTTCTGTGCGAGCCCTGATTTCTTTTATTATATCATGATGATCATTTCTCCATTTGTAAGTGGGTGCCAACAGAATGTTTTCGCAATCGGAGGAGGAAACTGGTAATTGAAATTTCATCAGAAGATCCCGTTGCAACGAAAACGCATTTGTTTTAATGATTGCCACTCCAATTCACGTATCGTGTCTATGACACTATATCCCCTATTTGGTGATAATACGAAACGAGCTGCCCTTCTTTGTACTTTTTCGATGTCATCCGTCAGTCCCACCTGATGCGGAACCCACACCGCACAGCAGTACTCCAGAATAGGGCGGACAAGTGTAGTATAAGAAGTCTCTTACCTTCTAAGTGTTCTGCCAATGAATCGTTGTCTTCGGCTTGCTCTCTCCACAACATTATCTATGAGATGGTTCCAATTTAGGTTGTTTTTAATTGTAATCTCAAAGTATTTAGTTGAATTTGCAGCCTCCAGGTTTGTGTGACTTATCGCGTAATCGAAATTTAGCGGATTTCTTTTAGTACTCATGTGAATAACATCGCACTTTTCTTTATTCGGGGTCAATTGCCACTTTTCGCATCACACAGATATCTTATCTAAAGCATTTTGCAATTCATAAATTTAAAACAAATCGCTCGCATGCAAACGTAAACAGTGTCACATTACACACAACCGGAGCCAAAGCAGGTCATTGAAAACACAATCTCAAACCACCTCTCAGCTACGCTGCCAATACAAAAGCAGAAGGAAGCAATTACAATGGTTGGACCCAGAGTTTGGAACAGTAATACTTTCGCTTCAAGAAGATCGGCTTCGTTCTCCGCAATTCTACATCTACATCTACATCTACATCTACACGATTACTCTGCAATTCACATTTAAGTGCTTGGCAGAGGGTTCATCGAACCACAATCATACTATCTCCCTACCATTCCACTCCCGAACAGCGCACGGGAAAAACGAACACCTAAACCTTTCTGTTCGAGCTGTGATTTCTATTATTTTATTTTGATGATCATTCCTACCTATGTAGGTTGGGCTCAACAAAATATTTTCGCATTCGGAAGAGAAAGTTGGTGACTGAAATTTCGTAAATAGATCTCACCGCGACGAAAAACGTCTTTGCTTTAATGACTTCCATCCCAACTCGCGCATCATATCTGCCACACTCTCTCCCCTATTACGTGATAATACAAAACGAGCTGCCCTTTTTTGCACCCTTTCGATGTCCTCCGTCAATCCCACCTGGTAATGGTCCCACACCGCGCAGCAGTATTCTAACAGAGGACGAACGAGTGTAGTGTAAGCTGTGTCTTTAGTAGACTTGTTGCATCTTCTAAGTGTCCTGCCAATGAAACGCAACCTTTGGCTCCCCTTCCCCATAATATTATCTATGCGGTCTTTCCAACTGAAGTTGTTCGTAATTGTAACACGCAGGTACTTAGTTGAATTGACAGCCTTGAGAATTGTACTATTTATCGAGTAATCGAATTCCAACGGATTTCTTTTGGAACTCATGTGGATCACCTCACACTTTTCGTTATTTAGCGTCAACTGCCACCTGCCACACCATACAGCAATCTTTTCTAAATCGCTTTGCAACTGATACTGATCTTCGGATGACCTTACTAGACTGTAAATTGCAGCATCATCTGCGAACAACCAAAGAGAACTGCTCAGATTGTCACCCAGGTCATTTATATAGATCAGGAACAGCTTCTTTGTCGGACAAACTGAAGCCGCCAAATATCAGTTCTGGCAGTCAGTCAACGTGCAACCAAAATACGGCACGACCAGCAGGATGGGGACCGCTGCAGAATGCTGCCATGCCCACAGCTCGCGAAGCTAGCACCGGCATTCAGCACGCCCAATAGCGAACACTTCAACATAAATGGCAGTGCCAGGCACTCGCCTCGCTGCCGCTACGCCAGTTCTCCCTCGTTTGACTCACCTCCCGACCCCGGAGCACCACCCAGCCACACGGCGCGGCAGCCATGGCTCACTACTGTTCCAATTCCTTTGCCGTCTCTGACAATATTACAGTGCCATCAGCAAATCTCAAACTCTTTATTTCTTCTCCCTGAACTTTCATTCCCATTCCAAATTTCACCAGCTTTTCTTCTACTGTTTGCTCAGTTTACGGGTTGTACACAACTGGCAATTAAAACTGCTACACCAAGAAGAAATGCAGATGATAAACGGGTATTCATTGGACAAATATATTACACTAGAAACGACATGTGATTACATTTTCACGCAATTTTGGTGCATAGATCCTGAGAAATCAGTACCCAGAACAACCACCTCTGGCCGTAATAACGGCCTTGATACGCCTGAGCATTGAGTCAAACAGAGCTTGGATGGCGTGTACAGGTACAGCTGCCCATACAGCTTCAACACGATACCACAGTTCATCAAGAGTAGTGACTGGCGTATTGTGACGAGCCAGGTGCTCGGCCACCATTGACCAGACGTTTTCAATTAGTGAGAGATCTGGAGAATGTGCTGGCCAGGGCAGCAGTCGAACATTTTCTGTATCCAGAAAGGCCCGTACGGGACCTGCAACATGCGGTCGTGCATTACTCTGCTCAAATGTAGGGTTCCGCAGGGATTGAATGAAGGGTAGAGCCACGAGGCGTAACACATCTGAAATCTAAAGTCCACTGTTCAAAGTGCCGTCAATGCGAACAAGAGGTGACCGAGACTTGTAACCAATGGCACCCAATACCATCACGCCGGGTAATACACCAGTATGGCGATGACGAATACACGCTTCCAATGTGCGTTCACCGTGATGTCGCCAAACACGGATGCGACTATCATTATGCCGTAAACAGAACCTGGATACATCCGAAAAAATGACGTTTTGCCATTCGTGCACCCAGGTTCGTCGTTGATTACACCATCGCAGGCGCTCCTGTCTGTGATGCAGCGTCAATGGTAACCGCAGCCGTGGTCTCCGAGCTGATAGTCCATGCTGCTGCAAACGTCGTCGAACTGTTCGTGCAGATGGTTGTTGTCTTGCAAACGTCCCCGTCTGTTGGCTCAGGGATCGAGACGTGGCTGCACGATCCGTTACAGCCATGCGGATAAGATGCCTGTCATCTCGACTGCTAGTGATACGAGGCCGTTGGGATCCAGCACGGCGTTCCGCATTACCCTCCTGAATCCACCGATCCATATTCTGCTAACAGTCATTGGATCTCGACCAACGCGAGCAGCAATGTCGCGATACGATAAACCGCAATCGCGATCGGGTAGAATCCGACCTTTATCAAAGTCGGAAACGTGATGGTACGCATTTCTCCTCCTTACACGAGGCATCACAACAACGTTTCACCAGGCAACGCCGGTCAACTGCTGTTTGTGTATGAGAAATCGGTTGGAAACTTTCCTCATATCAGCACGTTGTGGGTGTCGCTACCGGCGCCAACCTTCTGTGAATGCTCTGAAACGCTAGTCATTTGTATATCACAGCATCTTCTTCCTGTAGGTTAAATTTCGCGTCTGTAGCACGTCATCTTCGTGGTATAGCAATTTTAATGGTCAGTAGTGTATAATGTCGAGGATAGCTATCAAACCAGTTTCACTCTCTTCTCAACCACTGTTTCCTTTTCACGTCTTTCAACTCTCACAATTGCTGCCTGATTTCTGTAAAAGTTTTCCTCCCTGTATTTTATCCCTGCTACCTTCGAATTTAAAAGAATGCTTTCCAATCAACACAGTCAAAATTTTTCTCTAAATCTACAAATGCAGTAAATATACTTTTGCATTTCTATAACTTATCTTCTAAGAGTCGAGGAGCACGAAATGGAAACAGTGGATGGGAAGGGAGTGAGACAGGGTTGTAGCCTATCCCCGATGTTATTCGATCTGTATATTGTGCAAGCAGTATAGGAAACAAAAGAAAAATTCGGATTAGGTATTAAAATCCATGGAGAAGAAATAAAAAATTTGAGGTTCGCCGATGACATCATACTTCTGTCAGAGACATCAAAGCACCTGGAAAAGCAGTTGAACGGAAAGGACAGTGTCTTGAAAGGAGGGTATAAGATGAACGTCAACAAAAGCAAAACGAGGGTAATGGAAGGTAGTCGAATTAAATCGGGTGATGCTGAGGGAATTAGATTAGGAAATGAGACACTTAAAGTAGTAAATGAGGTTTGCTTATTGGGGATCAAAATAACTGATGATGGTCGAAGTAGAGAGGATATAAAATGCAGACTGGCCATGGCAAGGAAAGTGTTTCTGAAGAAGAGAAATTTGTTAACATCGAGTATAGATTTAAGTGGCAGGAAGTCGTTTCTGAAAGTATTTGTATGGAATGTACCATGTATGGAGGTGAAACGTGGACGATAAATAGTTTGGACAAGAATAGAATAGAAGCTTTTGAAATGTGGTGCTACAGAAGAATGCTGAAGATTAGATGGGTAGATCACATAACTAATGAGGAGATATCGAATAGAATTGGGGAGAAGAGAAATTTGTAGCACAACTTCACTAGAAGAAGGGATCGGTTGGTAGGACATGTTCTGAGGCATCCAGGGATCACCAATTTAGTTAAAAAATGGTTCAAATGGCTCTGAGCACTATGGGACTTAACATCTATGGTCATCAGTCCTCTAGAACTTAGAACTACTTAAACCTCACTAACCTAAGGACAGCCACAACACCCAGCCATCACGAGGCAGAGAAAATCCCTGACCCCGCCCGGAATCGAACCCGGGAACCCGGGCGTGGGAAGCGAGAACGCTACCGCACGACCACGAGATGCGGGCACCAATTTAGTATTGGAAGGCAGCATGGAGGGTAAAAATCGTAGAGGGAGACCAGGAGATGAATACATTAAGCAGATTCAGAAGGATGTAGGTTGCAGTAGGTACTGGGAGATGAAGAAGCTTGCACAGGATAGAGTAGCATGGAGAGCTGCATCAAACCAGTCTCTGGACTGAAGACCACAACAACAACATTTTCTAAGATACGTCGTAGCGGAAGAATTGCCTCACGTGTTCCGACACTTTTGCAGAAGCCACATTAATCTTCGACAATCTTTAATTCAACTACTCTTTCCATTGTCTTGTAAATAATTCGTGACAGTATTTTGCAGCTGTCACTTACTAAACTGATGGTTCAGCGATATTCACACCTGTCAGCATATGTCTTCTTCGGAATAAGAGTCGTTATATTCTACTTCATGTCTAAAGGTGCTTCGTATGAATTAGCCTACGTAATACATTTTGCACCCCAGGTGGAATAGCTGGAATTAGCCCGCCACCCCAGCCACCTGAGGGTGAGGCGGGAGGCAACTTTAAAATTTCAAATGGGAACCCACATTTTTATTGCAGAATCAAATTCCACATAAAAAACTACGTATATTTTGTCTTAAACACTTGTTTTGATTCTTGGTAGTTGGCGCTGTAATTCGAGAAAATCCATGTTCTCATTTTTGTGTGGAAAAAGGTTACGGATAAATAAAAAATACTTATTTACTTCCTAAATTGTGATTCGCTAAATCTAAAACTCTCCCTCTCTCCCCATAGTGTGGGGTTTGAGAGAGGGGAATTAGAGTTTTACAAGTGTTGACCCAAGTATTAATTTTTCCCGCAGATTCGGATAAGTTTTGTTTGTTTCGTG
Organism: Schistocerca piceifrons; assembly: GCF_021461385.2. NCBI lineage: Eukaryota > Metazoa > Arthropoda > Insecta > Orthoptera > Acrididae > Schistocerca > Schistocerca piceifrons. The sequence goes on along the minus strand of NC_060139.1, from coordinate 216,078,798 downwards.
GTAAAACTCGAAAATGATCAACTTTGGATTTTACACATTTTTCGTGTGAAGCTTATTTTTCGAGTTATTCTGGTTTGCCAACTTAAAATTTACACCTGTATAAATCGTGTGGCGGCGATGCAGAAAAGAGAGCAATCTTTATCATAATGCAGAAACTGAGCGATTTACCTGGCATCCAAAAGGCATGATCATTTGTTTTCGGGCCAAGCGAGGAAGAATTTCCGAAACAGCTAAGCTTGTAAATTATATGCGTGCCGCTGTGATTAAAGTATACCATCGACGGCGAAATGGCGCTATCCAAAACCGGCGCCGGGACAACTGGGGGGCACCACAGGCCATAGATGACAGAATGAGATTTTTCACTCTGCAGTGGGGTGTGCGCTGATGTGAAACTTCCTGGCAGATTAAAACTGTGTGGCGAACCGAGACTCGAACTCGGGATCTCTGCCTTTCGCGGGAAAGTGCTCTACCAACTGAGCTACCCAAGCACGACTCACGCCCCGTCCTCACAGCTTTACTTCTGCCAGTACCTCGCCTCCTACCTTCCAGACTTTACAGAAGCTCTCCTGCGAACCTTGCAGAACTAGCACTCCTGAAAGAAAGGAGAGCACTTGCCCGCGAAAGGCAAAGGTACCGAGTTCGAGTCTCGGTCCGGCACACAGTTTTAATCTGCCAGGAAGTTTCATAGATGACAGGTTTGAACGACTGCTACGGAAATGTATATGGACGAATAGATGTGCAGCTATTGAGTAACTGAAGGACCAGATGAACAAAGGGGCTGCCAGCAGTGTCTGCTGAACGACCATTCAGCGAACGTTTCTGTGTGTGTGGCTCCACAGCAGGCGTCTAGTTCATTCACCCATACTGACTGAGGCAGCTGGACGTCCACTGAGTTGCGGTAGGTGACCTTTTCAGATGAATTACGCTTTAGACTCCATCGAACAGATGGCCACTGCATGTACAGCTTAAAAAGTCTGAAAGCAAAACCGCACATGCTTTATGGTCCGGGGAATTTTTCGTGGCATCCCACGAGTCACCCCTTCCTTTCTGGAAGGCACAATGAATTAACACAAGTAAGTATCTATCCTTGTGGACCATTCCACACCTACAAGAAATCTGTTTTTCCTTTGCACGATGACATCTACCAGGAGAACAATGCAACGTGTCACACAGCTGACAGTGTACAAGCGAGGTTCGAAGAGCACCAGGATGAGTTTGCCTTACTCCGATGGTCTCCAAACATCCTGAGTTTAAACCAGATCGAGAATCTGTGGGGCCCTCTCGATCGGGCTGTTCGTGTGATAGAGCCTCAGCCGAGACGCTTAGTGCAGCTGGCCACAGCGCCCACAGCGCTGGAGTCGGCACCTTCCAGAACCTCACTGACTCTCTTTCTGCACCTCTCACGCTCCAGAAGATGGTTATTCACGCTTTTGACACTTGGTCACCTTAATGTGACTGGACAGGGTGTAACATTTGTCTTCAACTTTGCTTCCTTTATGCACACTGTCTAGGTATTTCTTCCATTTTTCAAACGTCTCTTATTTAATTAGAATGGACTTGCCATCTGAGCTCTTAAAATCCATACATGTGCTTCTCTTTTCTCTAAAGGCATCTTTCATTTTCCTATAGGCAGCATCTATGTTTCCATGGTCATGGACGCTTCTACAGCCTTACATTTGTCCTTTTGACACATCGCCTTAGCCATTTCTACCTAGCAATTTTACGCTCCCTGTCACTCCCATTTTTCAGATATCTGTGTATAGTGATATGGCTGCTTGCTAAATATTTAGAAATTCACAACCTTGGTTCCGGCCCTAACTTCAATTTTTCTGCACGCTCAGGACCTGAACACTGAAGCACTTTCAAATAAAACAACCTTCCTGTATAACAAAGAAACCGCCACGTCCTCTAAAACAAGTTATTTTTGAAGAAGTGTCAGAATTGCCCTCTCCTCCAGTCTGGTTATCCAGTTTTCACCGACAACGTCCGTTTTCTGCTTTTCGTGCTGTTGGTTGCCTCGACACACAATACGGCGGCCACAGGGAAGGAGAGAATTGCTCATATCTGTTTAGCACTCGATGCTGTCATATTTTTCTGGCTGCACGCTTAGTGCTGAAGTGCTCTCTAAAGTTCAAATGGCTCTGGGCACTATGGAACTTAACATCTATGGTCATCAGTCCCCTAGGACTTAGAACTACTTAAACCTAACTAACCTAAGGACATCACACAACACCCAGTCATCACGAGGCAGAGAAAATCCCTGAACCCGCCGGGAATCGAACCCGGGAACCCGGGCGTGGGAAGTGCTCTCTGCGGCGAGTCTAATCCTAAGAGATGTTTCCTGTTCGCTTTAGCGCATGCTTTGTAGTGCGTTTCCTGGAACGCTCCAAAGCATCAGGCTCTTATTCTGTTACTCCATTTCTCTGGCATTTACTCTGTATCTCCGTGGGATCGGCATGTTATTTATTGGATCTGAAATGTTAGTGGTTGTGGGTAACGGGATACCCTTCCTGCCTCCAGGTCTTCCTGTCACACCAGTCTACTACTACAGACGCACCACGAAGGAATTCCAGAGACACACCTGACAGCACAGAATGGCTTACCGTGAAGGGCAACATCACGAGATTTAGAAAATCGTCGACGTATCGCCGTGCTGTAAGGATTCCGCGGACAGTAACCAAAGGCGTCCTGAGGCGAAATGTAATGCCACCCCAGACGATCACTCCTGGTTGTCGGGCCGTACGGCGGCCGTCAGTCAAGGCTGGCATTCCACTGGCATCCACACATCTTCGGCCTGGAATCTCATCAACTGGAGTAGCGTTGTCTTCAGTTATAAGTGCCGCTTCGAACTGAGCCACGAAGACCAACGAAGACGTGTTTGGGGACTCCCCATTTTGTTGCCTTTGATGGCAAGCCATCCTGGGCCCACATTTCAGCAAGCTAATGCCCGCCCGCACACGGTGAGTGTTTCTACTGCTTGCCAGACCCTGTCTTGGCCAGCAGGACGTCTGATCTCTCCCCAGTTGAGAACACTTGAAGCATTATGGGTAGATCCCTCCAACCAGCTCGAGATTTTGATTATCTAACTTGAAAATTGGACAGAATTTGGCACGACATCCCTCAGAATGTCCCTGTCAATGAATTCCAAGTCGAATAACTGTTTGCATAAGGGCCAGAAGTGGACCAACGCGTTATTGAATTGCTCAATTTCCGAAGCTCTTTGTCGTGAGCAAATCATGCAATTTTTCTCAGATCGTAATCATTTGTTTGTCTGTGCATATACATCACATATATGTATCACATGGGGATGTGGAGAGAGATCTGGGTGAATAATGTGCAGCAGGACAATTTGATACATTTATTACTAACAACATATACACTAAAACAAGAGATAACTCTCTTAAAGTGAAGAGCATGTGCTCACATTCCGAGTCAAGGTCTTGATCAATCAACTACACAACTCGATAAGATATCATTTTAAAAAAACCTAAAACCATTATAAAGATTTACCTCGTTAAGATAGAACTCAAGGAAAACTGAAATACGATAAAAAATTTACTTCAACATCCACTAATTTATACTAAATTTAAATGTGGTCACGTGTCAGCTTATTACTTTACTACAATCCAAAACACAAGTAGTTAAAAATGAACTGTAATATGAAATAGTAGCTTGAATTTAAAAGTAATTTTCAATTAATGACTTACAGTTAAATCAAACACAACACACTACTGTTTAATAAAAGACAACTAATAGTTTAACTAACAGTGCTAAAATATCTGGATTAAATTTGACAACTACGAAATACAACTGACTGAGAAATAAATTCCTGCAACCAGACTGTTTTACTCCATCAGTGGAGTGTACAGGGTGTTTCAAAAATGACCGGTATATTTGAAACGGCAATAAAAACTAAACGAGCAGCGATAGAAATACACCGTTTGTTGCAATATGCTTGGGACAACAGTACATTTTCAGGCGGACAAACTTTCAAAATTACAGTAGTTACAATTTTCAACAACAGATGGCGCTGCAAGTGATGTGAAAGATATAGAAGACAATGCAGTCTGTGGGTGCGCCATTTGTACGTCGTCTTTCTGCTGTAAGCGTGTGCTGTTCACAACGTGCAAGTGTGCTGTAGACAACATGGTTTATTCCTTAGAGGATTTTTCTGGTGTTGGAATTCCACCGCCTAGAACACAGTGTTGTCGCAACAAGACGAAGTTTTCAACGGAGGTTTAATGTAACCAAAGGACCGAAAAGCGATACAATAAAGGATCTGTTTGAAAAATTTCAACGGACTGGGAACGTGACAGATGAACGTGCTGGAAAGGTAGGGCGACTGCGTACGGCAACCACAGAGGGCAATGCACAGCTAGTGCAGCAGGTGATCCAACAGCGGCCTCAGGTTTCCGTTCGCCGTGTTGCAGCTGCGGTCCAAATGACGCCAACGTCCACGTATCGTCTCATGCGCCAGAGTTTACACCTCTATCCATACAAAATTCAAACGCGGCAACCCCTCAGCGCCGCTACCATTGCTGCACGAGAGACATTCACTGACGATATAGTGCACAGGATTGATGACGGCGATATGCATGTGGGCAGCATTTGGTTTACTGACGAAGCTTATTTTTACCTGGTCGGCTTCGTCAATAAACAGAACTGGCGCATATGGGGAACCGAAAAGCCCCATGTTGCAGTCCCATCGTCCCTGCATCCTCAAAAAGTACTGGTCTGGGCCGCCATTTCTTCCATAGGAATCATTGGCCCATTTTTCAGATCCGAAACGATTACTGCATCACGCTATCTGGACATTCTTCGTGAATTTGTGGCGGTACAAACTGCCTTAGACGACACTGCGAACACCTCGTGGTTTATGCAAGATGGTGCCCGGCCACATCGCACGGCCGACGTCTTTAATTTCCTGAATGAATATTTCGATGATCGTGTGATTGCTTTGGACTATCCGAAACATACAGGAGGCAGCGTGGATTGGCCTCCCTATTCGCCAGACATGAACCCCTGTGACTTCTTTCTGTGGGGACACTTGAAAAACCAGGTGTACCGCGTCTTTGCAGATTTTAGTATATCTATTTTCGTGTGTGCGTGTGTGTGTGTGTGTGTGTGTGTGTGTAGACTTTATCTGTTTGTGCTGTTTTTATTTATAAAGTTCCTTTAATGTGTTAAATAGTGTGTTAAATGTGTAGTGTATTCGTTTAAGACCTGTTTTCCTCCTGCTATTGATTTCTGTATATGGAAGTTTTCATCAATGGTCATTTTGCTGTATAGGCTGTGGCTGGGTTTTAGTACTCTTAAGTCTGTTTCTATTGTGGTTGGGTGGCGATTGTTGGCTACAGGGTGGTCAGCAAATGTGCTATGGGAGCTGTTGCTTTTTAAAGCTCTGAGATGTTCTGAGTATCTTGTTTTGAAGTTACTACATGTTTGTCCTATGTACACTGACTGGCAAGTGTTGCATGTGAGTTCATATATTTCCTGATCTGTTAAATTTATACATGGGTGTATCTTGTGTTCTGATCTTTTTCTGTGTTGTGTTCTCCATCCTGTATCCGATTTGGAGTCCCTGTTTGTTTAATATGTTGCCTATTCTGTGAACAATCTTGTTCTTGTAGGTGAATATGTGCCATTTCGTATTGTGTGTGTGTTGTTGCTGTGTTGTGTCTCGTGTGTAGTCATTGTTTGTGTTTTGTGTTGTTCTGTGGTGGGTGAGGATTTGTGTGTGTGTGGTATGTTCATTTTTGTACTGTTTGTACATTTTTTGATTCAACTTGTCTACCATATGGGTAGTATACCATTTTCTACTGCTATTTGTTTCATTGTGTTTAGTTCTTGTGTGTAGTTCTGATTGTTCATGGGTGTTCAGTTTAATCTTTGGAGCATGAATTTGAAGTTTGTATGCTTATGTGTCAATGGGTGGTTTGATAGGTTGTGAATGGTGGTGCTTGTGGTTGTCGGTTTCCTGAATATTGTGAAGTTGTGTGTCTTGTTTGTTTTACGTATGGTGAGATCTAGAAAGTCATCTGCAGCAAAGAAAGTGGAGATTTTGTGGCTAAAGCAGGATATTAGGGAATTATGTGGTAAAAAGCAGTCGCTCAACACTGAACTTTACCAAACACATTTAGATTTGCCCAACAAATTTACAAATTTAGACTTAAGAATACCAAAACCCAGCCACAGCCTATACAACAAACTGACCATTAAGGAAAACTTCCATATACAGAAGGCAACAACAGAAGGAAAACAGGTCTTAAACGAATACACTACACATTTAACACACTATTTACCACATTAAAGGAACTTTACAAATAAAAACAGCACAAACAGATAAATTCTACACACACACACACACACACACACACGAAAATAGATACATTAAAATCTGCAAAGACGCTCCATTTACACACAAAAGGAATACCATATAAAAGACAACACACACAGTTAAGAAGCTCACAGAAAACACACACACACACACACACACACACACACACACAAAGATAAAATGAAAACTAATTTCAAATTTGGTGCCGAACTCTCTGTTGAACAAATGAACACTGACTGGGCTGGGACACACAACAAACCACAATCACACTGTGCTTTGGTAAAATGAAAATTGTTTTACTACGTTATTTGTGGAAAATACTTGTTATAGTTACGTGTGCATCAGAACACCTCAGCATGATGCGAAGAATGGAAGTGCTTGACACATGAAAACGTAAATAAAAACGAATATAGGCGCGACACCATCGCGACAAACTAAATTACATTCTAGAAGATAGGTTAACTCCCAGCAAAACTTTGTCATCAGCATCGTTTGGCTGCAGATGACAAGCTACCTGTAGTAATTATCACACAAGGAATCCAGAAAATTCATTCACTCCAAATGTAACGGTATTTACAAAAGAAACGATCTGTTGGTTGAACTAAAGATGCGCATAATTTTATGATCATTTCACAAAAATGTTCACATTGCAGACTAAATAAAAACGAAAACCCACTGATGATGGCACAATGGCGCCGAAACATGTTTGGGTACTGAGAAAAAACGGTGTTTTGCATAACTGTCGGACCTCACATCCAACAAGTTTTAAAAAACACATGGTATTGACACAGGCAATATTATGTAACAAATCGTTTAGCAGCAAGTACCTTGGTACAGGGACTCATAATCCCTTGAAATCAACATGTTTTACAAAGCTTCAAATAGAACTGCCGGACGTGTCCCAACAGATCTTTAATTCACAAGCGTACGTCAGTAAACACAGCTCTTATCTCGAGTATGACGTTCACACTACCAGCGCCGAACTCGACACTTGAACAACCAGCAGGAGTAAGCTTAACCGCTCCTCACTGTTAACATTAAACCGGATAGAGCGAGGTCACCAAAAGTCTGACAGTAGGGAAGTCCGGCCAAACGTAGCGTACGATACGGCTATACAGACCCAATTCAGCAGCTGGGAAAACTCCCCTATCGCAGACCGCAGGATCCGTACTTGCACCGCAGAGCCTTCCACAGCCCAAGCCCGCAACACCGACGCACAATCATGTCAGGAGCCTTCACTTGTATGGCTCACTATCGGCCTTTCCGCAATATAGGTTTGACATGGTCATCCTATTCCCATCATGCACGTCGCTATTTGAATATCACTGAAGTCAGAGACCGCGCGCACCCAGGAGGCCATGCGAAACCTCTGTGAGACAGCAATGGCGACTTGAGTAGAACCGATGTTGGTGTATCTTATAGGATACCATGTCCACCCCGATAGCTGAGTGGTCAGCATGACGGATTGCCGTCCTACGGGCCCGGGTTCGATTCCCAGCTGGGTCGGGGATTTTCTCCGTTCAGGGACTGGGTGTAGTGTTGTCTTCATCATCATTTCATCACCAATCCGGCGCAGAGGTCGCCCAATGTGGCGTCGAATGTAATAAGATCTGCACCAAGGTGGCCGGACCTGCCCCGTAAGAACCCTCCCGGCCAATGACGCCAAACGCTCATTTCCATAGGATACCATATTACGGTAGAATTTCCACCAAAATAGGAAAAAAATATTAATGATAAAGGTGGTTTTTCATTCCGGTGTAAGATAGGTATTTTTTGATGATGTTATTGGATGTGTTAATACCCGTAAAGGAAAATGATATATTTGAAGACCTGTAGTGAGGGAAACAGTTGTTAGGCTGCGATGGCAGCACTGTGGAGTCGTCAGTCGTGGATAGCTGCGGTGTGCAGCAAGCGGGATTCGTTGAGTGTACATTGTAATGCATGGACGCACTTTTGGAACTACGTGAGCTGCAGATTTATTATGAGGAGGAATGGTGACTCAGAACAAAGGTTGGGTATCATAAGTACATAAAAAAGGTTTGAAATAAGGAACTAGGTATTATTTGATGAGGTAAAAAGTTTATTTTTATTTTGCAGTCTCGTACTGTTTGTCCACTTCACCCCCGTCACAGTCGAGTTTTCGATAGTTATTCTATTGATTGATCTTCTGAGTTAATTTACTGCACCATCCAAGCTATTAGATTAAATTAATTTTCGTATTAGAGTCTATAATTGTCTTTTTTATATAAGTTCCTTCCTAACTGAAAATTCAGAACTTAAAGGTTGAGTCATGTGTTCCATTGGCATTCGGTGTCAAGAGTATCAACCCAATTTCCTTGGACCAACTGTAGGTAGTTTATAGCAGTATTTTTTTAGCTGTTGTGGATCTTGCTGTGTTTCTGTTTCTGTCAGTACTTCATTTAGCAGGTGAAATTCATAATATGTGATTGTTTCGTTTCCTTTGCACAATGTAGGTTGTGTGAGTTTCTTTATTTTACCAAGGCCAATGTCAGTGCAGAAATTTTCGTGTGTTCCAGATTACATTATATACAGGTCAACATTACAGTCTGGAGTGTTTTTTTATACAGTTACATTTTTCCACGCAATTCGCTTTGACCAAGTCTACTGTGCGTGAAATTATTGGTTTGCTTATTTATTTGCTTATGAATGAGATCAGTTTTCACACACATAGGATTCTTTTCAGTCTCATGTAAGTGTTGTGACTTTGAGCTCAGTAGCACATTGAAGTTGTCAGTTCACATTCCCAGGTTTTTATTTACGGTAACACACACATAAGATAAGACTACTCACTTACCACCGGCTTTCCGCTCCGCCGCAGTGAACGAATGAAATATAACAAATTTGTTTCTACGGGTATATACACTCCTGGAAATTGAAATAAGAACACCGTGAATTCATTGTCCCAGGAAGGGGAAACTTTATTGACACATTCCTGGGGTCAGATACATCACATGATCACACTGACAGAACCACAGGCACATAGACACAGGCAACAGAGCATGCACAATGCCGGCACTAGTACAGTGTATATCCAACTTTCGCAGCAATGCAGGCTGCTATTCTCCCATGGAGACGATCGTAGAGATGCTGGATGTAGTCCTGTGGAACGGCTTCCCATGCCATTTCCACCTGGCGCCTCAGTTGGACCAGCGTTCGTGCTGGACGTGCAGACCGCGTGAGACGACGCTTCATCCAGTCCCAAACATGCTCAATGGGGGACAGATCCGGAGATCTTGCAGGCCAGGGTAGTTGACTTACACCTTCTAGAGCACGTTGGGTGGCACGGGATACATGCGGACGTGCATTGTCCTGTTGGAACAGCAAGTTCCCTTGCCGGTCTAGGAATGGTAGAACGATGGGTTCGATGACGGTTTGGATGTACCGTGCACTATTCAGTGTCCCCTCGACGATCACCAGTGGTGTACGGCCGGTGTAGGAGATCGCTCCCCACACCATGATGCCGGGTGTTGGCCCTGTGTGCCTCGGTCGTATGCAGTCCTGATTGTGGCGCTCACCTGCACGGCGCCAAACACGCATACGATCATCATTGGCACCAAGGTAGAAGCGACTCTCATCGCTGAAGACGACACGTCTCCATTCGTCCCTCCATTCACGCCTGTCGCGACACCACTGGAGGCGGGCTGCACGATGTTGGGGCGTGAGCGGAAGACGGCCTAACGGTGTGCGGGACCGTAGCCCAGCTTCATGGAGACGGTTGCGAATGGTCCTCGCCGATACCCCAGGAGCAACAGTGTCCCTAATTTGCTGGGAAGTGGCGGTGCGGTCCCCTACGGCACTGCGTAGGATCCTACGGTCTTGGCGTGCATCCGTGCGTCGCTGCGGTCCGGTCCCAGGTCGACGGGCACGTGCACCTTCCGCCGACCACTGGCGACAACATCGATGTACTGTGGAGACCTCACGCCCCACGTGTTGAGCAATTCGGCGGTACGTCCACCCGGCCTCCCGCATGCCCACTATACGCCCTCGCTCAAAGTCCGTCAACTGCACATACGGTTCACGTCCACGCTGTCGCGGCATGCTACCAGTGTTAAAGACTGCGATGGAGCTCCGTATGCCACGGCAAACTGGCTGACACTGACGGCGGCGGTGCACAAATGCTGCGCAGCTAGCGCCATTCGACGGCCAACACCGCGGTTCCTGGTGTGTCCGCTGTGCCGTGCGTGTGATCATTGCTTGTACAGCCCTCTCGCAGTGTCCGGAGCAAGTATGGTGGGTCTGACACACCGGTGTCAATGTGTTCTTTTTTCCATTTCCAGGAGTGTATTACGTATATTTCAGTGACTGTGCACGTTGTTTATATTGGGCAAATGGGGCGAAATTTACGTATCCCCTACGAAGAACATCTGAACGTGACTGATTCCAAATCCGCACTTTCCAACCATTTGCTTGATACCGGACATACAGTTACCTATCCGGCAACCAGCTTACAGATCTTATGTAACGGAAGCAGAGGCAGTACACACAATATTCTCGAAGAAATCCATTTCACGCACTCCCTAAGGCTACATCCAAACCAAACGCCAAAATTTTCTTTGCTTTTGGCTGATTTGACAGATACGCCGGTTAATGGTCCAAGAACGTTTAGTATTGTGCTCGGTAATGACAGAAAAGCCCAAATCTGGATAGTACAGAAGATAAATACAGTAATATACAGCCAAATGGCGATTTATTCTTTCAAATAATACGGTATGACTGTAGCTCAGCACCATAGAAAACATTTTAAAAATCCTGAACTGTCAGCTGGATCTGAGACACAGAGAGACTATCTCGAATTTCGATTGTTCATGTTCCCTTTTATGAGTAGCCCCTTTACAATAACGACTGCAGTATATCATAGTCACAGCAATTTCCCTTTTTGTTCTCATTCACACAGTTTCACTATACATTCTTCAGTAGCGTAATAACCCTGTCAATTTTTGCTGTTTTCCTAATTAACCCTGCAATTATGATCATTGATCTAATTTAACGTAGTTGTTCCTGGGACCAAAAGCCAATTTTCATAACTCATATTTTAATCAGTTTTAGGTTTTAATTAATGAGATTTCTAAACTAAAAATTAAGCACACTGCCCAGAATTTTTCCACTGTATTAAAAGTCTTAGTAATATTACCAACAACAAGCAACACTATTGTTATTGTACAATGCATCTTCAGTTGTCAATTTCATTTGTAAAACGACTCCCAACCTTCGAAAACTTCTACCTGCATTTACAGACAATCGTGCGGTAAGTACGGCCATTTGCCGTTTTAGTGTCAGCTATGAATTAATAGCGGCTGCATTTACACTCTACGTAATAATTTCTTCATTGCAGCCGAGACAAATGTTTTTCTAAGTAACATCAGAAGTTCAACACTGCGGGTACCATATTTACGGGATTCTAATGCTACAGTTTCGTGTTCTTGTGCTTATCCGCCCTATTTTTCAGGCCCAAATAAGAATGTCCCTCAGCGTGGTATCATAATTCGAAGCCAAACCCACTGGCGTCTCACAGTTGGCAACGGAAACGCAAGTTTTAGACAAACGTCGTTGGTGGTCGCAGGGGAACCTGGCGGATCCAATGACGCATAGCAACTGGACCAAGCCTTCAGCGGCTCCGACTACGAGCGCCCTATGCCGCCTCGACGTAGGATATCCAGCGGCCGCTACTGGTGCAATGTGGGTCGCAATCTTCGACAGTTTGCAGTCTGTCACAGTTTGCTCGTGTATCAGTAACAGAGGCCTCGCACTGCACGATACTCTTAGTTTGCTTCTTGAAATAGCTGGACTTTTTTGCTGCTTGTTCCTTTGTAAAATTCTTTGCAACGCTTGGAGAGAGCAACAAGTCAAGTAAAACTCCTGCTGCTGTCTAGCTTCCCTATGACGTGAGCTACTGCACCACTTCGTAGCCCACCTCTCCTTGCGAAGTAGTTCACAACCATCAGTGACAGCCGATAAAAATCTAAGATTACTGATGGCTCTTTCAATATCCACTCCAGCTAATGATGCCAGAATATGTGCCTTATACACTGAAGAGCGAAAGAAACTGGTACAGATGCCCAATATCGTGGAGGGCCCCCGCGAGCACGCAGAAGTGCCGCAACATGACGTGGCATGGACTCGACTAGTGTTTGAAGTAGCGCTGGAGGAAATTGACGCCATTAATCCTGCAGGGCTATCCATAAATCCGTTAGAATACCAGGGGTTGGAGTTCTCTTCTGAACAGCACGTCACAAGGCGTCCCAGATATGCTGGGGAGTTTGGTGGCCAGCGGGAAGTGTTTAAACTCAGAAGAGTATTTCTGCACTCACTCTGTAGCAATTCTGGACGTGTGGCATGTCGCTTTGTCCTGCTTGAATTTACCAAGTCCGTCGGAATGCACAATGGACATGAATGGATGCAGGTGATCAGACAGGACGCTTACGTACGTGTCACCTGTCATAGTCGTACGTAGACGCATCAGGGGTCCCATCTCACTCCAGCTGCACACGTCCCACATCATTACAGAGCCTCCAGCAGCTTGAACAGTCCCCTGCTGACATGCAAGATCCATAGATTCATGACGTTGTCTCTATACCCGTACACGTCCATCCGCTCGATACAATTTGAAACGAGACTCGTCTGACCAAGCGCTATGTTTCCAGTCATCAACGGCTAATGTCGGTGTTTATGGGCCAGGCGAGGCGTAAAGTTTTGTGTCGTGCAGTCATCAGGGGTACACGAGCGGGCCTTCAGTTCCGAAAGCCTATACCGATGATGTTTCGTTGAATGGTTGGCACGCTGACATTTGTTGATGGCCCAGCATTGAAATTTGCGGCAATTTGCGAAAAGGCTGCTCTTCTGTCTCGTTAAGCCATTCTCTTCAGTCGTTGTTGGCCCCGTTCTTGCAGGTTCCTTTTCGGCCGCAGCGATGTCGTAGATTTGATGTTTTACCGGATTCCTGATATTCACGGTACACTCGTGAAATGGTCGTACGGGAAAATCCCCTCTTCATCGCTACCTAGGAGTTGCTGTGTCCGATCTTTCGTGCGCCGATTATAACGCCACGCTCAAACTCGCATAAATCTTGCTTGATAACCTACCATTGTAGCAGCAGTAACTAACAACTGCGCCAGATCCTTGTTGTCTTGTATAGGGGTATCCTGCCTCTTCATATATCTCTGTATTTGAATACGCGTGCCTGTACCAGTTTCTTTGACGCTTCAGTGTAGAACAATGGGAGATCGTGTTGGTTTAGTGGCTTAATGTAATCCAGCTAAGTGAGAATTTTTCTATCTCCTTCATAGCAGGCACTATTAATTTTTTCAATTAAAGGCCTCTGATTCGTGAGTATATTGTTGTAAAGCTAACATGAAAACACGATTCGTTACCGCAAAACCGATTGTATCTTGATTCCACAATAAACGAGGATTAGCAGCTACAAGCGGACTCTATAATTTGCTGGAATACTTTACCACAAATTTTTTATTATTTTTTTTGTAATTATAACATCACGTTTAGTATCCAAAAGTACTGATAATCTCCATTTAAATTCGCCTTCTAATGCCCTGTCTAGAGAAACAGATGTCATATTTTCAATACTAATTCTCCTGCAAAAAAAATTTTTCACTCAGTATGAAGTTTTAATGGTTTTTAAAAAGTAAATGTTGTAAACTTATTGGCATACATTCGAACTATTTTTACGTAATGTAACTTCTCGTCAAAGATGCATAGCGTCTGAAACTTAAAATACGCTAATTAGTTTCTAGCTTTTTAATGCAATTTTATAGACTACCTTGACAGAAAATACTAAGAAGTTTTAGTCTTATGTAAAATCAGTGACCGTAATGGCTTCAGAAGAGAGGATGACAGAGACAAGGCCGAATTACTAAACTCCTGGTTCCCAAAATGTTTGGCTGAAAAACTCTGAATCGAGTTCCCTCCTTCAAATCGTCGCACGAACGCCTACAGGAAAGATATCGAAATAAGTGACAGCGGGACCGAAAATTAACTAAAACCACTTAACAGAGGAAAGACGACGCGATACCAATATGATTCTACACAGATTATTCAAAAGAACTTACGCGTCTTCTGGCAGAAGTGGATGGTGGATCGCTGAAGGAGCGACGTTTACCTGGTGATTAGAAAAATGCGCTGTAATTCCAGTTCCCAAGGAAGATCGTCGAACAGACAAACATAACTACTGGTTTATATGACTGACGTCAAACAGCTGTAGTATTCTGGAACGTATTGTGTGTCTGCGTACTGTGACCTTTCTGGAGACCGAAAATCTCATTTGTGAGAATCATCACGGATCCCGCAAACAACAACACTAGACCCACAAGGCGGTAGATACCGGCACCCAGGTTCATGCCTCCGTGTGGAAGCCTTTCCGAAAGGGCTAAGTTTGTAATCTGTTCGCGTGTCGCCTTGGTTAAGGTATACCGTGCATGACAAAACTTTGCTATCCAAAACAGCGCCAAGGCACCATGGGCTTAAGATGACAGGATTGAACAAAGACTGTGGAGAAGTGTACGGACGATGAGGCGTGCAGCGGTTGAATAACTGACCGCCTAGATGAACCAAATGGCTACCAACTGTATCTCCGAACGTTGCTGCGTATGGGCCTCCATATCAGGCGCCTGGTTCATGCAATCTTGCTGACGGCTGTTCATTGACGAAGAAAGCTGGCTTTTGCATGTCAGTACCGCAACTCGTGAGTGGCCTTTTCAGATGAATCACGTTTTCTGTTCCATCGGACAGATACCTGTTGGCGTGTATGGCATGAAAAGTTTGAAAGCAATGTAACGTATATGCAGCAAATATTCCCTATGCTCGTCTGTGAAAATGGACTCGAAAAGCAACCCGAGCTGTCAGTAAACGGAATTTAACCTCCATAACATTGAGTGCGTGTTGTATGAGTGTCAGTTCCACTGTCCTTTAAGACCTCAACAGATCGTTACACGAAATACTTAAAACTGACATTTGTATAAGCTATCTGACTGCGTATTTGAATAAGAATTTACAAGTGATACAGAATCTGACTTGTGCAACGGGATTTACTGGATTAGAATACATGGCTTGATGAAGTGTGTCAGTGTCTCTGTTTTGGCCCTAAGTTTTGCACTCACCTCTTTAGATAACTGCCTTTTTCCATGTGGTTTACAGCAATACGCAGCAGCATGCAGCAGCAGCGGCTAAAACTTATTGTTACTAAGAATGAATTTAATAAAAAGGAGTTTGCTTCGGTCCTGTTAACTACTAAATAACTTGTGAGAAGAGATTTCAAAAATTAAGTCTATTTAAAACTTCAGAATCATCACGACAATGACATAGGTGTCAATAATGGCTGAGTGCCAGATTACGAAATTATTTCAGTTCCCAAGTTACATTAACATTTAATAACCACAGCATTTATTTATTAATTAGATGTGGAGAATAATTATTGTTATTTGGAGGATACGAAAGCTTCTTTAACTGACAAGAGAAACATGGGATTATTGCAAAGTCGGACTAACAATCACGAGCCTAACCCTGCAATTGGTTTTGCGCTTTGCTTGCGAATTTTACCTTGAATTCCATCTTCAAGCGTAGTTAACCCTCCTAAATCTCTCCTGGCTGTAAAAATGAAATCAGGCCTTGAGTGTGGTAAGATCTGCCATCACCGACGTGAGGGCAGAGTGACACGTCTTCTGTCTCCGAGCTCTCGACCGAAACCACTACTCCCATTCTCGCAGACAGACCTCGTCTCACAATGCTTAAAATCGCGCTCCCATTTTTCGGCCTCAGATTGTTACCATCGATATCTGAGTGCTTACACAATGCAAATAATAGCGTTAAATTGGCTATATTGTTTTCAATGTGATGGAGAGTTCTGACACAGCAAACACACTGCAACAATCGTCGGAGCGTTGACCGTGGATTGGGCGCGTGGGGTACACCTGTCACCCAGAGGTTTTACATTGTGATTATTTCCGTTATGTTTAAAGTTGCAGTGTTCCCAATCTCTGTACCTTTTAAATAGGTGCATTGTTGAAGAGCCGTTTACAGCTAACGTTAGTTGGACAACTAAACGGAGAGCAGCAGGACGTTGAAGTAAGTTAGGGTACAACTGCCCACCAAGCGCCTATCTACGTGACAATTTCTTAAGGTAGGTGTTTTCTTTTTTTAAACACTTTTCATACTAAATTCGTTGTAAGAACAGTGTTTAAAATTTTTATTAATCTGATTAAAACAAGCATGTTAACTAAAGTGTTTACTTATGAGGTCTTCAACATATAGTATAATTTACAGAAACTGATACTCATAAATATGTTTTAATTTGAGTGATATCAGATCCGAAGAAAAGAAGAGCGGATGTGTCTTCCAACCCTGAAGCGTGGAGGAGGTGACTCGAAGAAGATGCAGAGAGTGATGAAAATGACGTATTTGATTCTGAAGAATATGATTCAAATGAAGATGACCAACTAATGGATAGCGGTCATGATACTGAATCTGAACAATCTGCAGATGAATGCGATAGTAAGAATCGTGAGTATAGATTCTCCTATTATCTTGGGAAGGACAGTAAAACAAAATGGTCTAAGTCTTTTCCTAAAAGAAACATGAGAACAAGGTTAGAGAAGATAATAACTCATCTGCTACAGATGTAGTAATGAGATTAGTGGAACCTGTCAGCGGGACTCGCTGTAACATCACTGATGGCAATTGGTTCAGCAGTATGCCACTGGCTAAGAAGCTACTAGAAGACAAGGGACTGACATACATTGGAATGCTCCGGAAAAACGAGAAAAAATCTCCAAGGGGTTTTTACCTAATAAGTAAAGACCTCAATATTCTTCTTTGTTTGCCTTCCAAGAGAACTGTACGCTAGTTTCGTACTGCCCTAAAGTTAATCTAGCTGTTCTCTTGATATCTACATTACATCATGATGATACCATTGATAAAGATACAAGAGATTCACTGAAAGCAGAAATAGTAACTTATTACAATATGACAAAGATTGGAGTTGATTTACTTGATCAACTAATTCAAAAAATGATGTGTCACGAAACACTCGTAGGTGGCTTATGGTTGTTCTCTATAATTTACTTAATGTTTCTGTCATGAACGCACTCTGTATATACCGAGCAAATTCTAGAACACCTAAATCATTCAAAAGAACGGAGTTTCTGCAAAGGTTGGCATAGAAATGATAAAACCCCAGATTCAGTACAGATCTGCTGTCCCTCATATTCCCATTGAATTACGGAGGGGCGCACATGTTCTACTGGGCATAAATTCAACAGTTACATTACAAGACAATCGCAGGGAAGGTTCCAAAGGACGTTGCTACGAGTGTGTAATGCAGAAAGGCAAGTCAACTGGAAAATGGTACCACAAATGAAGTAGGTGGATGTGTTTGCCTCATTTGCATACCGCATGTGTGTCTCTGAAATAATTTATTGAAATATTATTTTGGAAATTTGTGTTTTATTTCCATCCCTATACATATACAGACATAGAAAAAGCAACTAAAGAACATCTGATAATCATTTCAATGAGTAATTAAGAAACACAAATGGGGGACAGGAGTCCCCCAAGCTCCTAACCTCTTAACTATAGAGCACGCGCCTACTGCAGGGTTAAGGTCTGGGGAATGTTTTCTACATCTACATCTACATCTACATTTATACTCCGCAAGCCACCCAACGGTGTGTGGTGGAGGGCACTTTACGTGCCACTGCCATTACCTCCCTTTCCTGTTCCAGTCGCGTATGCTTCGCGGGAAGAACGACTGCCGGAAAGCCTCCGTGCGCGCTCGAATCTCTCTAATTTTACATTCGTGATCTCCTCGGGAGGTGTAAGTAGGGGGAAGCAATATATTCGATACCTCATCCAGAAAATCACCCTCTCGAAACCTGGACAGCAAGCTACATCGCGATGCAGAGCGCCTCTCTTGCAGAGTCTGCCACTTGAGTCTGCTAAACATCTGCGTAACGCTATCATGCTTACCAAATAACCCTGTGACTAAACGCGCCGCTCTTCTTTGGATCGTACCGAGCGGGGTGGCGCAGTGGTTAGACACTGGACTCGCATTCGGGAGGACGACGGTTCAATCCCGCGTCCGGCCATCCTGATTTAGGTTTTCCGTGATTTCCCTAAATCACTCCAGGCAAATGCCGGGATGGTTCCTCTGAAAGGGCACGGCCGACTTCCTTCCCAATCCTTCCCTAATCCGATGAGACCGATGACCACGCTGTCTGGTCTCCTTCCCCAAACCAACCAACCAACCAACCAACTTCTTTGGATCTTGTCTATCTCCTCTGTCAACCCGACCTGGTACGGATCCCACACTGATGAGCAATACTCAAGTATAGGTCGAACGAGTGTTTTATAAGCCACCTCCTTTGTTGATCGACTACATTTTCTAAGGACTCTCCCAATGAATCTCAAACCTGGCACCCGCCTTACCAACAATTAATTTTATATGATCATTCCAATTCAAATCGTTCCGTGCGCATACTCCCAGATATTTTACAGAAGTAACTGCTACCAGTGTTTGTTCTGCTATCATATAATCATACAATAAATGATCCTTCTTTCTATGTATTCGCAATACATTACATTTGTCTATGTTAAGGGTCAGTTGCCACTCTCTGCACCAAGTGCCTATCCGCTGCAGATCTTCCTGCATTTTTCTGCAATTTTCTAATGCTGCAACTTCTCTGTATACTACAGCATCATCCGCGAAAAGCCGCATGGAACTTCCGGCACTATCTACTAAGTCATTTATATATATTGTGAAAAGCAATGGTCCCATAACACTCCCCTGTGGCATGCCAGAGGTTACTTTAACGTCTGTAGACGTCTCTCCATTGAGAACAACATGCTGTGTTCTGTTTGTTAAAAACTCTTCAATCCAGCCACACGGCTGGTCTGATATTCCATAGGCTCTTACTTTGATTATCAGGCGACAGTGCGGAACTGTATCGAACGCCTTCCGGAAGTCAAGCATTCCCTAGGGATCTGGTCACTCTGGAAGACACAGTGAATCAACAAACGTATGCACCTATCCCAGGTGACCATGTCCACCGCTACATGCAGTTTGTTTCTCCTCGGCACGATGGCATCTACCAATAGGACAACAGAACGTGTCATACAGCTCGTAGTGTACGTGTGTGGTTCGAAAAGCACCGGGATGAGTTTGCCGTACTCTTTTGGCCACCAGCCTCCCCGGATTTAAACCCAATTGAGAATCTGTGGGACCAAGTCGATCGGGCTGTTCGCGCCATTTATCGCCAGCGAAGAAACGTAGCGCAGCTGGCTAAAGCACTCTGGTCGGCATGGGTCCACTCCTCATAGCGGTACGTCCCAGAACGCCACTGACTCTCTTCCTACACGTCTCACGCTGCAAAGACGGTTATTCGGGCATCTGACAGAACGTCCCATTAATGCGACTGCACACTGTACAAATGACCTAGCAGACAACTTTGGAAGCTTCAGGAGGCTTTTCGTGGATGATGACTGATACGTGATTCCTTAATCGTACCACACTTACACACCACATCTTAAATACCATAAAAGAGGAAGCGGGATGGAATCATGGTTGGTAGTCACAATTTATAATTAAAACAGTTTATTGACATTACCCTTTTAAAACAAAATTGACAATTACAAACTGTGGCCGAGCCACTAGATAAAACTTTGCAAATACAACTAGGAACCCAACGTACTCATTACTCTAACCAACATTTTAAAAAAAATAAAAAAAAGGTTGGCAATTACAAATTGTGGACATGCCACTAGATAAAACTTTGCAAAACAATTAGAAACCCAACGTACTCGGTACTCTAACAAACAATTCCAATTTAAGAAAGGGGGGTTACTGACAAACTTGAGAACTTCAAACTCCCATATAGGATTTCCCTCAAAATAGATATAATGAAACAATTACAGGTAAAGGGTGACTTAAGGAACACTTGAACACTAGTGTCAAACTAAGATGCCATTACATAACATGATAGAATCACTTAATTACAAAAACTACAACAAAAACACTGATCTTAAAAAAATAAATGTTTACATGCTCAGACGTGTTAGTAAAAAATTACTAGAAAAAACTGTACAAGGAACTCAGCAGATGCTAAGCAGTTTAAGGTTTAGCCAGTTGCCAATCCCTAATATTTAAGAAAACAAGTTCATATACAAACAGGTTACATACAATATATGTATCTACCAGCTTAACCCGACTTGACGGAAGGAAGATAAATATTAAACTTTGGAAGACGATATGTGAAGAACTCCGGAAATGGCCAGGTTTTTAAACACTGCCAGGCCTACACCTCGGATGACATTTCACTCCCCGCCAAGGCGCTGGCACAACCAAAAGTTTCTGCCCGAATCACGAAGACATTCCAATAACTCTGAAACGTAGGAGAACTGGGCAGAACCTTTGACTGACTTACACATGGACAACTGTATTAATAGAGTGCAGGCTTTAAAAACAGCAACACAAATTCATTTGATTGCGAGAGATACAAACCACTAGTAAAACTTCTGAGAAAATTTTCAAATAACGACCACCATTTAACCAGGCCAAGAAAGTCTCACCATAATAATAAAGTTTAAAAGCTCTGAGTGCGTCTGTGCAAAAAAACACCACCTTCCTTCAAATTTTGTTCCCGACGAAGTCACAGAACTTGTATCTCCAAGCTGCCCATGTCGGCAAAACGCACAACCAATTTCACACCACAACGTGTAACGGTCATCACGCTCGTTCTGCAGCCGTTGATACTCGTCTCCCCCGCGAATGACACGAGATCTCGAGGGTTACCTCTCGAAGGTTAACAATCAACTCGCTTCGCCCGCAAAGCCGCAAGATAAGACACGCGAAAAGCAAAGATAGCTTACATCAACCACAATCGCCGACCGCTGTGACGAGCGGTTCTAGGCGCTACAGTCCAGAACTACGATCGCAGGTTCGAATCCTGCCTCGGGTATGGACGTGAGTGATGTCCTTAGGTTAGTTAGGTTTCAGTAGTTCTAAGTTCTAGGGGACTGATGACCTCAGATGGCTCTGAGCACTATGCCCGAGGCAGGATTCGAACCTGCGACCGTAGCAGTCGCGCGGTTCCGGACTGCGCGCCTAGAACCGCGAGATGACCTCAGATGTTAACACCCATAGTGCTCAGAGCCATTTGAACCATTCAACCGCAATCGATCTCAACGATACATGTACAAAATAAGCCTGCACCAGTTCACCACGGCTCAATGATGTTCTGTACAGAGAAGTTCCAGTGCTAGAAAATTGTAGCGAAATGCATGAAAAGCAGAAAAGGATCGGCGCTTAGTGCTACATAGGTTGATAGCCACCCTCAACATAAACAAATTAACGTATTCCGTTTAAATATGTAGAAACACCTTTTGTTTTATGGTTATACGATTTCCTGCTGAAATTAGGGTTTCGCAGAGATAGAATGAAGGGTAGAGCCACGGGCCGTAACACATCTGAAATGTAACGTCCACTGTTCAAAGTGCCGTCAATGCGAACAAGAGGTGACCGAGACGTGTAACCATACCATCACGCCGGATGATACGCCAATATGGCGATGACGAATACACGCTTCCAATGTGCGTTCATCGCGATGTCGCTAAACACGGATGTGACCATCGTGATGCTGTAAACAGAACCTGGATTCATCTGAAAAAATGACGTTTTGCCATTCGTGCACCCAGGTTCGTCGTCGAGTACACCATCGCAGGCGCTCCTGTCTGTGATGCAGCGTCAAGGGTAACCGTAGCCACGGTCTCCGAGCTGATAGTCCATGCTGCTGCAAACATCGTCGAACTGTTCGTCCAGATGGTTGTTGTTTTGCAAACTTCCCCATCTGTTGACTCGGGGATCGAGACGTGACTGCACGATCCGTTACAGCCATGCGGATAAGATGCCTGTCTTCTCGACTGCTAGTGATACGAGGCCGTTGGGATCCAGCGCGGCGTTCCGTATTACCCTCCTGAATACACCGATTCCATAGTCTGCTAACAGTCATTGGCTCTCGACCAACGCGAGCAGCAATGTCGCGATACGATAAACCGCAATCGCGATCGGCTACAATCCGACCTTTATCAAAGTCAGAAACGTGATGGTATGCATTTCTCCTCCATACACGAGGCATCACAACAACGTTTCACCAGGCAACGCCGGTCAACTGCTGTTTGAGTATGAGAAATAGGTTGGAAACTTTCCTCATGTCAGCACGTTGTAGGTGTCGCCACCGGCGCCAACATCGAGTGAATGCTCTGAAAAGCTAATCATTTGCATATCACAGCATCTTCTTCCTGTCGGTTAAGTTTCGCGTCTGTAGCACGTCATCTTCGTGGTGTAGCAATTTTAATGACCAGTAGTGTCTTCGGAGTGCTCTGTCACTCACGCAGCTCATGTAAGCAACAGTAAAAGCAGACAAGATAGTAGACGGAAGATGTCGGTACTGCTAGCACCGAAATGGAGAAGACTCGAACTTCCTTTAATGGTTCACTAAAATACCAACCATAAGAGGAACACCGGCGACAACAAGCGAATGCACACCGCGTAGGACCGAGAGCCGCTTGCTGCAGCGCTGCTAGTGTTTACACCTGAGAGAACCGTTTGCTTCTGTGTCTAGTGGGCTCCTAGACGACCAGTCAGCGAGAGCAGCGCGGAGTTTTGTTCTGGCTGACGCGTTAGCAGCAGCGGCGGCGGCGGTGCTAGGTGCCAGCGGCGGCTAGGTGGCATGTCCGGTTGCCAGGTAACCGCCGCGGCCGGCCGGCCACGCTGCCTCGGGCGGCGGCCGCCAGAGGTCAGCGCCTCCGCGCACCCGCCAGGTGAGTCGGCATGACGGACGGCGCACGGCAGTGCCGGGGCGGCCTACGAGAAGTGGATGTGGTGGGCATGCGCGCCGCTATCGCCCAGCCGTCGCGTTCTTACGTGCGTGTGCATGTGTGTGTGTGTGTGGTGCGCGAGAGATAGCGTGTCAGTCTAATCTGTGACAGTGTCAGGCGCCGAGCCGGAGCGTCACCATGTCGTCCGACAGGTTTCACAAGTGAGTAAGACGCACCTGTTTTGTTTTTCCTGACCAGCGGTCGTACAGTGCTAATTCTGCAGCCCTCTGAAAACGCTTCAGAAGGATTCTATCTCACTTCTCATAATGTTTAAGTTATGCAAGAAAGTGGCACCTGCAGATGAGCACCATGTTGCCGAAACTCATCGTTTTCTTTATTTTTTTATTTTTATACACATATTTGTTTCACCTGCCAAGATCAGGGTCTGAAAATATAGCCACAGTCATCGTAAGTTATCGTTGCTACTGCGGAGAAAATTTCTTTTTCTACTGTGCTCTTTGATGAACTGGGTTTCAGAAGTGAGTCCGGGGCACTTGTTTCGTTTTCTCCGCTGAGCGGCTTTACAGGGCTAATTCTGTCAGCAGCTCTTCGTTAGTGAGATGAGGATACCTTTCGACACGCTTCGGAAAGCTTCTTCCTCATTTCTCATCATGGGAGTGACGGACAACATTTAAATAAAGCGAGGAAATGGCACCCGAAGATAGCACCATGTTGCCTAAACTAGTGTTCTTAGCTTTTTTGTATACATTATTTTTTTTTATTTATGCATTTGTCTCACATGGCAAGATTAAGGCATTCGGTGCCTCTCTTACTTATACCAAGAAATGCTTAGTGAATCGACAAGAGAACATGCGTAGTATTGATTAGAGGAAGAACGAGAATAATAGAGCAAGGCTAGGAGATGCAGAAGTAAGGAAGAAAGAGGTACGGACGAGAAAATCATGAGTTGTGGTCACAGTCCGACAGAGATACTGGTTCAGTATTGGACAGACCGAAAGCAGCTGGGATATTCCGCGAGGGTAGTTACGCTTATGATAACAATGTCCTCTGGAATACAGGGTGGCTTTGGGTAAGCCGCAGGTTGGAGGGTAGTTTGTTCCGGAATCCCATGCCTGAAATTGAGGAGGAGACGAAGAAAGAGCTAGTGTTGTGCAGACGTACATCCAAGACGCTGAACATACCTGATGTGGTGTTGAAGTTATGAAATGATTACAGGTATATTAGTAAACAATGATAGACAGCTGGATTTATTTGATGAAGCATCAAGATAGTCTGAAGAGCGTATAGAAGGGAACTCATCTCAGTGTGATGCTGATACATGCAGAAATAGTGCTACAGAGTCCTGGCTTAGTTTGTCTACGTTGTGGATTCATGATGCTGGGATTGTGCCTAAGGCATGTAAATATGAAGACTTACACAAACGAGGCGTATAAGTGCGTGCACGGAGTCAAAATTTTTCACGTTTGCTAGATACTGACTGAATCAACAAAAGGTGTTCAGTCAGAGGCATATTATCGTTGCCACGACATATAATATTGTTTTTTCCTGATTTGCTCTATTTGAAAGCTGTGATGGTTTCTTTGATCTTTGGTAAGACTATCCTTGGAGAACCCATCTTGTGCTCTGTTGCCATTGATGCTGAGTCGAGGTGACCAACACGCTAGTAACCATTGTTTTTTAATAGCCGAAAGTTAATTTTCTGCATTAGATGCATGTATATCTCGGGCTTTTACTATACTGTATAAATTATGAAAAGTATGTGATAGGTGATTATACATACGTGCAGGTTCTTACAAAATTTCTGTTACAGCCTTCTAGGGATCGTAAAGAGGATTTTGATAAGGAACCTAAGGCCGGAAACGTACCGTTGGGATGTAGAATAAGTTTGAAAATCGGATCTCTTTCAAATCTCGTGGTATGGACACAAACTGAGAAGAGAACGCCATCGTCAGTCTCCGTTATAATTATGACGTTACATATCATTTTCCTCTGACTAAAACGATGTCATGCTTCGTCACGTAGAAGAGAACCCCATGACGAGTACTCGAAACATTGCTCACATCATGGACTCCCGTAGAGCACACAGGTCGCAACGTACCGCCTTCGCTGTTTGCCTATCGTGAAGTGGGATATTCGAAAGTGATTTACTCTTCAAACTTGTTTTGTATTCAATTATACAGGCCTATCCATACAAACATGAACTACTTCAGTTTATCATAATTTCCCTCAGAAGGCTCGTAGAAACGGGAAAGTTGTTTTGTTGCTCTCAGAAGCTCTGGGAGAATCAGAAGTAGCGCCTATTGTTGGCAAGTTTATTGCTGTTTCTGCACCCGTGGTCCTTTGTCCGGTGTAGTGCCGCGCTTGCTCGTCTAGTCTTAGTTCGTTCGTAGCATCGTCGGTCGCGATTTGTGGAGTCTGTGATTGTGTAGTTCACGCCGCGTCACAATAACGAGCAAATACGTGATCCGTTTGCTGCGTTTAGCTGGCAGAAACATGCAGTACACACTTCGAGAGCGGGTTTTTATTGTGAAAACATATTGGAAGGCGGAATCATCGGTTACAACACAATGGGAATTGCGCAGAGAATTCAACGTGCGCGATGTTCCAACAAAGGCAACAATTTTATCGACTGTTCAAATGGTTCAAATGGCTCTGAGCAATATGGGACTTAACTTCTGAGGTCATCAGTCCCCTAGAACTTCGAACTACTTAAACCTAACTAACCTAAGGACATCACACACATCCATGCCCGAGGCAGGATTCGAGCCTGCGACCGTAGCGGTCGCGCGGCTCCAGACTGTAGTGCCTAGAACCGCTCGGCCACTTCGGCCGGCTTTATCTACTGTAAGGAAGCTGGACACAACTGGTGTACTAACAAGGGAACCTCCCCATCGCACCCCCCTCAGATTTAGTTATAAGTTGGCACAGTGGATAGGCCTTGAAAAACTAAACACAGATCAATCGAGAAAACAGGAAGAAGTTGTGTGGAACTATGAAAAAAATAAGCAAAATATACAAACTGAGTAGTCCATGTGCAAGATCGGCAGCATTGGGGACCATTTCAGCACAGGAGCGCTGTGGTCCTGTGGTTAGAGTGAGCAACTGCTTAACGAGGGGTTCTTGGTTCAAGTCTTCCCTCGAGTGAAAATTTTAATTTTTTTATTTTCGCGAAGTTAAGATCTGTCCGTTCGTTCATTGACGTCTCTGTTCACTGTAATAAGTTTAGTGTCAGTGTTTTGCGACCGCACCGCAAAAGCGTGCGATTAGTAGACGAAAGGACGTGCCTCTCCAATGGGAACCGAAAACATTTGATCGCAAGGTCATAGGTCAACCGATTCCTCCATAGGTAAACACGTCTGATATATTCTATACGACACTGGTGACTGCATGTGCGTCACATGACAGAAATACACTCCTGGAAATTGAAATAAGAACACCGTGAATTCATTGTCCCAGGAAGGGGAAACTTTATTGACACATTCCTGGGGTCAGATACATCACATGATCACACTGACAGAACCACAGGCACATAGACACAGGCAACAGAGCATGCACAATGTCGGCACTAGTACAGTGTATATCCACCTTTCGCAGCAATGCAGGCTGCTATTCTCCCATGGAGACGATCGTACAGATGCTGGATGTAGTCCTGTGGAACGGCTTGCCATGCCATTTCCACCTGGCGCCTCAGTTGGACCAGCGTTCGTGCTGGACGTGCAGACCGCGTGAGACGACGCTTCATCCAGTCCCAAACATGCTCAATGGGGGACAGATCCGGAGATCTTGCTGGCCAGGGTAGTTGACTTACACCTTCTAGAGCACATTGGGTGGCACGGGATACATGCGGACGTGCATTGTCCTGTTGGAACAGCAAGTTCCCTTGCCGGTCTAGGAATGGTAGAACGATGGGTTCGATGACGGTTTGGATGTACCGTGCACTATTCAGTGTCCCCTCGACGATCACCAGTGGTGTACGGCCAGTGTAGGAGATCGCTCCCCACACCATGATGCCGAGTGTTGGGCCTGTGTGCCTCGGTCGTATGCAGTCCTAATTGTGGCGCTCACCTGCACGGCGCCAAACACGCATACGACCATCATTGTCACCAAGGCAGAAGCGACTCTCATCGCTGAAGACGACACGTCTCCATTCGTCCCTCCATTCACGCCTGTCGCGACACCACTGGAGGCGGGCTGCACGATGTTGGGGCGTGAGCGGAAGACGGCCTAACGGTGTGCGGGACCGTAGCCCAGCTTCATGGAGACGGTTGCGAATGGTCCTCGCCGATACCCCAGGAGCAACAGTGTCCCTAATTTGCTGGGAAGTGGCGGTGCGGTCCCCTACGGCACTGCGTAGGATCCTACGGTCTTGGCGTGCATCCGTGCGTCGCTGCGGTCCGGTCCCAGGTCGACGGGCACGTGCACCTTCCGCCGACCACTGGCGACAACATCGATGTACTGTGGAGACCTCACGCCGCACGTGTTGAGCAATTCGGCGGTACGTCCACCCGGCCTCCCGCATGCCCACTATACGCCCTCGCTCAAAGTCCGTCAACTGCACATACGGTTCACGTCCACGCTGTCGCGGCATGCTACCAGTGTTAAAGACTGCGATGGAGCTCCGTATGCCACGGCAAACTGGCTGACACTGACGGCTGCGGTGCACAAATGCTGCGCAGCTAGCGCCATTCGACGGCCAACACCGCGGTTCCTGGTGTGTCCGCTGTGCCGTGCGTGTGATCATTGCTTGTACAGCCCTCTCGCAGTGTCCGGAGCAAGTATGGTGGGTCTGACACACCGGTGTCAATGTGTTCTTTTTTCCATTTCCAGGAGTGTATGTTGTCGACCCCCCTATCTTTTACACTTGGCGAATGGGTAAAAAGATTCTTCTACCTTGCCTGATTTAGGTTTTCTTGTGTATGTGATAATCACTCCCAAAAAAAATTATGAAAACAAGAGTTTGTCAGATAATAATTGTCTGAAAATATAAAGTTAAACTTTTCACTTGAGGGAAGCTTTGAACCAAGGACGTCTCGCTCCGCAGCTGCTCACTCTAACCACGGGACCATGGCGCTCCTGAACTCATACTGTTCTTGAAGTTGCCTATCTTGCCATGGACTCCACAGTATGTATATTTTGCTTATTTTTTTCATAGTTCCACACAACTTCTTCCTGTTTTCTCGATTGATCTGTGTTCAGTTTTTCAAGGCCTATCCACTGTGCCAACTTATAAGTAAATCTGAGGGGGGTGCGATGGGGAGGTTCCCTTGTAAGCAGCGGCAGTGGTAAACACAGATCATCACTAAATGCAGATGCTATTGATTACATTCGAAGACACTTGAGAGCTCTCCGAGGAAATCGTTGCGTCGGTTGAACCAGGATTGTGGAGTTTTCATGGTAGGTGTCAGACAGCTGAAATCGGCATTGCGACCGTACAGGGTGTACATGATGCAAACAAGCATTGCAAGAAGCAGATCATAAGAAATGAATGCGTTGCTGTCGATGGTTTTAAGGGTTTCTTATTCAACATCCAGACATTCTCTCCCTAACGTGGTTTACAGATGAGGTATGGTTCCACTCGTCAGGTTACATCAACACACAAAAGTGCAGAAACTGGGCTGATGTAAACCTCCTATATCATACATGGAACACCACCGCGTGACGAGAAGGTTGGAGTCTGGTGTGCGGTGTCAGCTTCCAGGATTGTTCGCCACATTTTCTTTGATACGACTGTCGACACGAAGGGGTTATACCGGCATCTTCAATACATTTATGGGGCAGCTAGTTGACATCGAACTTAGAGAAAGTTACACTGAAGAGCCAACGAAACTGGTACACCTACCTGATATCGTGTAGGGTCCCTGCGAGTTTGGTTAGTCACTAGTATTGATGACAGCGGAGGGTAAGGGTGTACTAACTGCTAATATCTTATTACACTCAGGGATAGTAGCCTTAGAAAGGTTGGCACCACTGCTTTAGATGCCCCTGAATTTACAAATGAGAGTAGGAACGTTTTGCAGTATTTTGTTGCATCGTCTGTAGATTTGCCCACTTTTACACACCCGCAGCTGCTGATCAGTTTGCCGTAGTGAAAGACTGATGTGGAAGAGCAATTATAACAAAACATTTCTTTCGTCGACACTCGATAGTGCGTCTCTGACAAAACGAAATGCCTGTAGTGAATGGAGAAGACTGCCCACTCTCTGAAGGCTACGTTCAATCTCGAGGAAGTTTCGTAGTGAAATTTTAATGCGACGACTTAAACGATTTCAGTCGCACGTTCCGAGTGGTCTTCTGGTACTTCGAATCCCTCAGTGACTGTCATGGCGGCTACTGTCTGCAGATATCGTTATCTTCTTGAGGATGAAGACTAATTAACTGGGCTGACGCAGTTAAAAAATTGATCCTGATCTAACTAAAGAGGATCTCGAAATATTCCTAGAATGAAACATCTTCTGAAGAGTCAGTCAGTTTGGAAGAAGTGGCTCTGTATATTTCGACTAAATATATTTTTGTTCTGTGACCTTTCTTGTTTTCGTAAACATTGAATCCATATTTGTACTGCCAGAGATTTTTTAACAAAAAAAGGGAAAGTGGCCATGTTATCATTGAAATATCTAATATCGGGAAGATAATTCAAAGTGACCGGTTTTACGCGTGAGGGACAATCTTGTCTTATCACACGTGTTATCAAGAAACGATGCTTACGTCAACATAAAAAAGTCATTTTTACCTCTCACAGCCGGCCGAAGTGGCCGTGCGGTTAAAGGCGCTGCAGTCTGGAACCGCAAGACCGCTACGGTCGCAGGTTCGAATCCTGCCTCGGGCATGGATGATTGTGATGTCCTTAGGTTAGTTAAGTTTAACTAGTTCTAAGTTCTAGGGGATTAATGACCTCAGCAGTTGAGTCTCATAGTGCTCAGAGCCATTTGATCCATTTTTTAACTCTCACAAATAAGAAAGGTTTCTGAAAACTCCTTTGCCATCTTAAGTGAAGATTTTCGAATATTTTCTACTTCACCAGCGGTTAATCCAGAAGTGGCAGACTGATAATGACTCACCACTGCTCGACATGCTTTCATCGAAGAAAAAAATATTGCTGAGAGTGTGACCGTTTGCAGGAAACCACTCACTAATACTTCTAAGAACATTACTTACTATTTCCTCTATGAATATATGAAGATGGTATCTGTTCTTTCAGACATGTCCGAAAGAACAAATACCATCTTCATATAGTTAAGGCTAACCGGCCATTGACCTTCTTCTTCTGTGCTGGATGCACACGCATTGCCCGAACTCTTACGGCACTCTGTAAGATTGTCTGCCACGAGTAATGAGTGTAATGGGCAGGGGCACTACGAATGTAGTGTGTGGACATTAAGTTGGGAATGTGGGTCTCACGGGGAGCGTGCGGGCGATAAATCACTGCAGTCGCACTGTCCTCTGTGCCCTCGGTGGCTCAGATGGATACAGCGTCTGCCATGTATGCAGGAGATCCCGAGTTCGAGTCCCGATTTGGGCACACATTTTCAACTGTCCCCGTTGATGTATATCAACGCCTGTCGACAGCTTAGGGACTTGATTTTATTATCATTTCATACCATTTCCTTGGTTGTTTATGTATGCTTGGACTGATAACAATACATGTGTCATCCGCAAATTCTGACTGTTGTATGTAACACGTAAGGTCGTTTACATACATGAGGAACAATAGTGGGCCCTACATTGAGCCTTAGGAGACCCCACAAGTGATTCCTCCCCAGTCAGAAGAAACTCCCCTGTTAACTAAGTACAACTTCCTGCATTATTTGGTTAGATATGACATTATCCATTGGTTAATAAACCATCAATTCCATAAAATCTTAGTTTATCTAGGAGATTGCTAACAATCATCGTCTCCGAACTGTTCCTCAACTGTACACAGTACACAGTGCTCTAAATTGTGCTCATTGTTGTTGATGTTGTGGTCTTCAGTCCTGAGACTGGTTTGATGCAGCTCTCCATGCTACTGTATCCTGTGCAAGCTTCTTCATCTCCCAGTACTTACTGCAACCTACATGCTTCTGAATCTGCTTAGTGTATTCATCTCTTGGTCTCCCTCTACGATTTTTACCCTCCACGCTGCCCTCCAGTGTTAAATTTGTGATCCCTTGATGCCTCAGAACACGTTCTACCAACTGGTCTCTTCTTCTTGTCAAGTTGTGCCACAAACTCCTCTTCTCCCCAATTCTATTCAATACCTCCTCATTAGTTACGTGATCTACCCATTCCCTTTTTGTCCAAACTGTTTGTCGTCCATGTTCCACTTACATACATGGCTACACTCCACACAAGTACTTTCAGAAACGACTTCCTGACACTTAAATCTCTACTCGATGTTAACAAATTTCTCTCCTTCAGAAACGCTTTCCTTGCCATTGTCAGTCTACATTTTACATCCTCTCTACTTCGACCATCAGTTATTTTGCTCCCCAAATAGCAAAACTCCTTTACTACTTTAAGTGTCTCATTTCCTAATCTAATTCCCTCAGCATCATCTGAGTTAATTCGACTACATTCCATTATCCTCGTTTTGATTTTGTTGATGTTCATCTTATATCCTCCTTTCATGACACTGTCCATTCCGTTCGACTGCTCTTCCAAGTCCTTTGCTGTCTCTAACAGAATTACAATGTCAACGGCGAACCTCAAAGTTTTTATTTCTCCTCCATGGATTTTAATACCTACTCCGAATTTTTCTTTTGTTTCCTTTACTTCTTGCTCAATATACAGATTGAATAACATCGAGGAAAGGCTACAACCCTGTCTCACTCCCTTCCCAACCACTGCTTTCCTTTCATCCTCCTCGACTCTGCCATCTGGTTTCTGTTCAAATTGTAAATAGCCTTTCGATACCTGTATTTTACCCCTGCCACCTTTAGAATTTGAAATTGTGCTCATATCGCTCTGCATTTAGCGTTATCTTAAGCGCAGTAAGGAAAGCACACCCTAACCACGAAAAACACCACAATGCCGCAACACTGCTTGCTCTGTATTTCACTGTTGTCACCTCACATGATGGCAGGTAAAGCTCTCCACGAATTTTGCCAGAACCAAACCCTTACATCCAGTTATCACACGGTATGCGTGATTCATCACTCCAAAACACTCCCTTCCAGTTATCCAATGGCCAGTGGCATTGCATTTTACACCACCTAAAATGTCGCTTAGATCGACTACAGAAATTTCTTGCTAATATGGAGGTGCTCCACAAACGATCATAGTTCTCCATTCTTTTTAACTCCCTTATATAAAGGAACGAGAGAGGCAATTCTGACGTTGCGGTAGATAATGGAAGCAAGACTAAAGAAAAATCAAGACACGTTCATAGGATTTGTCGACCTGGAAAAAGCCTTCGACAATGTCCAATGGCGCATGATGTTCGAAATTCTGTGAAAGATAGGGGTAAGCTATAGGGAGAGACGGGTAATGTACAATATGTACAAGAGCCAAGAGGAAATAATAAGAGTGAACGACCAAGAACGAAGTGGTCGGATAAAAAAGGGTGTAAGACGGGGATGTAGTCTTCCCCCTCCCCCCCCCTACTGTTCAACCTGTACAAAGAAGAAGCAATGATGGAAATAAAAGAAAGGTTCAGGAGTAGATTTGAAATTCAAGGTGAAAGGATGTCAATGATACGATTCACTGATGACATTGCTATCCTGAGTGAAAGTGAAGAAGAATTACATGATCTGCTGAACGGAATGAACAATCTAATGAGTACAGAAAACGGATAGAGAGTAAATGGAAGAAAGACAAAAGTAATGAGAAGTAGCAGAAATAAGAGCACCGAGAAACTTAACATCAGGTTTGATGGTCACAAAGTACGAGTAGATGAAATTAAGTATTCAGCTACCTTGGCAGTAAAATAACCAATGACCGTCGGAGCAAGGAGGATATCAAAAGCAGACTAGCAATGGCAAAAAAGGCATTCCCAGCCAAGAGAAGACTGCTGGTATCAAACATAGGCCTTAGTTTGAGGAAGAAATTTCTCAGAACGGCGTCTGGAGAACAGCATTGTATGGTAGTGAAACATGGACTGTGAGAAAACAGGAACGGAAGGGAATCGAAGCATTTAAGATGTGATGCTACAGACAAATGTTGATAATCAGATGGACTGATAAGGTAAGGGTCGAGGAGGTTCTGCGCAGAATCGGAGAGGAAAGGAATATGTGGTAAACAGTGAGAAGGAGAAGGGTTAGGATGATAGGACATCTGTTAAGATATGAGGGAACGACTTACATGGTACTAGAGATAACTGTAGAGAGCAAGAACTGAAGAGGAAGACAGAGATTGAAATATATCCAGCAAATAATTGAGGACGTAGGTCGCAAGTGCTGCTCTGAGATGAAGGTGTTGGAAAAGGAAAGGAACTCGTGGCGGGCCGCATAAAACCATCAGAAGACTGACGAACCCAAAAAAAGAAAAAAAACAATGCACAGTCATATGAAGTATTGTGAGGGGGGTGAGGGGGTGAGGGCTGTGCGAGGTGTAGAGGGAATGTGGAAAGAGACCAAGGCTTAACCACAGTGAGCAGCTTCAAATGGATGTATGCTGCTGTAATTATGCAGCGACGAAAGTGCTTGCGCAGGATAGAGTAGCGTGGGAAGCTGCATCAAACCAATCTTCGGACTGAAGACCATAACAACAACAACAACAACAACAGGTTCACTACCGTCTCGCCATTTCGTGTTGTGACAGAACGGATCGGTTTCACAGTAGCGAAGATGGACAAATGCTCACAGCTCTTAAGATATGCATTTTCGATCCTGTCTTTACTGGGCATTTCTTCTTGTTTTGGCCCATTCTACCACCTCCTAAAATCTGCACTACTTTTTTACAATAAGCTTTGACTTTTGCGGTCGAATAGCATTACCTCTAATGTACTCATACTTTGACACAACTGCTTTGATATGAACTTGTTGTAAACATTTGTGTTTGGTCAGCTGCAAATCTTACGATTATTAGTGTAACTGCAATGGTGTTAATAATAAGTGTAAGTATAATGAGCAAGATTCAAACACGGGTACATAATGCTGACTTAAAATGATCGAGATGAGAAGGTCACTCCATAATTCTACCCCGGTCACTTCACAGAGTTCCACATTTCAAGTATTCGAGCATATTATCGTAGCACTTCTTCATTCATAAAGTCGCCTCATGACAGTTACTGTGCTAAAGAAGCACCATAGTTCCGTTCACACTGTATCGGTGTGAAATCAACTATTGGACACACAGCAGAAAATAATGGAAGCAACAGAATGCAGCTACATTAAAACATTCAAAGTGAGCCAAGAGAGTTCGAAGTCACTACGGTGTTAGTAATCAAATAAACAAATGGTACAAGTAGTGAATGATTGAGCTTTATTTAATCGAGATTTAATTCTGTACGGTTGTGTACATACGAGTATAAAACATCTGTAGCCAGTGATCTGGTTCCGCACAATAAATGTACTCGGAATCCACAGTAGCCACCAAAGAGAAGTTCACTTTTGAACTAGGTAGGAAATTACACTAGATTTCCGTGGGCAGATGTTCTGGAATGTCAGCTATACGTTGCATTAGCCTTTTCCGCCGACGAGTTCTCGCTGAGTTAACGATGCTCTCATTAATATCGTTGACTCCGCGGGCAGTAGACGGTGGTATTATCCTAGAAACTAGTGGAACTAATTGCCTGTGTTATATCCGCTGTGGATTAGTGGGTAAGATTTGGGATTCATTTCGAGGAGGACGCAATTATTTTTCCCTTCCCTTTTTGTGGCATTTATTGCGATGTTCACCTCTTCCTGTGTCTTGTGTATGGGAAAAACGGCAAGATGCATCGCGGTCCAATTTCTACATTAGCCTGTACGCCTGACCGCTTGAGTGACATAGTGCGCATTTCGAAGGGAATCAAGAGCTTACAGATAGGCCCATCGGTCAGAAAGACATGAAGAGTCCCAGAATGAAATTTTCACTCTCTGCAACAGTGTGTGCGCTGATGTGAAACTTCCTGGCCGATTAAAACTGTGTACCGGGCCGCAAAACGAACCCAGCGCCTTTTCCTTTCGCGGGTAAGTGCTCTCTCAACCGAGATATCCGAGCACGACTGATTACCCGAACTCGCAGCTTTACTTCCGCCAGTACCTCGTCTCTTTGGAGGCAAAGGTCCGAGGTGAGGTTCCCGGTTCGGCACACAGTTTTAATCTGCCAGGAAGTTTCACATCAGCGCACGGTCCATCACAGAGTGTGAAAATGTCTGTTGTACCGGACGAAAGTACACTCGCCAGTATAATTGTGAGTTCTTTGGTTAGCTTCAAGGGGAGAACCGAGTGGATACCATTACATGTAAAATGTTAGTTCACTTTATTACAACATAGATAAGAAGAACTGCTTAACTTTGTACAATCCATTTCCGCAGGGCCGGCCGCGGTGGTCTCGCGGTTCTAGGCGCTCAGTCCGGAATCGCGCGACTGCTACGGTCGCAGGTTCGAATCCTGCCTCGGGCATGGATGTGTGTGATGTCCTTAGGTTAGTTAGGTTTAAGTAGTTCTAAGTTCTAGGGGACTGATGACCACAGATGTTAAGTCCCATAGTGCTCAGAGCCATTTGAACCATTTGAACCATTTCCGCAGGAATGCTATGAGTCTCTGAACTTTAACGTATCACTTGACACAGAGAAACATAAGACTCTCACTCAGAATACATTTAACAATAACTTCTACATATTGTTCTGCCTAATACACTGATCATACAGCCGTCCTGCTAGAAGACAATACGTCTTAGTTAGTCGACTGGGCTGAGCGTAACAGTACTCGGCCACAAGTAGAAGATCCGTTGCGGCGGCGTAACGAAACGTTTGTGGGCGTGGCTACGCTGGTGTTGCTAATTCGTCGATGTGGCTTGCAGAGGCTGTCTTTTGTTGTCGTTGCGTTGCGAGGTACCAACCTTGTATTGGCACCTCGCTCTTCGGATGACACCACAATTTCACTCGGGAAACAATCTTTCAGGCTGTGGCTAAACCATGTCTCCGCAATATCATTTCTTGCAGAACGGCTAGTCCTACAGGTACGCAAGAGATCTTCTGTGAAGTGTGAAAGATAGAGATGAGGTACTGGCGAAAGTAAAGCCGTGAGGCCGAATGTGAGTTGTGCTCGGGTAGATCAGTCGGTAGAGCACTTGCCCGCGAAAGGCAAAAAAAGGTTCCAGGTTCGAGTCTCGGTCCACCATCCAGTT
Source organism: Schistocerca piceifrons (assembly GCF_021461385.2). Classification (NCBI taxonomy): domain Eukaryota; kingdom Metazoa; phylum Arthropoda; class Insecta; order Orthoptera; family Acrididae; genus Schistocerca; species Schistocerca piceifrons. The sequence continues at coordinate 216,042,353 of NC_060139.1, read as the reverse complement.
TTAATCTGCCATCAAGTATCGTATATTGTTGCTGGTTGTGAGACGTCAGGATTTTTCCATCATTTTTCCTACTGTGACGATCTCAAGAGCAGCACTCGACTCAACGACCTCAATTATTTGTTGTATACATTCCAATCTCTGCCTTCGCCTACGGGTTTCACCTTCTACAGTTCCTTCTAGGACCATGGCGGTTAGCGGTTCTAGGCGCTTCAGTCCGGAACCGCGCGACTGCTACTGTCGCAGGTTCGAATCCTGCCTCGGGCTTGGATGTGTGTGATGTCCTTAGGTTAGTTAGGTATAAGTAGTTCTAAGTTCTAGGGGGCTAATGACCTCAAATGTTAAGTCCCATAGTGCTCAGAGCCATGTGAACCATGGCAGTTAACTCTGTTGCCTTGACATACAATGACGGAAGAAAGTGGCTACACCAAGGAGTTGTGCGACAGAATCTAAAGTTGGAAAGCCCATGTTTCTGCATCTGAAAGTTGACATCTATCCAGATTTCGCGCATGTCGCATAACGGTGATGCTAGTAGCACCACTACGGGGATGAAAATCACGTTTGCTTGAAATATATGCTGTAATGGTCGTGAGCGTTAGTTACCTTTGAGACTGGACGTGGTGAGTTGATGCTAGTCAAGAACGCTTTTAAGGCAACAAAGGCACCGTTATCAACACCTCACTGAGTTTGAACGAGGTCCTGCAATAGGGCTACGGCCGGCCGGTGGGGCAAGCGGTTCTAGGCGCTTCAGTCTGGAACCGCGCGACCACTACGGTCGCAGGTTCGAATCCTGCCTCGGGCATGGATGTGTTTGATGTCCTTAGGTTAGTTAGGTTTAAGTAGTTCTAAGTTCTAGTGGACTGATGACCTCAGCTGTTAAGTCCCACAGTGCCCTCAGCTGTTAAGTCCCACAGTGCTCAGAGCGATTTGAACAAATAGGGCTACGAGAAGCTAGATGTCCCTTCTGCAATGTTGCAGGAAGACTTGGCAGGAATGTAAGCCACTGTACATGATTGTTGGCAGCGGTGGTTACGAGAATGTACGGTTCGCGAGAAGACCGGACTCCAGATAGCCTCGTGGTGCTACTTAGACGAAAGGCCATCGTGTTAGGCACTGGGCTCTGGCGCATCATCCTGCATCTGCAGCAGCAATATGAGCAGCAGTTGGCCCCACAGTGACACAACGAACTGGTACAAATCGGTTACTTCAAGGACAGCTCCAAGCCAGACGTCCTGTTGTGTCCATTCCGCTGACCCCAAACCACCGCCTTTGCCGACGTCAGTGGTGTAAAGCGAGAGCTCACTGGAGTGCAGGATTGGAGTCTGTTGTGCTTTCTGACGAAAACTGGTTCTTCCTCGGTGCCAGTGATGGCCGTTTGTTGATTAGAAGGAAGCCGGTTGAGGACCTGCAACCAACCTGTCTGCGTGCTGACACACTGAAGCCACACCAGAGGCTAAGGTCTGCGGTGCGATTTAGAGTGATAGGAGGAGCACTCTCGTGGTTATCCCACGCATCCTGATTGCAAATTTGTACGTCAGTCCGGTGATTCGACCAGTTGTGCTAGCATACATGAACAGCACTTCACGGACTGTTTTTCAGTAGCATAATCCTCGCCCACATACCGCTGTTGTAGCCCAACATGCTCTAAGAGTGTCGACATGTTGGCTTGGCCTGCTCGATCACCAGACCTGTCTCCAATCGAGCGCATAGGGGACATCATTGGACGACAGCTCCTGCGTCATCCACGAACACCATTAAGCGTCCCTGTGTTGACCGACCAAGTGCAGGAGGCATGGAACTCCAGCCCACAAACTGACATCCGGCACCTGTACAACGAAAAAATGTTCAAATGTGTGTGAAATCTGATGGGACTTAACTGCTAGGGTCATCAGTCCCTAAGCTTACACACTACTTAACCTAAATTATCCTAAGGACAAACACACACACCCGTGCCCGAGGGAGAGTTCTAAACTCCGCCGGGATCAGCCGCACAGTCCATGACTGCAGCGTCGTAGACCGCTCGGCTAATCCCCCGCGGCCCTGTACAACACAATGCTCCCAAGCTCACGTTTGTTTTCAATATTATGGCGGTTATACTGGTTGTTAACGTACGAGCATTTCACATTTGCAATGGCTTATCTCGCCCTTCATTAAAACCTGTGATCTCGCAATGTTAATTACTTACATATGTTACCTAGCTAAATGTGTTCCCGAAATTACATTACTCTACATTAATCATTTTTTGGTATTGCGACTTTATTCCGTCAATATGTAAAAAGAAGAAATCAGAAAGAAATTAGCACCAAACTAAAGAAGACAGTGCCTGTATACCAACTTAAACTAACAGTCCCAGTAATAGTAAGTGACAATTATACTGAAGAATAGCTTATGTATGGAAGGTGATACGTAACCGACAATTATAACTATAGGCAATAGGGAATAAATAGACAATTACAATAAAATAACTAAATACATGAACAATGGAGTAACAGAATGGAAGAGACAGTGTGGGAAGCATTGCAAAACTGTGGAGATCAAGTGAAGTTTAGAGGAAGGGAAGTATTCAGCTGTGTTAGGTCATTTAATATTAAATAAGGAATGTGGACCAGATGTTTGTTGATTTCCATGACTTACGGCAGTTTAAATATTTGGCCTTTGTTTGCTAAATAGAGGACACGGTATTGTTACTGGCAGCCGTAGCCGTCACTCATTGCATGTTCAGTGAATGCTGAGTAATAATTCTGCAACCTCCAGCTGCGTTCATTTTCAGCCAACCTCGCTGCTCTGCCTGGTTGACCATTATGATGTCCTTGTAAGCCGAAAACCGGTTAATAAAATGAATTAATACTGTAGAACATACACACTATTGTGATTTTCGTTTATAATCATAAATCTGTGCGAACATGAACATATCGCTCTTTTTTTCCGAAAACATTTTCCAACATGAATATATCGCTCTTTTTTCCGAAAACATTTTCCTAGTATTGCCAGCTATTGTTTATCGGATTGTCACTTATTTTTCTGCCCAAATAAAGAAATGCGTTTTACTACTCTCAGTGTCTCATTTCCTAATCTAATTCCTCAGCATTGCATGATTTAATTCAATTACACCCCATTTCTCAACTACTGCCTTTCTTTTATCTCCGTCGAATCTCGTAATCTATGCAAGTTGTAGCTAATCTTTCGATTCCTACATTTTATGCCTATTACCCTCACAATTTCAGAGAGTACATTCCAGTCAACACTGTCAAAAGCTTTCTTTAAATATACAGATGCTATACATGTAGGATTGTGTTTCTTGAACCTGTCGTGTATGGTTAGTTGTAGGAAGAGTATTGTCTCACGTGTTCCATCAATTCTCCGGACCAAATCTATCTACCTCTACTTGACATATTTGTCTTTCTACATCTTCCCTGAATGTATGTGTCACAATCACAATCACACCCTGCGTATTTCAGCCACTAATCGCCGGAACAGGAATACGCAGTGCGTTATTCAAAAATAAAAACTGTGTGTATTTCGCACATTTATTTCTTTTACTCAGACACTATCTGTCATCATGCCCTAGCTTATCATTAAGTAAGACAAGACACGCGCAAGCAGGAAAGATAGTAGTTATCTGAGGGCAGGTAAAGAGGCTCTCTTATTAGAGTCGTTAGTTTTGAAACCCGCCACTTGCTAAGAGGAGTTTATCGTAATATCCGCCTGGCTGACGCGTTTTCTCAGGGCAGATAATAACACGAATGTTCCATTGTGTCGCATTAACACAACAACGGTCCTCAAAGAGCACATTTAAGTCTTAAAAAGTACACAGCTCGCCACCCGTTCAGTGTGATTCACCCTGGGTGTGCGGGCCCCTATTCTTATTTATCGATTGACTCCAGTTGAGTGGAACGAAGCAAGCTGTACTGCCAAACGCAAGACCTCCAAAATGTGTGTGGCAGTAGTTAACGCCTGAATACATGTCACATTAATGAGAACAGTCAGACACAAAAACATCAAGAGATCAGGTGCCAAGTCAGTAGTCACCAAAGAAGGAATTGCTCATAGGCGGAAATGTATTAGGCAGAAGATATGGCCCGTCAGGCATTCGTTAACAATACCAGCCGATACATTTACGGTAAATGTTTATTGATGGCGGAACACGTACGTTGCCTTGGGATTTTCCACCTCCCAACAGTCAAAATAACTGTGAACGTTGGCTTAAGGGAATATCAAACCCTTCATGAGCTCCTAGCGGGGAAACGTCGCACCTATGATATTTTTGTTACATAAAAAGTATTTCTTTGTGTGTACTAAAATATTATGTACGGAGTCTTTTAAACGTTGTGTATAACGTTGTAGCCGCTAAACAAATTACGAGGAGCTTTCCATATTGACTTAACTTTATTTCTTCCCATCATTCATGGTGTGCCATTAGTTTCATCATTACAGTTCTAAGTATGTAGCACTCTGGTCTAACCGTAGGTGGCAGGACAATCACTAAAAGTGTAATACCTCCACAGCAGAGACCATTTTCCCACCTGTTGTCATTACTTGAGTGAACAACATGAGTACTGCACGACGCAGTTTCTGTGGAATGAGGGCGTAAACACTGCGAATATTCACAGATGATTGGTGCCAGTGTTGTTTGGAGAGTGTGCGCCGTAATGAGAAGTGCTCTTGCATCACGACAGCTCTCGTCCCCATACGAGTCGGAAAACCACAGCTACCGTCGCTGAAATTGTGTTGTAGATACTACCATACCACAGTATTCTCTTGGCTAGGCCCCTTCTGATTATCACCTTTTCGAGGCTAGGAAGAAACCTCTGCGTGGACATCACTTCTCAGATTTCCATGAAACGCCAGCAGCTGTCCTGCAGTGGGTGCGACAGACTTCAGAGAAGTGGTTCGAGGGAGACGTACAGGAGTTGAAGAACCGCACCATGAGTGACCCATGGGGGGGGGGGAGGGGGGAAGGGGGGGAGGAAGAGTAAACGAAGAGTAAGTCTCTACGGAACGCCTCTCATATAATTAAATTAACATGTTTACAACCTAACGTAAATATTTTATCATATGCTGAAATACGAGTCATGGGTAATTAAATGTCTCATTAACTAAAATAAGTGTTAGTCACTATAATTTGTGACATTTCATGTATCGAAGACCACAAATAAACTAAAATAAATTAATGAAAAAAACTTCCTCCGAGATAGGAAACAGCTTTGCTGCAGCCTAGGGGCCTGTTTACAGAATAAATCTTTCAAAAATGGTTCAGATGGCTCTAAGCACTATGGGACTTAACATCTGAGATCATCAGTCCCCTAGACTTAGAACTACTGAGCTACTTGAACCTAACTAACCTAAGGACATCTCACACATCCATGCCCGAGGCAGGATTCGAACCTGCAACCGTAGCAGCAGCGCAGTTCCGGACTGAAGCGTCTAGAACCGCTCAGCCACAGCGGCAGGCATAAATCTTTCACCCTGCAGAAGAGTATGTGCTGTTTTGAAACAGAAGAGCGTCTGTGAAGTTTGGAAAATGGAAGAGAGGCAATGGCGGGAGTGAAGCTGTGACGGAATTATGGAGTCGTGCTTGAATAGCTCATTCGTTAAGAGTACTACTTGCGGAAGGCAAGGTCTCTTCTTTGAGTCACGGTCCGACGCAAAGTATTAATCTACCAGAAAGTTTCGTTTCTGCATGTCGTTTGCAGTGAGGTTTCGCAGAAGATCCGCCATGTTGTACTTCCAGCAGAGTGCGAGAATGCTGCATGTTCACTGCCTCTGAGATGTCAGTTCTGACGAAACTTGTCAGGAGCTAAAGACGTAGTTGAGGGTCGAGAAACAGTCTTTCACTAATACGCCACGATAAATAATTCCGTAGTAATCGTAGTGGACTCGTCACTTTTTTCTAGTGACGCTATTCGGAAAATAAGGTGTGATCTATCACGAAATGGAACCCACAGTAAAAATCTGATGAAGCCTTGTGTAGATGTGTTGGACACTGCCTCTAGTATGCCCTTCGATCGCGCCACATCGCTGTTTCAGTTCCGAGCGCACAGTGAGCACGTAAAGATGCCTAGAAAACAAGAGTCTCCCGCCAAGTATGCGCACCTGTAACTCCGCCTGATGTCATGCAGCCCACATAACGTAACTGTTATGCATTTCCTTCTTCATGACAATTCTCGGACATACTCTGCAGGGGCAAGGAGGCTCCTGCAGCGTTTTCGACAGGAAGTGTTTGATTGTCCACCATGTAGGCCAGGCTTGGCTTTCTCTGATTTCCGTCTCTATTCACATGAAGTGCTTGTTGTGAAGCCAACATTTTGGCACAGACAAAAAGCTCCAAATCATCTTAGAGAATTGGCAGAATGCGCAAGCGGCTGACGTCTATGAGGAGGGTATTGGAAAGCTGGCACAATGCTTCGACATACCTGTGTATGTCTTAGTCGGAGCGGCAACTGTATAGAGAAGTAGCCGGAAGCTGTCGCTAACCGTTGCAAATAAAACATTTTTGATTTTCACTGTGGTTTCCATCTTGCGACCAATCGAACCCTACTTTCGAATAGCCCTCGTATTTCACGTGGAAGATACTGAAGCACCATAACTGCAGTTTTTACCACCACTGGATACAGAATGGAATCCCGTGGCAGATGTGACGAAATATTTGCGAACTTTGAGAAGTACTTTCATCGTACATTATACATTATTTGCCTGAAGCGACGAAAATTAGTATTTGAAAAGCTTACACTCTGAATGTCAAATACAAACAAAATATATTCCCGCTGCCCACGTGTGCGCCCATTGTTACCAAAAGTGAAATGAAGGAAATTTTAGGTGCATATTGAGATACTTTTCACGGAGACTCGAGTTAAGTATCAGGTAACATAAGAAAAATAAATTTTTACATCATTATTCGTTACTTTTGTATTGTTAACACTGGCTACGATGCTGTTTATCACATATTGCTGTTGTACAAGGTAAACAGCATTCAAGAATCGACTGAGAAAGAATGGCTCTAAATATTAACATTATAATTACTGTCTGTCAAGCATTTCTTTTGCAAATTTATAACACGATGAGACTTCAAAGAGTAAATTACACATTTCTAGCTTAGCATCCGCTGCTTCGCTCTAGTAGACTGTATGGCGAGCAGAGATTATTTTGTTTTCGTTTAATCGAATTTTTATGTTGTTCACAAACTGCTACACCTTCTAAGGCCATATAAGCATGTTCTTTTCCTGTTGTACTTCTGACCAGAAAGCGATTCTGCTAGCTGGAGTCCAAAGTTTTTGTTAATCATGCCTTTTGAGTTCTTGTGGAGACATTTCTATAGCAACTTTCGCCCCGTAACAAATATTTCTTTATATCTAACCGAGGACTGAAATACCGATTTTCTTTTAAAAAAATGTTTAATGTAACTAAATATTTTCTTAGAATCTTTCATCCCCTATTGCACTTCCTTTTTTTTATTTCTAACCGACAAATAAAATACGAGTTGCCATAAATGTAGCCTTAAAATCCTATAGTAGTTCTTTCGTAATTATGTATTTTCAAAAAACTTTCACACAAAATTTTACCCCATTGGCGGGTTGAATTTCCAAAAATGCTGAAACACGAATTTTTATTTTCTGGCTGAGAAACAAAATACTACTTTTCGTAGTTCTAGCTTCAAAATTCCCTTAATAGCGACGTGCTCTCAAAAATCCTTTCATCTCCTACTTCACGCTCTTAGCAGTGCAATTTCCGACAATCTCTTCTTAAACAATGCCTACAGTGTAAGACCCACACCTTCTCCAAACTTCAAGTTTATATCCTCAGCTGTTTGGCTGGGCGATGATGAGTGAGTGAGTCAGGACATTGCCTTTTATATATATATATAGATTATAGCAGCAAAAGCAACATTTTTTAATACTGTACTACACTTCAAAGTGTCACTGGTACATGACACTATTTTTTAACATAGTCACCAAGTCTTTGTAAGAAATGATCGGAACTTTCTATCACTCATTCATTTCCTCGACACGACAGATATCCCTCTCCCAAGATGTTATTTCAGCTTGCCAATAAGATGAGTGTCGCACAGCGCAAGATCTGGACTTCCCTGTCAGCGTTACCGACGTCTGTGTGGTCTTGGTCAAATTGTTGGCACCATTTTTCTACGGCTAGATGCGACATTGCATTTGGTTTATACACCGTCAAAATTTCACGGTGAACTTCCGTAGAATTTACACGTTTTGTCCACTAGGATCGCACTGTTACACGTACTTCAACTTTAAGTACGTCCTCATTTGCCACGCCATTTCAGTCATACACTATGGTCGGTATTACACCATCTTTGACAAAGAGATATGATCAGACATCCGTCAAACTTCTTCGACAAAGATCCTTGACACGGCGCTAAAACGGGGTATTACACTGTCATCTCATTCTTCTTCAAACTTAAAGATGGTGCACAACCACAACTTATTATGCACTTCATTTGCTTGTACCACAGTTGCAGTGTGTGTGCATTTTGAAGAGAAGCAACTGAAAAAAAGGAAACATACTTCACACTTGGGTGAAGTCGTGGGTTTGACGTCGAGATAGTAAATTTGTTACGAGACCTGCAAGTGGATGAAGGATGTCAAGGCTTGTATAAAGTACTTACGAAGGGATGGGAGTGCATTTCAGTACTTGCTTAGTGAAGTGGCTCCTCATATTACAAAGCAGAATACTCGCTTGGGTAATGCTATATTTGCAGAGGACCAGTTCACCATAACACTGCGATTTCTTAACGCAGGACAGAGATTCTCCAGCTCACGATACAGAACTCAAATACCGCAGTGCACAGTAATCGAAGAAATTCCACACTCGTGTGAACCGATTTATAAAGCACTGAAGGGGAAATATCTGAAGGAAATAAATGTTTAGTACACCATACGGGAATTAAGAACTATTTTCATTTTTGAATAATTTAATTAGTAGAAATAGTGTTCCAACACCAATAAAATTAATGAAAAGTACGAAACTTTTAACTTGTAGCATCCAGAGCTCAAGAAAAGACAAAGTAGAATGGAGAGCTAAGAGAAGCTTTTTTCATATTTTAGAGTGTGTACTGCTCCTGTATTCCGGCTTGCTTAAAAGCCGCCTGGATGTTTCCAGATGCAGAGGTAGATGGCTGTCGTCGAAATTGCGGATTTGAAGTCACCTGTAACACTTCCCATCTGCCCATCAGCACACGATTAAGACCATGCATAGTGTCCCTTGCTCGACCCCCCCCCCCCCCCAAACCAGTCGAAGCAAGTTTATTAGAGAGAGTCAAAGAAACACACCAATTAAACTTCTTTGTAGACACGTTCACATATACAGTACATACGTCAGATAGTTGTAGCGATGCCAGCGCTCCAAGCGGTTACATTTCACATTGGAGTGAACAGAAGACACGACTTTATGATAAAATCTACGGCGAGGCCCTAGCTATTTCTCTGAAGAAAGTCAAGATTTGACGAAGTTCCCTATTACACTATCAGATTTCCTTGACTTAAATATTTGACGTATCAACTTTGACAAAGAAATATGGAAGTGTAATATTGGTCTATAATGAACCTTTTGGCTTTACCGCAGCAGAACAGTGTCCGCAGGAAAGCCGGACATTTACTCTCTTCTGACAACGCGCCATTCTTGTTGCGCGAGCGGGGGACGACGTGTGCAACTTACTGTCTTAAGCCTCTAAGCACATACAAGAAAACCCTCATCCAATTCGAGAGCGCAATAAACGATTTCAAATGAAACAATAAGTACCAGTGAAGACGCCTCATACAATTAGGTATAACTTCTGTGTCAATAAATTTCAGTTGCAAAACATAGATAACACTTATTCTTATCCAAAAGATAAACAGCATTAATTACTTTACATCTACATCTATGCCTCCATCTAAATGGCTACTGACAAGGGAACCTCCCCATCGCACCCCCCTCAGATTTAGTTGTAAGTTGGCACAGTGGATAGGTCTTGAAAAACTGAACACAGATCAATCGAGAAAACAGGAAGAAGTCGTGTGGAACTATGAAAAAAATAAGCAAAAAGTTCAAATGGCTCTGGGCACTATGGAACTTAACATCTATGGTCATCAGTCCCCTAGAACTTAGAACTTCTTAAACCTAACTAACCTAAGGACATCACACAACACCCAGTCATCACGAGGCAGAGAAAATCCCTAACCCCGCCTGGAATCGAACCCGGGAACCCGGGCGTAGGAAGCGAGAACGCTACCGCACGACCACGAGCTGCGGGCTACAAGTTATTGCTCTACCATTCCACTCCCGAACAGTGCCTGGGAAAAATGAACACTCATTAAACCTTTCCGTAAGAGCTCTTATTTCACTTATTTTATTACGATGATCATTACTCCCTCTGTAGATTGGTGACAATAGATATATTTTTTCGCGTTCAGAGGAGAAATTTGGTGATCGAAATTTCGTGAAGAGATCTCGCCGCAACGATTATGGTATCCGTGACCCTCTCTCCCCTATTTCGCGATAGTACGAACGAGCTGCCCTTCTTTGGACTTCTCTGATGTCCTCCGTCAATCCTATCAGTTAAGGTTCCCGCACAGCATAACAATACTCTGGCAGTGGGGGGACAAGCCTAGGTAGGCAGTCTCTTTAGTGCACCTTCTGCATCTGTTAAGTTTTCTGCCGCTAAAATGCAATCTTTGGTTTGCCTTCCCGACAACATTATCTATATAATCGTTCCAATTTAAGTTTTTTGCAATTGTTATTCCTAGGTATTTAACTAATTTAGACTGTTTAGATTTGTGCGATGTATCGTGTAACCGAAATTTAGCGGATTCTTTTGGTACTCATGCAAATGACCTGACACTTTTCCTTATTCAAAGACAAAAAATGGCTCTGAGCGCTATGGGACTTAACATCCGAGGTTATCAGTCCCCTAGAACTTAGAACTACTTAAACCTAACTAACCTAAGGACATCACACACATCCATACCCGAGGCATGATTCGAACCTGCGACCGTAGCGGTCGCGCGGTTACAGACTGAAGCGCCAGAACCGCGCTTGTAAAAAGATCCTAACCGACAGAGACCGTAGACAAGTGTCACGCCTAAAAAACAGCAGTCGGTTTCAAACTCGACAGCAGTTGCTAATATAAATGAAAGCTAGTCTATCTCAACCAGTTTCCAAGTGAACATTGCGAAGACAGTTTCATGCAAGGAAGATCTGGAATCGGGTAGGCTGTACATCTTCAGTGGCCGAGCAGCGCGCAAAGTAGACGATAGCTGGCGGGAGACATGTAGTGTGGTTCGAAGAGTAGCGATTTGGGCTATTTTCAAGTGATGCAAAAGTCCACTGCACCGACGGTCAAATTAGGCGTTTAGTGCACAGTGTGCATTTCAGGCCGGAGGTGGTACTGTAGTGTTTGGGTATATTTTTCGCACCATGACTTTGCCCGACTTACTCAGATCTCCTGAGAAGTAATATGAATGTCTTGGTGATCAAAGCAATGACAAGACTGCGTACTTTTGGATTTCTTGTTGTAAAATTAAATCTCGTAATAAGCTTAGTTTATTTACTCATATGACTTAAGGCCTGTTTGTTGCAATCCATGCTAGATGACGCCATTCGGTGTGCCTGTCAGGTGACTTAACTGTCTCGTGTAGGTGACTGAGTTGAGTACATAAGATGTAGTGTAGGATCGGACTTGTGTTGCAAATGAAGGGAGAGAACAAACACGTGAGGAAAGACTTTAAAATCTGACTGCACGAACTATCTCGTTGCCTACTAAGTTTTATGGCTGTGAGACATCCATATTAAGACGGTAAGATAAGAGCAGAATAGAGACATCGAACATGATATTTTTACGACATACTTTTGGAGTGACTCGGAAAGATAAACTTAAAAGCGATGATATCGGAATTGAACTGAAAAGCCAGGACACAATTAGGGAAACAGACAGTTCAAAAGCAAGAGCTCTCACATCTTGTTCCTGTGACAAAACTTCTCTTGAAACTTCCAGTCATATTAAAATTGTAATCAGAGCTGGTTCTCTAAGGTACCGGGTTCGAGTTCTGGTCCGGCACAGACTTTTAATTTTCCAGAAAGTTTCGAAAGAACACATTGTGCACTTCAGAGTATTTATTTATCGTATGATGACAGTAGAAAATACAAGAAAACTATTTTTAACAAATATATATATTCCCATACAGAGATACACAATCTCAAATTCATAGAGGGTTTAACTCTAGGATTCAAATCCAATCAGAAACATTTGTAAACAAATTATGAAGCTCTTCCGTTGTCGCTTTGAATGCCCTGAGGGAACATCCAAATGTTATATGATATACAGATCGCTGCTCTTCGTCGCAGCCACTTTCAGGGAAGAACTTCCGACCTCTTTCCTGGAGCAATGCTCCACATCTGCCCTGATCAGTTCTGATCCGATTCACTATATACCAGTGTCGTCGGGGTACATAAAGCCCTGGTAGTCGCTCCCAGGGAGTTTGGATGCTTCATGGAAGATTGCTCTTGCCATTGATTTTTTCAGACATATTGCATGTCGAAATGACTAGTTTTGCAGGCTGGTTACTGTACGCCACAATGGATTTCTAGTCCACAATCGCTCGTGTTCTGCTAATGAAAGTTCTGAATGAACTGGTAATTCTGACTTTTGTTCCACTGCAGAGTGAAAGGTTCTTTGGCCTTGGTTATGGCAAAATTGTTTTTCCGCAATAACTTTCTTTCCAAGACTATTAGTCATCAAAACTATGCAGAAGAACTTCAGTGAAATTTGGAAATTAGGGAAGGTGTACACAGAACTGAAGCCATGGTGGTGGGTCGTGAGCTATGCCTGAATGCCTAGAAACGTTCCCTTAGAAAAATTGTACAAGATTGTGCTTAAACTGACACACAATATTTTTGGCGCAACGCAATCTGACTTTCAGTAATCCCTACAAAAGAATGGCCCTGACTAACATCAACCTATACGTTTCACAAATGACTTACCTCACAAAAATCTTCGTTACTCGAACTACTGCAATACAGCGAGCGCCACTACTGCCAGCTAAATAAAAGATTCAAACTACTGAAGGCACTAACTACTGATAGGCATAGCAAATGAAAGGTTTTGATAGAGAACAAACAATGTATTTACGTTACTAGTGTTCAAAAGTCATAATATGTATAGCAGTTCATGACATCCATTCTTACAAATGTACTGTTTCTGATGGACACACGTCCAGATCATCCGCTCTCAAAAATGCGCCATCTCACTTCCCCACATCCACCACTGCTGGCGGCTCACCTCCAACTGCGCAACGCTACGCGCTGTTAACAGCCAACAGCCCAACACTGCAATAGCCAACAACAATGCAAACCAGCCACAGACTGCACACAGCACAGCCAGTGATTTTCATTCAGAGCGCTACGTGGCGTTACCAATATAAAAACCTAAACAGCCTACTTACAACCTCAGTCACGTTCAAAAAAGAGCTGCCCTTGACCATAAGATGGTCGGTTTTGAAACTTTATTTTCAGCCCTAAGCTTACAAGGGGAGGCCGCCAATTGTGAAATTCAGATTCGATTCATACTGCGCATAATAAAAGCTCATGGCTAGAGGTGTAATATGGCAAAGCACCAAGATGCACTTCTCAGCCGTTGTCGAGAAAATCGACAGTTAAAAGAAACCGTTGCGGTTAAATACTCTCTGAATAATAATTTTCCACGGCGTCGTAGCGCAGCGGTAAGTGCTCGAGTTTGTACTCCGAAGATCGGTGGATCGAATCTCGCACCATGCAACTTTTTTTTAGTATTTGTTTTTTGTAATTCAAATATATATATATATATATATATATATATATATATATATATATATATATATATAATTCCCGGCAATCAGTTACAACAATTATGCATATAATAAGTTGCTGAAAGTCGTTTGTAGTGGAAAAACTGGCGACTTCGAACATCATTATGTTTTCCGCAAACAAAGTTGTATTTCACAAATGTTATTAATTGTCTTCATAATGTTAACCACGTATAGTTAACGGAAGACGTAGAAACGATATTCCGAAACGAATACGTATAGCGTAAGTCAAACGTTCGAATTAGAATAGAGACCCCACGAACACAAATTCGCTGTGGCAGGTATGAAATATAAACTCCGTCACTCGCTCGTTACACTTGAAGGACAGATGTTGAATGGGCCGAAACGAGCCGCCGCATAACAGCGTAGTTGCCTGCTAACTTCGAAAGAAGGTAGATGCGGTCCCTAGCGCAGTTTATAACATCGTCGAAAATCAGTGCGGACGGGAGAGCTTTGGTACACCCTGTTAAAAAAATGGGAAAAATGGAGGCGGTACAATTGGAGAGCGATCCGCCTTCACCAACATGCATAAGCAATTCATTAATAGTTTTTATATATATATATATATATATATATATATATATATATGTTTTTGAATTACAAAAAACTAATAATAAAAAAAATCGCATGGCGCGAGATTCGATCCGGCGACCTTCGGATTACGAACCCGAGCGCTTACCGCTGCGCCACGATGCTATAGAAAATTATTGATCGTAGAGAGTATTTCACGGCAACGGTTTATTTTAACTGTCGATTTTCTCGACAACAGCTGAGAAGTGCATCTTGGTGCTTTGCCACATTACACCTCTGGCCATGAACTTTTATTATGCGCAGTATGAATCGAATCTGAATTTCACAATTGGCGGCCGCCCCTTGTTAGATGCATCGTCTTATTTCATGTCACGATTAGTGCAGTAGCCCTTTTGTATTTGGATTTTTGTGCATTTCTCTCCGCACCAATGCCTTAACGGTGGCAGCCAAAACGACCAATCGTCGATGCATTTTTCTTCCTTTCGTTTTTGTTCGAAGGATAATTCTTTTTGAGAAGAAAACTTTTATTTTCGCAGGAGTTAACTTCTTTCAGTTCAAAAATTAATTTTTTAGGTTTCAATTTTTTTAACTTTACTTTTTCTTAAAACTGAAGATGAAATTTACTTTCATCTAAGTATAAGTTCAGTTTAAAAAAAAAAAAAAAAAAAAACACGTCTTGAAGACCTAATGATACCGACCGATCGCAATGTCATCCTCAGCCCTTAGACATCACCGGATGCGGATACGGAGGGGCATATGGTCAGCACACCGCTCTCCCGCCCAGTGTCAGTTTTCTCAATCAAGTATCTCCTCAATTCGTCTCACAAGGGGTGAGTGCACCCCACTTGCCAACAGCACTCGGCAAACCCGGACGGTGACCCATCCATGTGATCTGACGGAAACCTGTGTCACCATTGCGGCAAGGCGGTTGGCATAAGTTTAGTTTCAAAAACGCTAATTTCCAAGCACATTTCGTGTGGCTCGAAGGCCGGCTACAAGTGTTCCAAAAGGACTCGACTTCGGCGACTTGTTTGTCCCTAATCTAACCCAGTTATCAAACTGGGGAAAGGGGACCTACAGTT
The DNA here is from genome assembly GCF_021461385.2 of Schistocerca piceifrons. Taxonomy (NCBI): domain Eukaryota; kingdom Metazoa; phylum Arthropoda; class Insecta; order Orthoptera; family Acrididae; genus Schistocerca; species Schistocerca piceifrons. Next base: position 216,026,902 of record NC_060139.1, on the reverse strand, counting down.
TAATGTGGAATCCGAATTACGTGTCGTTTCTGAAGACTCTCCACAAAGTTGACAGACGAAGGCTAGATTCAAGGCAGACTGAAAACAGCCGTGATCTGACCGGAATTCGATCCCGCGATCTCTCGGTTAACAAGCACGCGCTTTACCGCTAGACCCCCGAGCCTGGCCTTCCAAACACACAAGAAGAAGGTAAACGGAGTCAGACAAAAAAGGAAAAAAATGATGAGGGAAAGGAAGGTCTGTAGGGGAGGAAATAGGTAAAAAAAGTAAATAAAGGAAGACACAAAAGTCAGTAAAAGCATTACCCGCAACCTACAAGGTTATGGGTTCACGTCCCGGTCCAGCATCCTCAAGGAACTATCAAGAAGTGGACACTTCGCTGCGGACTGAAATATTCGTTCTGCAACAAATTACAAGTATTAATACAAGGTAGGAACACGGTAAAATTTGTGAAATCACAACGAATACGATGGCTAGTGCGTTTCCCGGCCGATGCACCAATTGCGAGATTTTTTACGTGCGTGCGTGCGATGCACCAATTGCGACGGATTATACGTTGCTGCTGCTGCTATGCAAGTTCTTTTATAATTTTTGTTCACCTACCTCTTTGCAGCGGTAGATCTTCGCACGTAAACTCCTGACTGCAGCTACTTACGAGATCACAGAAAAGCAGTGTTGAGGAAACTGTAACCTCATAGCTACAGGCCGGAGGCCGCTATAAGTAAAATTTGCTGAAAATTGTCTATGTACTTTAAAGAAATGATTCGGAAAGGGGATGTCACTCGTACTTTAAACATGAAGTCCAAATTTAAACCTTCAATAGATCTTTATTGCCGTTAAGCGAGATCATCAGCCCACATTTACGAAAATTACTAAAGTTTCTGCTCACAATTATCACCATACCTAAAACAGCCAGAACTTTTACCTTCCCAAATTCCGAAACCAATTACTTGTAACACAGTCAATGATCGCCCAATTACTTCTGCACACGATATTCAGTGGTTGTCTTTAGTTAAAGTTTATGCTCGCCAAAAAATACTCAGTAATAATATACTCAGAACCGCCACGCTGTATAATTCAAAGTTCACTCGCGATTTTCGTCGGAACGAATTATCACAACACTCTAAAGTTTCCATAAACAGTTTCTGGTCACAACCAGATACCATTAACACTGGACAATAACGCGGAAGTCATCCCAAGACTTCATCTTACACATAATGCGAAAAGTCACATCCAGCATAACCGCCTCCAATCAAAGCTAGCTCGCGACTCCTCCCTCACTCTCCCACGCTCAAAACTCTATCTCCTCGCTAGGCGGCCAACCGTCTCGCTTCTCATTGCCTGTCAGCACTTATGACCAATGAGAACTCACTTCTAGGGCGCGGCTCGCGCCAATATCTAGCAAGCACCAACCACTTCTCTAGGCTCATTGACGTCAACAAATTAAGTAACACAAAACTCTCTAATTAAATAAACAAAACAAAATCAACTATAACCTTTACTCTACATCTGGAAATTTATTATGTAGTCGCGAATGTTCTGGCTGTCTTATACATAAGCATACATACTTGGACATCCGACATTCACTAGTAGGGGAACCACTAGTGGATTCGTTCCCACGTTACAGAGTTGGAACACATGCCAGTTCCTGTAGAGAATTACATGAATGATTTTTAATAATGCCGAACGTCCCACATACTCTCACGCACGCATTCTCATTCACACGCACCCTAACACACAATACACATATTTACTTAGAAATCTTGAAATTATTATTATAAAACAGTCACAGAGGTTTTCTGAAAATAAAAACTTTCCAAATTTATATATGAACACTGAAAGTGTTATCAGATCATCGTACACAGTCACTGAAGGTGAACTATTACATCACTGTATTTATTTAAATTCTTGACTGTCGGAAAATTACGTTTTTTTTTTTTTTTTGGAATTTTACTAACTTCCAAAATACAACTATTTTTGATCTCAGACTTTGACATATTGTTTGTTTTCACAACAGAAGGTTGTACATCAAATATGACGTTCCTCAGGTTATTCCTTTATTAGTTATTAATATTTTTAGGTTCGTATAATGTAAGTGGCGTGCCAGCGCTACTCCACTGCTTTCACACGCGCAGCTGCAACAGATGGTCGTGACGTCAGCCTGCAGAACACAACTCGCCCGTTACTGACCGTATAATACTCTACCGGCTTACATTGCAGCCCACATACATTCTGAAGTAAAGCTTTTAATATACAAATGGGCGATCGCGCACTAGTTGCGACGCCACAGCTAGGACACGTGGAGAGAATAGCAAAATGGTTCAAATGGCTCTGAGCACTATGGGTCTTAACATCTATGGTCATCAGTCCCCTAGAACTTAGAACTACTTAAACCTAAGGACATCACACCAACACCCAGTCATCACGAGGCAGAGAAAAATCCCTGACCCCGCTGGGAATCGAACCCGGGAACCCGCGCGTGGGAAGCGAGAACGCTACCGCATGATCTCGAGCTGCGGACCGAGAGAATAGCAGAGGATAGGATTCCAAAGAAAATGATGAAAGTTGTGATCCATTCAGTTAGGCAAAAAGGGAAACCTAGAACAAGATGGATTGACGACGTAATAGTGGATCTCATCAGCATGGGAGTCTGGGGGTGGAAAAGAGCAGCAAACAACCGAGAAGAGTAGAGAAAAATCGTTGAAGAAGCCAAGGCACCAAGGGCTGTAGCGCTACCCATAAATGAAGAAGAATGGTTACTTTTACCAACCCTAAGCTAGAGGAGGCGTCGAGCGAGCGCAGACAAGCCAACATTTCATAGCCCAACCATGAGTGAAGGATGAAGAGGTACCTTAATTTCCGATATATTGTGGGAAGGTTACGTAAGATTTTATCCAGTGCAAGCCGCTTCATTTCACTTCCCTGAGAAGCAGTGAAAGCCAGCACTTCTATCGCACTCTTCAAAACATAATTTTCTTTCCTTATAACAGTCCCTGGCCAGTGACTTGCTAAGTTTTATCGGTAGATCCCAGTTATTGGCCTAGATTTACCAGTCACGTAATCGCCTTGGACATGATGGATTCTAAATTTGGCCATTTTGTTCCTAAGGCCATTTCCGCACAATGTATCCTTATTACAGAAGAACGTCTGTTCCTTCGGTTGTAACTGAGTCACTAATATGTGTATGTAGTCACTGCCAGTAATTCGTTCCTTACGGGTGGCAACGGCACTAATTGAAAAACATGATGTTGCAGATCAAGACATGTCGGAGCAGTCTTCTCGATTTACAGTAGAAATTTATCACTGTGGAGAACCTTTTTTTTTTTAATTACGTAACACCACCCTTAGGTCTGAAGCCAAATGAAAGACCGCAGTACTCATTGAGCGTGTTAGTTTTCTCTCGTATTCAGCGGTCTCCATTTAATAAACCATGTATTATCTCTTCATATGCAGATAAGGTATACAGAAGCAAATCTGCGAGTAAGGGGTTTAATGCCGCCATTACAAGTTTCTAAAGCTTCTTTCGACCGTTTAAGCGGACAGATTGAGTCTTTTAGAGGCCCTGCCTGTGACGGGTTCAAATGAGTGTACTAGTCGTCCTGCTAGGATGGGATACAAGAGAATACGGTCATTATCCCCCTTGCACGATAAAATAAAACAGCGCTGCGCATAAATTAAATGAATTTTATACCGCTAAAAATTGAATGTGGGAACGGAAATTTAGTAGAAACTCCAGAAGTAGAAAATTCAGTAAAAATAAAGTTGTTTTTGGATGTCTTCATACATATTTTTAGACTCAGTTACTGGATTGTCATGATAATAATAATGGTGGTGATGATGATGATGAGCCGGCCGGGGTGGCCGTGCGGTTCTAGGCCCTTCAGTTTGGAACCGCGTGACCACTACGGTCGCAGGTTCGAATCCTGCCTCGGGCATGGATGCGTGTGATGTCCTTAGGTTAGTTAGATTTAAGTAGTTCTAAGTCTAGGGGACTGATGACCACAGATGTTAAGTCCCATAGTGCTCAGAGCCATTTTAACCATTTTGATGATGATGGTGATGTGAAATCCAGTAAAGAAAAAAATACACATGCACATAAAACATATGAAGTGCACAGTAGAGGATTCCATAATTTTTTGGTGTGATGTAGCTTGATATGGGCAAGGGAAATCAGCAAATCCTTAAATAATTGGGTAAAGTGTTTATTTTAGAATAAATGAATAATCTACGCAAGAAAATAATTTCTTTTATGAACCTATGCAATATCATTGCCTGTTTTAAAATATTTACGAAAACTGAATAAAATTACTTTTCTTTTCATAAATTCCGTAAACGTTTTAAAACAGACATAAAAAAGGGACAGTTTAGTTCTTCGATCGGAAGATCTGTATCGTAAACTTTAAACACACCTTTGTAAGTGAATTGCAGACATTATTCCCTATTTGTAAAAATGAGTTTTGGCTTAATTCCACAAACGTATCGAAAGCCGTTTTATTTTCCCAACTTCCCAGACAAACAATTATTCCGTCTAAAGATAACACAGACACAAAAAATATCTTGTTTACTAGCATCTGTAGCTCTTTGTTACACCAGCGTATTGGTACGATCCGGGTTAATGTTGCAGCGAGGAAAATTCTCAGAAATAGCCGGGGAAATGTGAAAAATGTTAATGCGGAGTCAGCAGGAAAGGCGCAGGTGCAGCCAAGCTATGCCACGAATCGTGAATCAACAAGAGCAACGAGACGTCATGCTTTCGCCAGCGTATTAACTAAGCTGTAACAGTGACACCTTCCCCAGGGACAGCGGGAGATCAAAGGCAGCTTCTTAAGCCGTGGCATTTTCTCACGTTAAGCGCCGTTCCGGAAACCCATGGCGTAACACGAGCAGAAAGAAAGCTCCCTTTGTTCTCCCATCCGCAACCTAATGCCCCTTCTCTTCCTCCTCAATTTGTTCCAGACGTAACTTAAGCCACTCGCTACCTTGTACTGGTACTTCCGATATTGCGTTAATTCTGCCCCGAGAATACATTTACGTGTACGCACTATGTGATCGTGCTGTAGTGGTTAGCTTAGCTGGCTAATAACACGGAAGTCACGTGCTCGATCTATGGTAAACTAACGGACTACATCTGGTAAAAAGATCTGCGAAACAAGGCGGACGATTTTGTGTAGTGCTTTTTGCCATTACCTTAGACTTCGGTCACGGGCCCACAACGATCGCTAAACAGCACCCCCAGAGGTCGAATATCGGCCGACAGCTTGGTCAACATTTGTCAGTTTTTGGCAGGATCACGGAGTGTAGAATGTATTCTATTAAGAAGGTTAGAGTCGGCTTTTGCTATTAAAACGACGCCGGATGCGCGTGAAAGAGCTATATCCGTCTCAAAAAGAACATGGCGAGTACTGGACACTCTTGCCTCAGTTACTGGAATAACCAGAGAAATTTTACGTGTATATGAGCTGATAAAAAAAAAGTTCCGTTACATCCACGACATGATTCGTTGTGACATTGAAAAACAAGATTAAAAACACTCAGCACAACTTCAAATAAATTCAGCAAAACAGACAAGTCAGTTAACCATCAGTGACTGTCGTTCAGCGTAAATGTGAACGGTAAAAGTAAATTTTAGAATAAGTTACTCTGAACACCTAAAGCATTGAAAAGTGGAAACACATACACCATATTTGCAAACCACCTCACATAGCAGAATCAGTACCTACTGGCACAAAAACACCATTAAGCAGTAATAATAATAATTTCTACATAGCTAATGCCCGCCTACCACTACCCAAGAAATATCCTGCACAGTAATTTTAAGCATAAAATATGACATATGCCACCTTTACCATTTGAACACACATTTTTTGACGTTATACTCCCCTAAAATATGCTATGTGTTGCAGATGACATGCTCCATATTAAGTATAGACAAGAGGCTGTAGTGGCCAGGCAGCCACAGATATGCATAATGTTATAATTAATTCATTATTATTAAATTGTTAAGTTCATCGAAATCTGTGATTTTCAGTAAAGTAGCAATTTCAAATCACAGAGTCCGAGACATCTCCCTGTTTCACATATACAGGGTGCGTCAAAAAATATACACACACTTTGAAGCGTCATAGAAAATTTATTTCCCGTTCTACAATGTTAAATTTCTGGTAATGGAAAACTTAAAGTCAAATTGGAAAAATAAATGTACTTTGTAAATGTGATTAATGTTCAAACTGGTGGCCTTCAGCATCAATACATTTCTCATTACGAGTCACCACTGATTCCGTACATCGTACCAAAGTGTCCAATGAGATTTCTGCGCACACCACTTGAATCTCATTCCAAAGTGTGTCCAGGTTACGAGGTTTACGTTTGTACACCTCATCTTTTACTGTGCCCCATAAGAAGAAATCTGGAGAGCGTGCAGGAAACTCGATTTGTCCCCTGCGTCCTATCCACTGGCCTGGAACATTGTGATCCAGGTACGCTCGTACGTCCCTATGATAGTGCGGCGGGGCGCCATCTTGTTGGAAATAAAACTCATCATTACCGTATAATGCAGGAATGGCAGGGAATATGGAGTCAGCAAGCATTGTTAGGTACGTTTCTCCAATAACAGTACCTTCAAAACGGAAAGGCTCAATGAGTCCTCTTGCAGGCAAACACCACAAATTTACACCAGGCAAATTCACAGCCTTTTCAACTGTAATGTGAGGATTATCTTCAGCCCAGTATACACAATTGTGCCTATTGACAGTTCCATTGAGTTTGAATTGGGCTTCATCCGACCAGATTATGCTACCCATAAATCCCGGTTCACGTCTCACCATCTCCTGAACCCATTCACAAAATTCTAACCTTCGATCTGTATCGTCGTCACTTAGCTGTTGCACCAGCCTTGGAATGTACACACGAAACTTGCCTTTCTTCAGAATGCGTAGCACACTACTAGCACTTACATTACTCTCACGTGCCGCTTGCCTTGTAGATTTTTGAGGCGAACGCTGAAACAGTTCCAAGACCGCAGTTGTGGAATCATCCCTTGTAGCTGTACAAGGTCGCCCTGATCGACCTTTATGCACATCACACACTGTTCCATGAATTTTGAATTTGTCTCGTAGACGTGTAATTGTTAACCTTGAAGGTGGTTCTGTACCATACTCGCTTCTCCACTGTCTTCGAACCGCAGCTACATTCTCAAACTTCCAGTATCACTTAACTATCTGCTTACGCGCTTCAAAACTCAAACGCACGTCCGCCATGATGCAGTTACTTCCTTGCCACTGCTGCCAACTGTTGAGGAAACATAACATTACTTTCTCACAGATATTTAACGTTGTAGAACGGGAAATAAATTGTCTATGACGGTTCAAAGTGTGTATACATTTTTTTTTTACGCCCACATTTTTTTCACGCCCCCTGTATAAGAAACAGGACTGGTCCCAAAATTGAACCCTGTGGGACTTCCCGTGCGACTTCTCCCCACTGAAGAAAATATTCTCTATTTCCCACAGAAGTCACCATAGTGTAGGGACGCCTTCCATACATTGCCGCCCCAGCACTACAGGCAGTGGCCACGCGCGGGCTACACTATCTTATCGGTGGCCGGTACTTCACGAGCCATTGCAGGTAGACACGTAAACAGCGTGCGTGGAGAGGTCCAGCGAACAAAGGCCGCCATTCCTGCAGCACCAGAGAGAAACACACCCGCTGTTTACAAGTTATACAAGTTTGTTAACGCATCTACAGGGTGATTGCGTGACGATGTTACAAACTTTCAGGGATGATGGAGAGGAGTAAATGTATTTTAGATACGGATCATTGGTCTGGAAATGACTCGAAAGTTCTGATACTTCTGGCAATGGAATGCACGTATCTGTACTGTTGTTGCTAACATTACAGGGTAGGCGACTTTCAAAGGTAGAAAAATAGACCAAAAGAAGAAGCAAACGTTTACTCAACATAGGCATGAAGTTACATACCGTAAGCATTGTGAGCACTTGTTCATCTTCGCTTCTGTGAAACAGATTTCTTCTACTGAACATGTGACCATAGCTTTTAAGATATGTACTTTAGAGACCATATTTACTGGGCATCTTTATCTTGTTTTGGTCCGTACTATCCGTCCAGAAATATGGATACCAAAGAGCTTGCATGAGAAGAGATGTGTTTCACATTACCAAATGGCTCTGAGCACTATGGGACTTAACATCTATGGTCATCAGTCCCCTAGAACTTAGAACTACTTAAACCTAACTAACCTAAGGACAGCACACAACACCCAGCCATCACGAGGCAGAGAAAATCCCTGACCCCGCCGGGAATCGAACCCGGGAACCCGAGCGTGGGAAGCGAGAACGCTACCGCACGACCACGAGATGCGGGCTTTCACATTACCGAAGATGAACAAATGCACATAGTTTTTAAGGCATGCATTTTAGAGCCCAGGTTTACTAGATTTTTTCCTTGTTTTGGTCCATACCACCACCTCCGAAAGTTCACTACATTACAATCTTAGTAACAACAGTACCAGTACATGTACTGAGGTGACAGAAGTCATAGAATAGCGATATGCACCTAGACATATTTCGGTAGTATCGCGTACATGAGGTATAAACGGGCAGTGCATTGGCGGAGCTGTTATTTGGATTCAAATGATTCATGTGAAAAGATTTCCGACCGCACGACGGGAATTAAAAGGCTCTGAACACGGACTGGTAGTTGGAGTTAGAAGCATTGGACATTCCATTCCGGAAATTATTTGTGAATTCACATTGCACGATCTACTGTGTCAAAAGTGTGTCGAGTCTACTGCATTTCAGGCATTACCTCTCACCACGCACAACGCTGTGTCCGACGGCCTTCACTTACCGACCGAGAGCAGTGGCGTTTGAGCAGAGTTGTCAGTGCTAACAGGCAGTCAACGTTGCGTGAAATGATCGCAGAAATCAAAGTGGGACGTACGAAGAACGTATCCTGTAGGGCAGTGTGGTGATATATGGTATTAATGCGCTACGGAAGCAGACGACCTATGCGAGTGGATTTGGTAACAACACGACATCGCCTGCAGCGCCCCTCGTGGCTGGTGACGATATCGGCTGAACCCTAGACAACTGGAAAACCGTGACCTGGCCCGGTGAGTCCCAATATCAGTTGGTAAGAGGTGTAGGTGGGATCGCCGTCCGATCATCATGCCACCCACCTCACCCTGCAAATGAATGGACTTCCTAAACGTATAGGCGTTCCTGGAGCCGTCTAGCGCTTCTCTTAAAGCCTAGCACGTCTAGTGTCCGTTCGCAAGCCAATCCTGGTCTCGTCAGCAAACATGACATTACTCCATTCCGCAATGCTCCAATGCTGATGTTAGAGGAGCCCATGTTCTTCGATTGCGTCGGTTCCCTTGATTCAGAGCAAAATTTCTCAATGGTTTTATGGAATGTAGACCACCCTGATGCAATCTTCTACGCACAGTTTGGTCTGAGAAATTAATCCCTGTTGCGTGGGAGAAGTCATTTCCAATATTTCTGGCAACTGATGTTGGGCACTTGCGGCCCGATAGTTGGAGGAAAAGATCCTGCGTTGGTGTTATCATACGAGGATGAGCGCTCCGAGTGTATCGTTCACATTTGGCGTCCCTGTGTACTTTCTCCACACCTTAGACTCACCACTTTGAGTGACATGTAACCGATCGGCAACATCTTGCTGTGTATGAGCTGCTGAAATAAAGGGACTATCCTGGCCCTACCAAAGCCTTGTATGCCTCTGCGTGGCATGTTACTGCACTGCTGAACACAAAGTGAATGAAGCTGTACTTACTGGACTGCTCGCGGTGTGTCGCTGCGGCAGCGGTATGTTTACGTGATTGTGAAACGGCAACAAATCATTCCAGTAATAAACACCGTCCAGTATACGGGCTCTATTTCCGGGCGGGAAGGAGCACGGGTCCCCGGCACGAATCCGCCCGGCGGATTTGTGTCGAGGTCCGGTGAGCCGGCCGGTCTGTGGATGGTTTTTAGGCGGCTTTCCATTTGCCTCGGCAAATGCGGGCTGGTTCCCCTTATTCCGCCTCAGCTGCACTATGTCGGCGATTGCTGCACAAACAAGTTCTTCACGTACGCGTACACCACCATTACTCTACCACGCAAACATATGGAATGCAATCGTCTGGTGTGAGACGTTCCCTGGGGGGGCCACCGGGGGCCGAACCGCACAGTAACCCTGGGTTCGGTGTGGGGCGGCGAAGGGGTGAAGTGGACTGCGGCAGTCGTCATGGGGTTGTGGGCCACCGCTGCTGCGGCGGGGACGGAGCCTCTCCGTCGTTTCTAGGTTCAAAAATGTTCAAATGTGTGTGAAATCTTATGGGACTTACCTGCTAAGGTCATCAGTCCCTAAGCTTACACACTACTCAACCTAAATTATCCTAAGGACAAACACACACACCCATGCCCGAGGGAGGACTCGAACCTCCGCCGTGATCAGCCGCACGTTTCTAGGTCCCCAGTTCACATAAAATAACATAACATATGGGCTCTAACTGGATAATGCATGAAGTACGTAGGTCAATGAGGCCTCTACTAGCGTGGATTAAATATTACGATAGTATTCCAAACTTTTGTTGAACAGTATATTTTAGTGATGTCTTTTCTGTCGGACACGTCAGACACTTCTGATGACGCGACTGGTGCATGCATTTGCATGAATTAGAGACTGGGGGACAATAAACACAGCAGCTCACCATGCCTAATATTTTGTAGGAAACCCTTTGGCGTTCAAAACAGCGTCCAGTCGTCTGGGAATTGATAAGTACAGGTCCTGTATGGCACTCAAGGGTCTCAAACACCATATTGCCTGCAAAATAGTGGCAAGTTCGACTAACGATGACGGAGTTAGATAGCGGTCTCGCACCCTTCTCTCCAAAGTGGACTACAAAGGCTCAATACTACTGATATCTGTTGACTATAGTAGAAACGAGAGATGCAACAATTTATCTTTGGGCTCACAAAACCAGTCCTGGACGATGCGAGCTGTGTGAACTGAACCATGAGGTGGACATGATCAGTCAAAATGGTCACAGAACGCTTGGCAGTTCAAAATGGTTCAAATGGCTCTGAGCACTATGGGACTTCATCTGAGGTCATCAGTCCCCTAGAACTTAGAACTACTTAAACCTAACTAACCTAAGGACATCACACACATCCATGCCCGAGGCAGGATTTGAACCTGCGACCGTAGCAGTCGCGCGGTTCCGGACTGAAGCGCCTAGAACCGCTCGGCCACACCCACAGCGGCCGGCCGCTTGGCAGTAATGCGACTTCCAAAGTAACCATGGGGCACATGGAATATCGCGATATGGCTGCCCAGATCATCACTTCCCCCCATGTTGCACTCCTGGGATGTAAACTCGGCCAGACGTTGGAAACAGTGTGAAACAAGACTCATCCGACCAAAGTACTTCCTTCCATTGCTCCACACTACAGGTTTCTTATTACTGCCATTTGCATCACTGATGTGTGATTTTGGAATTCCGGCTCATCCTGAAATTACCCTGCTCGCGGAGCTCCCTTCGTGTGTTTTGATACTGACGGGGTACGGAAGTGCGACATTCAATTCTGCAATGATTCCTGCAACTGTCGTCCTCTTATTTTTCATCACAGTTCTCTTCACCGTCCTTCACTATCACTCAACACTCACTTTCGTACCGAGCGCGGTGGCGCAGTGGCTAGCACACTGGACTCGCATTCGGGAGGACGACGGTTCAATCCCGCGTAGGTTTTCCGCGATTTCCCTAAATCGCTCCAGGCAAATGCCGGGATGGTTCCTTTGAAACGGCACGACCGACTTCCTTCCCCGTCCTTCCTAATCCGATGAGACCGATGACCTCGCTGTTTGGTCTCTTTCCCCAGACAACCCAAACCCAATCACTTTCGTTCGCCTTGTGACTTCCGCTTGTCCAGTATGCGGTACAAATGTTCGATGCACTGCCTCTCGAATCACCTACCTACCCTGGGTTTCCTTGGTTACGGAAGCACTCACCATACGGTCACCAACAATTTACCCACGTTCGAACTAAATGAGCTCAGACGTAATGCATTCACAGCTGCCATAACACTGTTCTGACCACGAGTGACACTGCAATGTATTAAAGACATTGCACAGATGTTGTTCGTGATGAAACACAACAGCGCATCCTGCAGACTTGGTTAGCATCCTCATTCATGTTCAAGCTACATTCTCGCAGTTTTTCGATGTTTTTTAACATCTTACCAATAGCGATAAAAACAGATATCTCGCAAAGAGCAATATCAGGAGATATGTTTCCGTAGATCACTCTATGATTGTGGCTTCGATATGTGCCCAATAAAAATTACGCTCTGCTACGTATTTAACATGGTGTCTTCAGACTGTTGAGACACGCGGGGTAGCCGCGCGGTCTTGGGCGTCTTGTCACGGTACGCGTGGCTGCCCCCGTCGGGTGTTCGAGTCCTCCCTCGGGCATGGGTGTGTGTGTCGTCCGTAGCGTAAGTTAGTTTAACTTAGATTAAGTAGTGTGTATGCTTAGGGACCGATAACCTCAACAGTTTGGTCCCATAAGACCTTACCACAAATATATAACAAAAAAAATCAGAATGTTGGTATACACTACAGAAATAAGGAGATTTTAGTAAGATCAAGCGCTTTTAAAATCAGTAAAAACGTCCTGTGTTCCCTATGTCGGAAGACCAAAAAAAAAAAAATGGTTCAAATGGCTCTGAGCACTACGGGACTTAACATCTGAGGTCATCAGTCCCCTAGAACTTAGAACTACTTAAACCTAACTAACCTAAGGACATCACACACATCCATGCCCGAGGCAGGATTCGAACCTGCGACCGTAGCAGCAGCGCGGTTCCGGACTGAAGCGCCTAGAACCGCACGGTCACAGCAGACGGCGGTGTCGCTGAAACCTCGCAATATTCTGACCGAAGGCCTGTCCATTATTTTCTGGCAACGATGCTCATAGTTCCGTTCCGAATGCCAGCTTAATAACGCTGAAGATGTGTATTTCAGTCTAAAAAAAATAATAACTGAACGAAATTTCAATTAACAGTAGAAATCACTGTGGCGAGTTTTTCCACGAACAAGGCTTTGACGGTAGTTAAGTAATAGAGGCGACGATGACGTTTCAGAGACACAGATAAGAGTTCTCAGACAGTCGAAGCAAAGAAAACACTTTCGGTTCGCACTTATCTATCGCGGAGATAAGCGACATCCAGATTCGAGGAATTTGTCGTCCGATCTAATCTTATCGATATCGCTCTAACGACCCGCTGCATATTTTTTGACTTGAGGTACCGTCTTTCTTAATATAATGTCACATTCTTACTTGTTGCGTATTTCTTCACTAAAATGTAAGCGACTCACAAATAGTGTTACGATATCAGTGTTATTATAAGGCGATGCACCTGTTCACTTACGAAAAAACTAGAATTTATTCGCATGCGTTTCTTAGTTGAATGCAACGGATAGTGTCCTGTAAACAGGTTATAAGGTGGGCATCAATAAAAGTAATGGAGTGTTCTCGAATAGAGGCATGTAATATTGAGGCAATTGGGTAAGGAAATGAAACACGAAAAGCAATAGACGAGTTTCACTTTTTGGGCAGCAAAATAGCCGACGACAGAAAACACGGATTACCAATAGAAAAAGATGGTTTTCTGAAGAAAGAAAAATATGTTAACATTCGAGGGGCGTTATATAAGTAATGCAACACTTTTTTCTCATCCAGTATCGTTTGAAAAAATGCAGTATTGGTTGTGGGACATCGTGGAATATTCCCACTTCAGTCCTTATAGTTTAGTGAAGTTCCGACAGATGGCGGCGCTCTACGCAGCCTTCAAAATGGCGTCTGTAACGGACGTCGCGTTCCAAGCAGACGCTGTCATTGAGTTTCTTTCGCAGGAAAACCAGAGCATCGCAGATATTCACAGGCGCTTGCAGAATGTCTACAAAGACCTGGCGGTGAACAAAAGCACGGTGAGTCGTTGGGCGAGTCGTCTGTCATCATCGCAACAGCATCGCGCAAACCTGTTCGATCTCCTGCGTGTCGACCGGCAGCACACAACTGTGACTCTTGCAGTGCTGAAATGTGCGGACACTCTCATTCGAGGTGATCGCCGAATCAAAATCACCTCGCTGCTGAACTGGACGTCTCCCTTAGTTGTGCTGACACACTCGTCCACCAGTTAAGCAAAGTTGTGTGCCCCCTGTGTTCCTCGCCGCCCAACAGGAGACCATAAAGAGAACGAAGGGCCAATTGCGCGGTATTGCTCGGGCGCTACGAGGCTGATCGTGGCAGTTTTTTATCGAACATCATCACAGGCGATGAAACATGGGTTCATCAATTCGAACGGGGGAAAAAACGGTAATCCATGGAGTGGCGCCGCATCACCTCCGCAGAAAAATTTCAAAGCCGCACCCTCACTCTGTAAAGTCGTGGCACCAATCTACTAGGACTCTGAAGGGGTATCTGTTTGATGTCCTCCCTCATTTGACAACGATTAAGAGGGGAGTCTATTGTGCTACCCTCAAGGAACTGACGAAACGACTTCAGGATGTTCGTCGCCACAAAAATGCAAACGACCTTCTCCTTTTCTATGACAACGCAAGGTCTCACATAAGTCTGCGCACCCTGGAGGAGTTCTCAAAACTCCATTGGACTGCTCTTCCTCATCCACCCTACAGCCCAGATCTCGCACCTTCCAACTTCCGTCTGTTTGGCCCAATGAAGGACGCACTCCACGGGAAGCAGTACATGGATTATGGTGAGATTATTGATGCCGCAAGACGTTGGCACCGACGTCGACCAGTAGAGTGGTATCATTTGGGCATATGAGGCCTTCCCAGTAAGGTTGCGTAAGGCCGTCGCATTGAAAGAAAATTTTGGAAATTTGTGGTAAGGTCTTATGGGACCAAACTGCTGAGGTCATCGGTCCCTAAGCTTACACACTACTTAATCTAACATGAACTAACTTACCCTAAGGACAACAGACACACTCATGCCCGAGGGAGGACTCGAACCCCCGACGGGAATAGATTTTGTTGTGACTGTTGTGACTTTCACATCTTTGACGTCTTGTTATGAGACGTTGAGTGGAAATACTCTCCTGATATTTAACACCCATTATGGAACTTGGTCAGAACGAAAGTTTTCACACTACCCAGAACTGCAACATTCGAAAAGTTTTTCTTTTCAATTTATTGGTAACTTGCCAAACTGGGGCTGCCTCTGTGCAGATAAACCTTCAATAGTGGAACTGTTTTCATTAACTGAGACGCCGGCCGGTGTGGCGGAGCGGTTCTAGGCGCTTCAGTCTGGAACCAAGTGACCGCTACGGTCGCAGGTTCGAATCCTGCATCGGGCATGGATGTGTGTGATGTCCTTAGGTTAGTTAGGTTTAAGTAGTTCTAAGTCTAGGGGACTGATGATCTCAGATGTTAAGTCCCATAGTGCTCAGAGTCATTTGAACCATTAACTGAGACGCCAGAATCCTCAAGTGATTTTCAGTGAAACAACATAGACTACTGTAAATATCACGATGACCTCATAAAGTGTTCCCAGAGCGGCACAAGACAAATGAAAAGATTTATAGGCTCATTTATAAAAATAATGCTCTTTTGTCTGAATAGTCAGGCAGAGACAACAATTTGTTCACGTGATGGAGAAGATCTGCTTGTAATATCTATAGCTATGGTACGTATTGAGAAGCTGTATATGAGCCATTAGGATACCAACTCTCCTTCTGAACCTAGCGAGCTCCAGCAAATTCCTGCTCTCTGTGCTGTATCATGTCTGTGAAGCAAGTTTAAAGAACACGCTCTAATTTTTGTAGTTTCTCCAACAAATTCGTGCTTAGAGTGCAATAGGGAGCCTGTCACAAAGGATTTAAGAACTGGCGCCATATTCACCTCATTCTATGAAGTCCTTGCTACTGTACAGATCTCCGCTTAAAAGATATCAGTGTGTGATATGAGACCATAATTACCTGATAAGAGTTCTCAATTGCACACATTTCGAGTACAGTTACAGTACGATAGGGCTCCAATCGGTTCCTTTGTTTCGCCGGAAAATATGGATGTCTCAAGTAGATGTTTTGAATTGGTGATACTGCTATAGAATTTTACTGGACACTTGAGCAGCTGAAGGCACAGTGAACTTTATAGACAAAAAAGTAAATAAGAGTGCCTTTTTTTCGATCCTACAGTTAAAGTTAGATATCAGCTCTACGTATCGATGACCTTTGGAAACCCCTTAGCAGGCAAGCAGGCAGCAATATATTGACTGCCGTTGTGCTTCAAGGTGCGAGACAACCCGCATAAATTAAATAGAAGAGAAAAAAGTATAGTAGGTGCATTTACAAGGTACTTGTTTGTTCCTGACATAATGGAGTAATGTTCATCCACTGCACTTCAAGAGAACCGAAGATGCCTTCTGTAAGTATAACCTAGGGCCCGACACACAAATTGAGAGATTTTTATAATTACTGGGAGTCCGATGGAACATTTCTGATACAGTCCACGGATAGACAAAATACAATTTGGCTCTGGCTCTGAGCAGTATGGGACTTAACATCTGTGGTAATCAGTCACCTAGAACTTAGAACTAATTAAACCTAACTAACCTAAGGACATCACACACTTCCATGCCCGAGGCAGGATTCGAACCTGCGACCGTAGCGGTCGCGCGGTTCCAGACTGAAGCGCCTAGAACCGCTCGGCCACAACGGCCGGCCAAAATACAATTTCCAAGAGCTTTGATGACAGGCGACTCTTAAAACTGCGAAAAAAAGACAAAGCGCGTTGAAATAAAGACTTGGTAGTAATCAGAAATCACCCACCCACCACTGCTTGAAGAATTGAATTCCCAGATGTGAAACCAACTCCAAATGTCTAATTACTTCACAGATAAGATAATGTGTTAATTATTTGACGTAATCCATGTAAAACATTTTTCGTTAGTCGACTAGGTGAATAATCCGAAACTAATAAAAGTAACATACTTAGGGTTACGCCACTTCAACCATAAAATAAAGGGCATTACATTTTTTACGGGCCAGTTTGACTTTGCCACTCTGTAGTACGTCTCTAGCTTCGCTAGTCGTATATGCTTTTCTAATATTTTTTCTCATTTTGACGGCGTTACTGCGTTTTATCAGTTAAAGCCTTTGTATTCAATTCCGGACGTATGTCTGTATTCATGAATTGATCCAGTAGACTGCAACCTTTAACTTTCTCGCAAGAATTTCATTTCAGCTATCTTTATGTACTGTTCATTTTTATGTGAGGTGACACTAGGTTGAAACAAAGCTTACGAATATTTATGGTGTGAGCGCTAAGATGAACAGGATATTGGTCGTCGACATTAAGTAGCCTGCCCGATCACGTGACTTTGTTACAGCGTAATGTTTATCCGTAAGTGCTCTACGATTTTCACTAACACAGACAGTTACCGTTCAAAAATGGAGTGGATTTTCTACATGAATTCCATAGGTCTTTCAACAATCTGATGCGATATCTGAAAAGATAACTGCAAGGACATTTCACGTGTTTGCGACAAGCTCATATGTTACGGTTTTTGCTAATGAAATGGAAGCTTTCGAGCTACATTTTATTGTGTGTCGAGAGTTTATTTTAATAACTTATGCTGCGATGGCTTTGCGAAATGGCCTCGTAGTGCGTCAATATTAAAGTGTCCCGAAGAGCATCGAATTTGGAAATATGACATGCAACAAATTATCAGTTTGTAATGATCCATAATTTTTTTCGGTTTTTCTTTATTCATTTTTCTGTTTAGAATAGGGGAACACACACTAATATTTTACGTGTTTCTTTGTTTCTTGGTGCATTTGATGTAGGCCCGCTTCTGTCTGCTGCATTACAGAATAAATATTGAGTAGGAAGATTGAAAAGAATTGGATAAATCTACAACAGTTTCAACTTTCTCTTTCTCTCTCTCTCTCTCTCTCTCTCTCTCTCACTCACAGACACACACACAAACACACACACTTGTAAACTTCTCCCTATAAAAATATTCTTCTGCAAGGTGTTTGTAGCGCTGTTAGAAATTTTTTTAAGTACGAAATTCTTGCGTTTTTGTTTTCTAGTAGCAATTTTTTATCGTCGTTCATCCTCAGGAAAACTAAAATATTTTCAAGTATAATAACTCTCATTACTGAGGTACTTAGGGAGCTCAGAAAGTAAGTTACACATTCGTCCCACGCTAAGACCCCTGCGCAACGGGAACAGCGCGTTCCAGATTTTCTGTAGACACAGTACGGATTACGGATGGATCACAGTGTGCGAGTGAAATAGCACGGCAAACAGAAGCGTATTCCACAGTTGTAGTAGGCGGTACAGTACGATTCTCGTAGGCAATACATCTACATTCCACACAGTTTCACCATAAGATTCTGGCGGTGTATGGCCCAAATGCAGTGTCGCGTCCATTCGTAACGAAATGGTAACGACCAAGGCCGCACAGATGCGGGTGGTGGTCGTCTGGAGGGGGGTGGGGGGGGGCATGGGATTCGATAACAGGTGTTGTGGATTGGCAAGAGAGCCAACCCACTATGAGAGAAAGCCGAAAGGCACGCGTTTTAGTTCACGCAGGCTGGTGTGAGATCTGGAACAGGACAAGGAAATGAGACTAACAAAAAACGTACGTAGCTGCTGGAATACTTAACTTTAATCCATAATTGGTGAACATCGCTCTTGACGGTACATGTTTTACAGCATCAATAGTAACTGGTAATGGCGCCTTGCTAGGTCGTAGCAAATGACTTAGCTGAAGGCTATGCTAACTATCGTCTCGGCAAATGAGAACGTATTTTGTCAGTGAACCATCGCTAGCAAAGTCGGCTGTACAACCGGGGCGAGTGCTAGGAAGTCTCTCTAGACCTGCCGTGTGGCGGCGCTCGGTCTGCAATCACTGATAGTGGCGACACGCGGGTCCGACGTATACTACCGGACCGCGGCCGATTTAAAGGCTACCACCTAGCAAGTGTGGTGTCTGGCGGTGACACCACAACAGGGATATTGCTCCGTGACCAGAGAGCAGATTTCTCTCATCGAGGAACCGAATGATTGGACGATCGCTCCGACCGTTGTTTACAGCGACGTGGTATCTATGCAACTACTTCAACATCTTTAAAATGAATATAAACAGTCTCGACCACGAGAAACCTTTGTTTTAGTGGTTACTGGTTTCGATCAGTTACTGACCATCTTCAGACCTCATGTCATGATGGTAGGCGGTGACGGAGAACGGAGCTCGCCTTACGAACTTCACGAACGTCAACTCCGGTTCGTAACTCCTGCTCCGTTCTACGCCACCGCCTACCATGATGAGGTCAGTTAGTGATCGAAACCGGAAATCACAAAAATAAAGGTTTTTTGCGTTCGAGGCTGTCCATGTTGACATTAAAGTACTAAGAAAAACCGCTGTTCTCCACTAGAAATGTTTTCAAAAATTGCTTCAACATCTGCAGATGAACATGCCTCGAGATGTGGATACATTCAACGGATTGACCTGTAGCACACTGCCACATAACCGAATTTGTGTAGTGCTTGTTTCATAAATATTTCACCATGCAGTCACACTTGAATTATCCCTACGATTTTACCCTTACGATACTCTTTATGATACCGTGTCTCCACATTAATAACAGACAAAGCGGCCCTTACTGGTTTGGTAACAGCAATCAGACCTTCGTGGTACTAACATACGCAAAGTTGCTTTTTCCTCTTTTACGTATTCCGATTTACATTCATAGAAATCAACAGACAAAGCGGCCCTTACTGGTTTGGTAACAGCAATCAGACCTTCGCGGTACTAACATACGCAAAGTTGCTTTTTCCTCTTTTACGTATTCCGATTTACATTCATAGCGGCAACAGCCGTTTAGCATTGCTTTTAATAATAAATAAATGTGTAAAACAGTGGAAATACGCGTAATGTTAAAGAATCGGCCTTAGCTCAAAATGTAAACAAACAACATAATTCGAAAACCACATAACAATTGAGGTTTGATGTATGTTCACTGCATATACTCGTAGTTTATGGGTTTGTGGGTTCAAGCGGTGGGGTGCTCTTTCGAGGTGAATTCAAAATTTGTAGCATGAAAATGTCGTTGCAAAAAGCAAATGATGGCAGGGGTTTTAAAATAGCAGAAATATTGTGAATTCCTGTGTACACACCACTGCCATCTACTCTGGGTAAGTATCGCGGACGCTCAGATGCCTGGCGCATGTCGAACCGACTCGCAGCAGGCCGTGACTAACCGATCATGGCTCCAGTTCCAGTTACTCCGTTGGCTGCTAAGCGTAGCTTTTTAGCGGTCCCACGACGAATCCCTGGCGGACTACACTTCACGTGCCGTGCATTGCTACGCTAGGCAAAGGCAAGTACGACATCTAGTTTCGTGCTGTACCGATGAGCAGCAGTGACAAAACTGCCGTGAATCAAATAAAAAAGAAACCTGGTGATGCTACAGACAATTCATACACCTAGTGTTGCGCGGTGATTCCCTTATGCAAACATAATTATCTTTTAAATAATAGCACCCGGCTGTGACCTTCACATACCTATAGTTCAGTAACTTGAATTTCCTTATTTTGCGAGAATTGAAAGGCAATTTGTTTAATTGTTAAAAACCAATCAACAGCCAAGATCGCATAAAATATTTTTTTATTGAATACAACCGGTTTCAACAGACTGCTCTGTCATATTCAGGTCTTAAAATCTTTTGTTGTAAAACATGTTAATTTTTCGCTGACCTCACGCACAGAATGTGAAGTGGATACAAATAACTCGTTATAAAGGATTTGCCATCATTAAAATATTTAGAAACATAAAGCAGAGATGTCCAGCACATGCCTTCAAAAAAATGGTTCAAATGGCTCTGAGCACTATGGGACTTAACTTCTAAGGTCATCGGTCCTCTAGAACTTAACAACTACTTAAACCTAACTAACCTAAGGACATCACACACATCCATGCCCGAGGCAGGATTCGAACCTGCGACCGTAGCGGTCGCGCGGTTCCAAACTGTAGCGCCTAGAACCACTCGGCCACCCCGGCCGGCTCATGCCTTCCTGAACGTGGAGAATCACTAATGTCAAAACGACCCTCCTTAAAACGGGAAACCACGTTTTTGCCGTGCTCTGTCCAACGCCGTTATCCCCATACACGGCGCAAATGTTTCCGTTTGCCTCCGCTGCTGTGCGCTTCTATTAAACTCGAACAAGAGATTACGTCGGAAATGTTCCGTTTTCTCCACTTGGCGCTCCGATTTCCAGCGTCCACGGCTCCACTCCCTATGTCCAAATGAAAAAATGACAACTTGTAAACTCAAGTAGCAACAGTGAACTACAAATAAAAAATTGCAATTGATAAATAAATCCATACCAACCAGAATGCCAAGATGCAAAACAAAAACGCCACTGATTTATGTACCATCTTCATAGAAAGAGATGTGTAGAAAATGAAACTGAGATGGTAGATACGTTACCGTGAGAATAAATTAATAGAGCTGTGAAAAGCCGAAGTCGGAATAAGTCCCCTGGAGTAGACAATGTTTCCTCAGAATTATAGGGATACTTGGGAGGTCAGACATGAGAAAACTCTTTCACTTGGTATGCAAGACATATCAGATGGTCGAAATACCCTCAGACCTCTAGAAGAATGTAAAAATACCTATTCGTAAGAACGCCGATTTTAATAGGTGTGGGTATTACTGAACCACCAGATTTATATGTCATGGTTATTGCGTGAAACTGACATGAATTATTTACAGAAGAAAGGAAAAAGTGGTAGAAGTCGACCTTGGAGGAAGATCAATATGAGTTCCAGAGAAATGTAGTAACCGCAAGGGAAAGGCAAATCTATCTTTGTAGCATTTGTAGATTCAAAGGAATGTTTTGACAGTTTTGACTGGAATGAATTCTCTGAAATTATGAAGGAAGCGAGGATTACGAGATTAAATACAGGGAGCGAAAAGTTGTTCACAACTTGTACAGAAACTACACTACAATTATAGGAGTTGGAGGACGTGACAGGGAAACAGTGGGTGGAAATGGAGTGAGACAGGATTGTAGGCTGTTCTCGATATTGTTAGATCTGTACTTTAAGCAAGCAATACAGGACAAGAAGAAGGCATTTGGAAAGGGACTGAAGTTCAGGGAGGAGAAATACAAGCTTTGAAGACATTGTAATTCTGTTAGAGACGGCAAAGGACGTGGAAGAGCAGTTGAGCGGAATGTATGGTGTCTTTAAAAGAAGTTATAAGATGTTTACCAACAAAAGTAAAGCAATTGTAATCGAATGTAGTCGAATTAAACCGGCGATGCTCATGGAAATGGATTAGGAGATAAAACGCTTAAAGGAGCATATGAGTTTTGCTGTATAGACCGCAAAATGACTGATGGCGGATGAAGTAGAGGGGATGTAAAATATAGACCGGCAATAGCAAGAAAAGCGGCACTTAAAAGGAGGACTTTGTTAACTTTAGGTATGTTTTAGGGAGTCATTTCTTAAGGTATTTGTATGGAATGTAGACTTGTACGGAGATGAAACGTGAATGATAGGCCTGTTCAGACAAGAAGGGAATGGATACTTTTGAGATATAGTGCAACAGAGGAATGATAAAAACGATATGGGTAAATCGAATAATTAATGAGGGGATACTGAATCGAATTGCGGAGAAAAGAAATTTATGGCCTGATCTGGTAATGGAAGGAAGTGGGCGGGGGGGGGGGGGGAGGGGGTGTATAAATTGTAGAGGGAGACAAAAGGGCCTGCCGTTGTGGCCGAGCGGTTCTAGGCGCTTCAGTCCGGAACCTCGCTACTGCTACGGTCGCAGGTTCGAATCCTGCCTCGGGCATGGATGTGTGTGGCGTCCTTAGGTTAGTTGGGTTTAAGTAGTTCTAAGTTCTAGGGGACCGATGACCTCAGCAGTTAAGTCCCATAGTGCTCAGAGCCATTTGAACCATTTTTGAGACAAAGGGATGAATACAGTAAGCAGGTTCAAATCTCTGACACAGGTTTAATCTGTCAGGAAGTTTCGTTTCCGTTACTGTCAATCGCTTGTCTAGTCAGCAGATACAGAGTTGGTATCTACATATATACCCCGCAAGTCACCTTACGGTATCTGGCGGAGGGTACTTGTATTACTATTATTTATCCCATTCGTGATTGGTGCGTGAGAAGAACACTGTCGACAAGTCTTCTCATGGGTTCTGATTCCTCTGATTTTCCCGTCGCTGGTATGTCGCGAGACATATGTGAGAAGAAGAATATTTTGCGCTGCACTTCTTGGAAGGCACAGTCCCGAAAATTCAACAGTAAACCTGTTCGTGATGCGCAACGCTTCTCTTGTAGTGTCTGCCACTCTAGTTTGTTGAGCATCTTCTAAGCGTTGACGCGAGGTGCTGCTGACAAGAGAATAAAATATTGCCCAGTTTGGAAAATGTATTTGAAACGTAAACTGCAATGGCGCTCCGAAGGCCAAAACTGGCTGTTCAGTTAAGAAAATCTATCAGCGGCTCTTGGCGGGTAATCAGCACGTTCATAAAATTTGCTGTTTTTACTCGTACATGTTAATGGAGATGTTACACGTGTAGTTCAAATGGTTCAAATGGCTCTGAGCACTATGGGACTTAACTTCTGAGGTCATCAGCCCCCTAGAACTTAGAACTACTTAAACCTAACTAACCTAAGGACATCACACTCATCCATGCCCGAGGCAGGATTCGAACCTGCGACCGTAGCGGTCGCGCGGTTCCAGACTGTAGCGCCTAGATCCGCTCGGCTACCCCGGCCAGCTACACGTGTGGTCCTCGCATTTTGACGAAACGCTACAGAAGTATCTGCAGTGAGTTACGAATTCTTTTAAACAATCCCGGAGCATCTCGCCAATCTCGATAAGACTCTACAGTCTGCAGCTCCAGTTTTTCAACCGTATCAACGGGAGTGCTGTACATTTCAGTTTTGAGATGATTTCAAGCAAAAAAAAAAAAATTCAAAGCATTGAGAGTCATATGATCTAGGAGGTTTAGGTATTGGCCGTGTTCGAGGTACCCGTTTCGAACCTTATTGGATCGTTATCTTTCTTGTTGCATTAGTGGCAAAATATGCTGGTGCCCCATCAAGCATGTACCAGATTGCACAACCATGGTCAAACGTAAAGTGCACCAGTGGAAAGACGCAATCAATATCTTAATTGCGCAATAACAACGGTGATATCACTGATGACTGTGTCACTAAAGCAGAGGTCCAAAACGCAGTTTTCCGAAATTCGATCACAAAAGAGGACTAAGTCAGTACTCTAAAATTCGAATCTAAAACAACTGCCAACATGGGTAACTTAAAGTCCTCGGCATAGCGAAGCAGCTTATATTACTTAATGGAGGTTAGGCCTCCGGTCCAGATTGTATACCAGTCAGGTTCCTCTCAGAGTACGCTGCTACAATAGCTCCATACTTAGCAGTCATGTACAACCGCTCGCTCGATGAAATATCCATACCAAAAGCCTGAAAAGTTGCACAAGTCACATCAATACCCAGGAAAGGAAATAGGAGAGATCCGTTACATTGCAGACCCGTATCGCTGACTCGATTCGCAGTAGGATTTCGGAACACATACTGTGTCCGAAAATTACGAATTACCTCGAAGAAAACGAAATATTGACAAGCAGCAAACACAGCCAGAAAACATCGTTTTTGTGAAACACAACTCTGTCTTTATTCTCGCAAAGTAATGAGTGCTGTCGACAAGGGATGACAAATTCATTCCATACTTTAGACATCAAGAAGACTTTTTTTTCCACCGTTCCTCACAAGTGACTTCTAATCAAATTGCGTGCCTACGGAGTATCGTGTCATTTGTGCAACTGGATTCGTAGTTTCCTGTCAGAAGGGTCACAGGTAACAGTCACTGACGGAAACTCACCAAGAAAAACATAAGTAATGTTTTGCGTCCCCAAGGAAGCGTTATAGGCCCTCTGCTGCTCCTGATCTATACAAACTGAGCAACCCCATTAGATTGTTTGCGGGTGATGCTGTCATTTACCGTCCGACAAAGTCATCAGTTGATCAAAACAAATTGCAAAACAATTTAGACAAGAAACCTGTATGGTGCGAAAAGTAGAAGTTGATTCTAAATAATGAAAAGTGTGAAGTCATCCACATGAGTACTAAAAGGAATCTGTAATATTTCGATTTACACGATAAATCACACAAATCTAAAGCTGTAAATTCAACTAAACACTTAGGACTTAAAATTACGAATAACTTAAAATTGGAACAGTCACATAGATAATATTTTGGTCGAACACTTAGAAAGCACAACGGCTGTACTGAAGAGACTACTCACACCACACTTGTCCGCCCTCTTCTGGGATACTGCGGTGCGGTTTGGGATCCGCATCAGATGGGACTGACAGAGGACATCGAAAAAGTTCAAAGAAGAGCAGCTCGTTTTGTATTATCGCGAAATGGGGGAGATTGCCACAGACATGATAAGAGAATTGGGGGTGGCAATCATTAAAACAAAGGCGTTTTTCTTTGCGGCAGGATCTCCTCGTGAAATTTCAGTCATCAACTTTATCCTCTGGTTGCAAAAATGTTCTGTTAGCTTCCATCTACATAGACAGAAATGACCACAACGACAAAATAAGAGAAATCAGGGTTCACACAAAAAGATCTGAATGCTCGTTTTTCCCTCGCGCAGTTCGAGAGTGGAAGGGTAGAGAAATACGAGGGTAATCCCAAAAGTAAGTTCTCCTATTTTTTATAAGTACAGAACTCTGTTTGTGTGGCAGTTGGTCACACTGCTATGAAGAGTGCTTCATGCGCTGTGTGTAAATATGTTCACGCCGCGCTGAGGCGCTCAGTCTTGGCTTGGTAGCCGTTGAGAATGGAGTTCCCGTTGGATGTTACCGCCAAGTGCGAATTGCGCGCAGTTATTCGGTTTTTGAACGCAAAGGGCACTGTGCCGATTGAAATCCATCGCCAATTGACGCAAGTGTATGGTGAGTCGTGCATGGATGTCAAAAATGTTCGTAAGTGGTGTAGAGAGTTTGCAGCTGGTCGGACCGAAATTCACGACGAACAAAGGAGCGGGAGACCGTCAATTTCTGAGGAGACAGTGTTGGAGGTCGAGCAAAGCATGCGTGAAAATCGGCAGATCACCCTGAATGATCTCTGCACGTTGGTTCCTGAGGTTTCCCGAAGCACCGCTCACAGAATCGTAACGGAAACATTGAACTACCGGAAGGTGTGCGCAAGATGGGTGCCACGCATGCTGACTGAGGACACATGCAGCAACGAGTTGATGCTTCCCGCGCATTTCTTCACCGCCTTGCAGCCGAACAGGAAACTTTCTGGACTCAACTGTCACGGGTGACGAACCTTGGCATACCACTTTACACCTGAGACCAAGCAACAATCACGCCAGTGGCGGCATTCTTCTTCGCCAAAGCCGCGGAAAATCAAACAACACAGTATACCTGTAAAGTCATGACAACCATTTTTTGGATCGGAAAGGGGTATTGTTGGTCGACTTTATGCCCACTGGGAACACAATTAACGCTGACGGGTACTGTGAGACTCTGAAAAAACTCAAACGGGCAATTCAGAACCGGAGAAGAGGAATGTTGAGCAAGGGCGTACACATTCTCCATGACAACGCTCGCCCACACATCGCTCGGCAAACCGTTGCTCTCCTGGAACAGTTTCAGTGGAACATAATCACCCACCCACCCTATAGTCCTGACTTGGCACCCAGTGACTATCACCCGTTCCTAGGTTAAAAGAACATTTGGCCGAAAAGCGATTGAACTCCGACGATGAGGTGAAAGAAGAGGTTCATAACTTTCTGAACCGTATGGCGGCGAGCTGGTATGACATGAGCATACAAAAACTGCCAGAGCGCCTACAAAAATGCATCGACAGAAATGGTGATTATGTCGGAAAATAGCTAAATGTTCAAGCTGTAAACTGATGTAAACCATTGTAGAAATAAACAGGTCTATGTACTTATAAAAAAAATAGGAGACCTTACTTTTGGGATTACCCTCGTAGCTTCAATGTGGTTCGATGAACCCTCTGCCAGGCACTTACTGTGAATTTCAGATTAATCATGTAGATGTAAATGCCACGCGGGATTAGCCGAGCGGTTCTAGGCGCTACAGCCTGGAACCACGCGACCGCTACGGTCGCAGGTTCGAATCCTGCCTCGGGCATGGATGTGTGTGATGTCCTTAGGTTAGTTAGATTTAAGTAGTTCTAAGTTCTAGGGGACTGATAACCTCAGAAGTTAAGTCCCATAGTGCTCAGAGCCATTTGAACCATTTGATTAGCCGAGCGGTCTAAGGCACTGCAGTCAAGGACTGTGCGGCTGGTCCTGGCAAAGGTTCGAGTCCTCCCTCCGACATGGGTGTGTGTGTTTGTCCTTAGAATAATTTAGGTTAAGTAGTGTGCAAGCTTAGCCACTGATGACAGCAGTTGAGTCCCATAAGAATTCACATACATTTGAACATTTTTTTAGATGTAAATGTTGCCGAATTCGACTTAATCGCGAAGTTTACATTCCTCTTATGTTTATAATAAAGCACTCCGCCTTCAGGCCACGAGTGGCATACCGGGACCATCCGACCGCCGTGTCATCCTCAGTGGAGGATGCGCATAGGAGGGGCGTGGGGTCAGCACACCGCTCTCCCGGTCGTTACGATGGTATTCTTGACCGAAGCCGCTACTATTCGGTCGAGTAGCTCCTCAATTGGCATCACGAGGCTGAGTGCACCCCGAAAAATGGCAGCAGCGCATGGCGGCCGGGATGGTCACCCACCCAAGTGCCGACCACGCCCGACAGCGCTTAACTTCGGTGATCTCACGGGAACCGTTGCCCATGTTTATAATCTACATCTACATTTATACTCCGCAAGCCACCCAACGGTGTGTGGCGGAGGGCACTTGACGTGCCACTGTCATTACATCCCTTTCCTGTTCGAGTCGCGTATGGTTCGCGGGAAGAACGACTGCCGGAAAGCCTCCGTGCGCACTCGAATCTCTCTAATTTTACATTCGTGATCTCCTCTGGAGGTATAAGTAGGGGGAAGCAATATATTCGATACCTCATCCAGAAACGCATCCTCTCGAAACCTGGACAGCAAGCCACACCGCGGTGCAGAGCGCCTCTCTTGCAGAGTCTGCCACTTGAGTTTGCTAAACATCTCCGTAACGCTATCAGGATTACCAGATAACCCTGTGACGAAACGTGCCGCTCTTCTTTGGATCTTCTCTTATTCCATACTGAGATAAGTGACAGCTGGTAACCAACCAATTGCAATTATCCCGCAAACTGCTCGTGTGTGGGTTCTTGCTTAGCTGGAACGTTTTTGCTTCTGCAATCACACACTATCTTCCGTGTTTGTTGTCTTTTTTTTTGATTACGACACTCCTCGTACAGTGATTAATAGATGCCGATCGAGGCTACGCTTGACCCTTGTCCTCAACGTCTGGTCCATGAGAGACACCCGCCACCACAGACTCTGTTGTTTTTCCTTCTGTAGCGAGTTGCGAGGGCCCCAGTATTCATCCTTGCGGTACGCCCGGGCCGGCACCCATTACGCCGGCGAGGAGCGCACTTTCCCCGCTGGGAAGCGACGCCCAATTAGCGCCGGCCATTGTGCGGCGCGTCGCATCTTGCCCGCACCCGCTCGCCACCGCAGAATCCACACGCGCACTTTCGCTCGTCGCCTGTGCGTTTTGCTGTGTCAGGTCGCCGTTTCCAGCACTGTCCCACCTGGGTGCGTGCTACCGCTTTTGTTGTTGGCGTTTTTGTACTCTCTTGCCGAAACGCTATGTGCGTACAGTGGTTCCGTGTGCTGCCTATACGTATATCGCGCACTCCCATCTTGACGACTCTTTCTGCTATGTGACGAAGTGGTGGCGACACCAGCTTTCACGGTTCCCTAATGAGTCTTTCTTTGGCCAATCAAAAACTGCGCTAGTCCAGTGTTGAAGGACTATGTCCGTATTTGGTAAGCTCGCAGCTTAAAATCTGTTCCCTGCATGCTTAACCCGCTTTTACGAGGTTCACTTCAAGGAACCCTCCGACCAAGGTTATGTTTCTCAATTTGAACCAGTGGCGCATTATTAATACACTACTGGCCATTAAAATTGTTACACCACGAAGATGACGTGCTACAGACGCGAAATTTAACCGACAGGAAGAAGATGCTGTGATATGTAAATGATTAGCTTTTCAGAACATTCACACAAGGTTGGCGCCGTTGGCGACACCTACAACGTGCTGACATGGGGAAAGTTTCCACCCGATTTTTCATTCACAAACAGCAGTTGGTGGTGGTTCATGGTGTGGGTTCCTGTAGTCATGTCCTAGTTCATGAACCACGGGCAACGTATCAGTGGCCAAGTAAGTGGTGCCGACAGTTGGGATACCAGTTACTTTGGAATAAGGCTGGGCATCTCGGATATATTCTGAGTCGTGGTCACCTTTGTGCTCATACGGCAAAGACTACCAAATCCACCGGTTAGTCCCTCAGCCGTTAGGGGTAAAACCCAATGGGACTCGGGGCAAGTAAGGCTAGCAACCTGCTCCCCTGGTCCTTAAATATGATGCTGGCAACAATCAGAGCAAAATGCCTCGGACCTTTGGAGGTGACGGAGTCCCACCTCTAACTGACAAACCAGGGACTCCTAAGATACGACTTGGCAAACAAATGGTAATGAGATGGGGAGCTATTAATATCAATGGGGGCTACTCTGGGAAGAAGGTAGAGCTGGCAGAGCCTGCAAGTAAGATGGGGCTGGACGTTTTAGCTGTTAGTGACATTCGGGTAAGGGGTGAGAAAGAAGAGGAAGTGGGAGAATACAAGGTCTACCTGTCAGGAGTCAAAGCAGGAATAGCACAATGGGATGTAGGGCTTTACATCAGGAAAGAAATGGAACCCAGCGTAGTTGCAATAAGGTATGTAAACGAATGACTGATGTGGATAGATTTGACAGTGTCTAGCAAGAAAATTAGGATTGTGTCAGTATATTCGCATTGTGAAGGGACAGATCAAGATAAGATGGATAGTTTATATGAGGCACTCAGTCATATAGTTGGTAGAGTAAAGGACAAGGACAGTGTTCTGCTCATGGGTGATTTTAACGCCAGGATTGGAAATCGAACAGAAGGGTATGAAAAGGTTATGGGTAAATTTGGAGAGGATATGGAGGCCAACAGGAACGGGAAACAACTCTTGGATTACTGTGCCAGTATGGGCTTAGTGGTCACAAACTCCTTTTTTAAACATAAGAACATTCACCGGTATACTTGGGAAGGCAGAGGAACCAGATCTGTCATTGACTATATAATAACAGATCAGGAATTCAGGAACGCTGTGAGGGACACACGTGTATTCAGGGGATTCTTTGATGACACTGATCATTATTTAATCTGCAGTGAAATTGGGATTGTGAGGCCGAAAGTGTAGGAGGTCAGGTCCATATGTAGGAGGATAAGAGTGGAGAAACTTCAGGATAAGGAAATCAGGCACAAGTACAGGTACCAGTTAGTTGAATGTAGTCAATTACAGTCATTGGAAAAGGAATGGACAAGGTACAGGGACGCAGTACTAGAAGTGGCTAAAGAATGTCTTGGAACAATAGTGTGTAAAAGTAGGATGAAGCAAACAGCTTGGTGGAATGACAGTGTCAAGGCAGCTTGTAAAAGGAAAAAGAAGGCGTATCGAAAATGGCTACGTACTAGAGCTCAGGTAGACAGAGAAAGTTATTTTGAAGAAAGAAACAAAGCCAAACAGATAATTGCAGCATCCAAGAAGAAATCTTGGGAAGACTTTGAAAACAGGTTGGAGACTATGGGTCAAGCTGCTGGAAAACCATTCTGGAGTGTAATTAGCAGTCTTCGAAATGGAGGTAAGAAGGAAATGACAAGTATTTTGGACAGGTCAGGAAAACTGCTGGTGAATACTGTGGATACCTTGGGCAGATGGAGGGAATATTTTGAAGAGTTGCTCAATGTAGGTGAAAATACGATCAGTAATGTTTCAGATTTCGAGGCAGAATGGGATAGGAATGATGATGGAAATAGGATCACATTTGAGGAAGTGGAGAAAATGATCAATAGATTGCAGTGCAATAAAGCAGCTGGGGTGGGTGAAATTAAGTCGGAACTCATCAAATACAGTGGATTGTCAGGTCTTAAATGGCTACACAGGATAATTGAATTGGCCTGGGAGTCGGGACAGGTTCCACCAGACTGGACAAAAGCAGTAATCACACCAATCTTTAAACATGGAAACAGAAAAGATTGTAACAACTACAGAGGTATCTCTTTAATCAGCGTTGTGGGTAAAATCTTCTCAGGTATTGCTGAAAGGAAAGTGCGAGTATTATTTGAGGATAAATTGGATGAAAATCAGTGTGGGTTTAGGCCTCTTAGAGGTTGTCAGGACCAGATCTTTAGCTTACGGCAAATAATGGAGAAGTGTTACGAGTGGAACGGGGAATTGTATCTATGCTTTATAGATCTACTGTAGAAAAGGCATATGACTGGGTTCCTAGGAGGAAGTTATTGTCTGTTCTACGAGATTATAGAATAGGAGGCAAACTTTTGCAAGCAATTAAAGGTCTTTACATGGAGAGTCAGGCAGCAGTTAGAGTTGCGGTAAATTGAGTTCATGGTTCGGAGTAGTTTCAGGGGTAAGACAAGGCTGCAACCTGTCTCCACTGTTGTTGATATTATTTATGGACCATATGTTGAAAACAATAGAC
The DNA here is from genome assembly GCF_021461385.2 of Schistocerca piceifrons. Classification (NCBI taxonomy): domain Eukaryota; kingdom Metazoa; phylum Arthropoda; class Insecta; order Orthoptera; family Acrididae; genus Schistocerca; species Schistocerca piceifrons. The sequence continues at coordinate 215,995,072 of NC_060139.1, read as the reverse complement.
TGGCTGGGTGAGATCAAGATATGTGAACACCAAATAAGCAGTCTTGCATATGCGGATGACTTAGTTGTGATGGCAGATTCGATTGAAAGTTTGCAAAGTAATATTTCCGAGCTAGATCAGAAATGTAAGGACTATGGTGTGAAGATTAGCATCTCCAAAACGAAAGTAATGTCAGTGGGAAAGAAATATAAACGGATTGAGTGCCAAATAGGAGGAACAAAGTTAGAACAGGTGGACGGTTTCAAGTACTTAGGATGCATATTCTCACAGGATGGCAACACAGTGAAAGAACTGGAAGCAAGGTGTAGCAAAGCTAATGCAGTGAGCGCTCAGCTACAATCTACTCTCTTCTGCAAGAAGGAAGTCAGTACCAAGACTAAGTTATCTGTGCACCGTTCAATCTTTCGACCAACCTTGTTGTATGAGAGCGAAAGCTGGGTGGATTCAGGTTACCTTATCAAACAGGGTTGATGTTACGGATATGAAAGTAGCTAGGATGATTGCAGGTACTAGTAGATGGGTACAATGGCAGGAGGGTGTCCACAATGAGGAAATAAAAGAAAAACTGGGAATGAACCCTATAGATGTAGCAGTCAGGGCGAACAGGCTTAGATGGTGGGGTCATGTTACACGCATGGAAGAAGCAAGGTTACCCAAGAGACTCATGGGTTTAGCAGTAGAGGGTAGGAGAAGTCGGGGCAGACCAAGGAGAAGGTACCTGGATTCGGTTAAGAATGATTTTGAAGTAATAGGTTTAACATCAGAAGAGGCACCAATGTTAGCACTGAATAGGGGATCACGGAGGAATTTTATAAGGGGGGCTATGCTCCAGACTGAACGCTGAAAGGCATAATCAGTCTTAAATGATGATGATGATGATGATGATGAAACAGCAGTTCACCAGCGTTGCCTGGTGAAACGTTGTTGTGATGCCTCGTGTAAGGAGGAGAAGTGCGTACCATCACGTGCGGTGGTGTACTCAACGACGAATCTGGGTGCACGAATGGAAAAACGTCATGTTTTCGGATGAATCCAGGTTCTGTTTACAGCAACATGATGGTCGCATTCGTGTTTCTCGACATCGCGGTGAACGTACATTGGAAGCGTGTATTCGTCATTGCCTTACTGACGTATCACCCGGCGTGATGGTATGGGGTGCTATTGGTTACACGTCTCGGTCACCTCTTGTTTTCGCATTGACGGCACTTTGAACAGTGGACGCTACATTTCAGATGTGTTGCGACGCGTGGCTCTACCCTTCATTCAATACCTGCGAAACCCTACATTTCAGCAGGATAATGCACGACCTCGTATTGCAGGTCCTGTACGGGCCTTTCTGGATACAAAAAACGTTCGACTGCTGTCCTGGTCAGCACATTCTCCAGTTCTCTCACCAATTGAAAACGTCTGGCCAACGGTGGCCGAGCAACTGGCTCGTCACAATACGCCAGTCACTACTCTTGATGAACTGTGGTATCGCGTTGAAGCTGCATGGGCAGCTGTACCTGTACACGCCATCCAAGCTCTTTTTGACTCAATGCCCAGGCGTATCAAGTCCATTATTACGGCGAGAGGTGGTTGTTCTGGGTACTGATTTCTCAGGGTCTATGTACCCAAATTGCGTGAAAATGTAATCACTTGTCAGTTCTAGTTTAATGTATTTGTCCATTGAATACCCGTTTATCATGTGCACTTCTTCTTGGTGTAGCTCTTTTAATGGCCAGTAGTGTACTACGTGAGGCGGACTCGTACTCAGAAATATGACGGTTCAGATCTCCTCCAGCCATCTAAATTTACGTTTTCTGCGAGTTCCCTTAAAGGCTTAAAGCGAATAGTGGGATGGTTCCTTTTTAAAGACAACAACTGAGTTACTTCGCCATCCTTTCCCATTCTGCGTTTACGCTTCGTCAATAAAGATCTAGTTGTCGACGAGATTTTGAGCGCTATTATTCCTTGCTATCTGCCTCACGGACGATTCCATCGTCGACGGTGTCGAAATGAAGATATTTCCACTGGGCGCCCTCGTGGAATCATTCACCCCTGTCCCCAAATTAATCTTGGGTTTGAACGGCAGCACAATCAAGTTTATCGATGGAAATGAGCGTTTGGTGTCATTGGCCGGGAGGCCCCTTGCGGGGCAGGTCGGGCCGCCTTGGTGCAGCTCTTATTACATTCAACGCCGCACTGGGCGACCTGCACGCCGGATGGGGATGAAAAGATGAAGAAGGCAGCACAACACCCAGTGCCTGAGCGGAGAAAATCTCCGACCCAGCCGGGACTCGAACCCGGGCTCGTAGGACGGCAATCCGTCACGCTGACAACTCAGCTATGGGGGCGCACGTGTTTTTCAATGAAAGTGCATTAAATTACTAAATAACTGTTCAGAAAAAAACATGTTTCCATTCTATTGTGGCGGGATGCTACAGCAACCAATTTCGAATTATTTCAGAATGTAAATAGTATTGGTGCGGATTTATTTAGCACCAGTGACACTTTTCACCCTTTTGAGGCATCATCAGATTGTGTAAAAGTAGCTGGATATGTAATTCATCCGTCGTAAAGCCATATAAAATGCAAAACGAGCGGAAAATTAACTGGATGTGTAATTCATTCGTCATAAAGGCATACAGGGTGTTTCCGTAAGAGCGTGAAAAACTTAACAAGACATGGAGGATGCTCCACTGAAAAATTTGACGTAGGAACCTGGGGTCAGAGAAGGCGGCTTAAGGAGATAATAGGAATTAAATCACAGTAGTGTGTACTTTTTGCCGGTCGATGTGGCCGAGCAGTTCTAGGCGCTTCAGTCCGGAACCGCGCGCCTGCTACGGTCGTAGGTTCGAATCCTCCCTCGGGCATGGATGTGTGTGCTGTCCTTAAGTTAGTTACGTTTAAGTAGTTTCTAAGTCTAGGGGACTGATGACCTCAGATGTTAAGTCCCATAGTGCTTAGAGCCATTTCGACCATTTTTGTGTACTTTTTAATTTACATTAGTTACAGTTAACTGCAAATACCATCACTGACACAATGAATGTACCATTTGCACTGTACCTTACAAAATGTGCTGAAAATGACGGCCTTCATCCTCAATGCAAGCAGGACATCGGCGAACAAGATTCTGACGCACCCTGACAAATATCCCTGGTGCGTTTCGAATCAAATCACAGGCACCTACTATTCTGGAAACTAATTCCGTTTACGCATCCACTGGGGTCTCATATACAAGCGACTTTAGATATCTCTGTAGGAAATGCTAACGGGGATTGAGGTCAGGTGACCTCGCAGGGCTTGGAATAGCACCTCCTCTTCCAATCCAGCGACCAGGAAATACTTCCTATTAATTAGGCTCGTCCTCCTCGTTTCATTGCAGGAAATGAAGAATGTACATGTAAATAAACAGCATGTTAGTTGTAAATAAGCTGGAAAACAATAATGCTAGACAAAGCGGAAGACAAATTTACTTCCACATCTCCGTAAGCTGGCTTCTCCGACCCCGAGTTCCCTACCTCAAATTGTTTACTGGAGCATTCTCTATATCCTGAAAGACACATAATGCTATGCATCTCGTACCTCTAAGTATCGTTTACATATTTTATTTTGTAACAATAATAATTTCAGTCAATTGTTCTCGCCTGCACAACCAACAGCATCACGTCATTCTCAAAGAATGCAGTGTGATGACTGACGCATTGCAGTATAATTCATTTCTTCATTAATCCGCTTCGGGCCGAACCTTCTCGTTGGCCATTGTCAAGTTGCCACCATCGTACATGTTGGTACTCTTTTTCCCTGTCTGGTTGAAGTACTGCGTGGCAGCCCATGCACTTGAATCAGTTTTACAGACGTATTGACACAAGGATTATCTCCCAAGTGTACCCGAATTCCATCAGTCAGCAAATATTTTTTCTTACGTTGCCCTAGCCTTATCACCTTGCGGGGAGAAACAAAAAAGGCGCGTGTACGGCCGATATAGTCGACCCTTCACAATGTTTGGATTAATTGGAGCCATTCTGTCTGGGTGTGGCAAATTTCACAAACGTTAGTGTTAATTCATTCTGTTCTTGGAGACAAAGCATTTAAAATTCACTCGGCTATACTCGGAAATCATGACGTGCGTTTACCGTAAAAAATTGGGTAGCGAGTTATTTCTATCTTGTGATGTAGCTAGAATTGCCGTACGTCAGCTTTGTGTCGGATAAGATAAATGTAATCCTCGTCAGAGTCGTATATAGCAGCTGTGCATTAGACGATTATACTAATGCCACCTCATTCCTTGTTTACTGAATTGTTGTCGCTGAGCTTGGGTATGATGACGCCACAGCAGAATTTCGTCATTACGTTATAACAAAGGGTATCTGCTATTTTTCTTGCTGTCGGAAAACTAATTGGCTTATTGCAAAACATCTGGCGGTACTGTTTCAGCTACATGCGCTGGATAGCCAGAACATCTTCACCAATTATCTATCGCGGAAGGGAGTACGTGGAGATTACTTGGAGAGCACGGGACGCGGTCTGATAGGTTCATAGCAGGTGGCTGAGGTACAGGAAACCTTTCGTTCGCATCTTTGCGCAGAGTACGTGGCAAGCTGTTGATATTAGCGACACTGCCAACGGCTAAATTGTACTGACGCAGCAGCTGGAACTGACAGCCGCGGAGATGGCGATGTTCACGCGACCATCGAATCCTGCCGTCATTAGCGTACTTAAAAATTCGACGAATGACGATGAGGTCACTAGCAGATATCTGTACGTTCTTCGTCTTCTTCTTTTGTTCACAATCCGTAGATATACCAAATAAATTAACAAACGACGGAGCTGATCCTCCTTGGTACACAAAACGGGTTAGAACACTGTTGCAGAAACAACGAAACAAACATGCCAAATTTAAACTGACGCAAAATCCCAAAGATTGGTGACATTTTACAGAAGCTCGAAATTTAGCGCGGACTTCAATGCGAGATGCTTATAACAGTTTCCACAACGAAACTTTGTCTCGAAACCTCGCAGAAAATCCAAAGAGATTCTGGTCGTATGGGAAGTATATTAGCGCCAAGAAACAATCAATGCCTTCTCTGCCCGATAGCAATGGAGATACTATCGAAGACAGTGCTGCGAAAGCAGAGTTACTAAACACAGCCTTCCGAAATGCCTTCACAAAAGAAAACGAATTAAATATTCCAGAATTCGAATCGAGAACAGCTGCCAACATGAGTAACGTAGAAGTAAATATCCTCGGAGTAGTGAAGCAACTTACATCATTTAATAAAAGAAGTCCTCTGGTCCAGACTGTATACCAATTAGGTTCCTTTCGGAGGATGCTGATGCATTAACTCCATACTTAACAATCATACACAACCGTTCGCTCGACGAAAGATCCTTACCTAAAGACTGGAAAGTTGCACAGATCACACCAATATTCAAGAAAGTTAGTAGGAGTAATCCACTAAATTACAGGCCCATATCGTTAACTTCGATTTGCAGCAGGATTCTGGAACATATATTGTGTTCGAACATTATGAATTACCTCGAAGAAAACGGTCTATTGACACACAGTCAACATGGGTTCAGAAAACATCGATCCTGTGAAACACAACTAGTTCTTTATTCACATGAAGTGTTGAGTGCTATCGACAAGGGATTTCAGATCGATTCCGTATTTCTGGATTTACCGAAGGCTTCTGACACTTACCACACAAGCGGCTCGTAGTGAAATTGCGTGCTTATGGAATATCGTCTCAGCTTTGTGACTGGATTTGTGATTTTCCTGTCAGAGAGGTCACAGTTCGTAGTAACTGACGGAAAGTCATCGAGTAAAACAGAAGTGATCTCTGGCGTTCCCCAAGTTAGTGTTACAGGCCCTTTGCTGTTCCTTATCTATATAAACGATTTGGGAGACAATCTGAGCAGCCGTCTTCGGTTGTTTGCAGATGACGCTGTCGTTTATCGACTAATAAAGTCATCAGAAGATTAAAACAAACTGCAAAACAATTTAGAAAAGATATCTGAATGGTGTGAAAGTGGCAGTTGACCCTAAATAATGAAAAGTGTGAGGTCATCCACATGAGTGCTAAAAGGAACTCGTTAAACTTCGGTTACACGATAAATCAGTCTAATCCAAAAGCTGTAAATTCAACTAAATACCTATGTATTACAATTACGAACAACTTAAATTGGAAGGAACACACAGAAACACTACGCTTGTCCGTCCTCTTTTAGAATACTGCTGCGCGGTGTGGGATCCTTACCAGATGGGACTGACGGAGTACATCGAAAAAGTTCAAAGAAAGGCAGCACGTTTTTTATTATCGTGAAATATGGGAGAGAGTGTCACAGAAATGATACAGGATTTGGGCTGGACATCATTAAAAGAAAGTCGCTTTTCGTTGCGACGGAATCTTCTCACGAAATTCCAATCACCAACTTTCTCCTCCGAATGCGAAAATATTTTGTTGACACCGACCTACATAGGGAGGAACGATCACCAAGATATAGGTGTTCATTCTTCCCGCGCGCTATACGAGATTGGAATAATAGAGAAATGTGAAGGTGGTTCGATGAACCCTCTGGCAGGCACTTATATGTGATTTGCAGAGTATCCATGTAGATGTAGATGTAGATGACAGCAGTTCTCGTTTTCCATTTTTCCCTGTCTTCTGCAAGTCTCTTCAGTTTTACGAGTAAGTAAGTTATCAGTTTCAGATTTTGTTTTATCTGCCGATGTACTGAAGCTTTGGTCCTCCGCGTACGCTCTTCCCAAGTACTTTTCCTTCTATTAACTTCAAAACGAAGAAGCAATATCTGATAGGCATTCAGCCTACCGTTCCTTCAGTTCCTTGATAGTCTTTCACAACGATCTTTTCTCTCCCATGTTGTTGAAGACCTCTCAGTGGTCATTCTCTCCGTCCATGAGATCTTCAGGTCTTTACGCCAGGACGATGCCTCAGATGTAGGGCTGGGCAAATGATACGCACGAACAGGCTCGAAACTTCCCAATACTCTGCAAATCGATACAGCATCGAGTTTGTTCGAACCAATCGCGTGACATTTGGCTCGCGCGGCGGGAATGCAAGGGATACGCAAGGATACGCAAGTAAGTACGAAATAGACACAACAATAAGCTATGGCTCTGCATAAAATTTTACAGTTTCGTGAATCGCAGGACGAAATAGCGTTAAACACTATCACTGCGCAAACTCCTGTTGTGTATGAACAAATTCACAATACGCGTTCTCATAGAGTACCGGTATATATGACACACAAAATTTTTTGCTGATTCTTAAGTAAAGGCAACAGACAAAAACGAAAATGTTGTCCTCTAAAAAATACCACTTGACTGAACCCAGTATAATATTTTATTTGTTTGTGAGACGCGTTAATAATTTTTAAAGTAGGCAGGAAAATAGCAATTATGTCCCTGTTCACATATTAAAATAACAGTCAAAAACGTTACCACATTATAATCTGTTTGACGGCAACATTCAGATGAAACAATCAATACAATTAATCAAGAATTAAGTGCCGAAGAAACGAATTATATCGCAATAAAGTGACTGTAATGTTTACCCCGAGGATTAATTACAGCAGTAAGACCCGTCTTGGAGATGGCACCATCAGACGTAACTAGATCACGAGACGAGCGGAAGGACGATAATTGGACAGAATCGTGATTGCAATCCTTTATTTGTTTATTAGTTGTCGTTATTACGCATGATCTCCACCCTAGAAGGTATTTCAGTCCGTGTTTCAATTTTTTTTAGTATTAAAATCCACAGTGCATTAAAAACGCTAAGACAGGTCGTTTTGACAGTACCAACAAAACTCATTAGATCGCAATCCGATCAAGAGATCGGACACAACCCGAAATTTTCCGAACTGTGAAGTAAACTGTTCGGAAGTTAGAGTCGTGTTCAAACACACCCCTACTCAGAAGTGCTTAGTCTCTTCCTCTCTGGCTCCGAGCCGACTATAGATGTAAATTGGCCAAGCATGTTGGTATAGTATGCAACCAGTGGCTTTTTTAAATTTTGGTACGGATTTTATTATACGATTATTTGTTTTTAAAGCCCTGGCCCCTGCATTTGATGATGGCCAGACGGTGGTGTGACTGGTATGAAACTAAGTGCAGCTAAATACTGTGTGTGTGTGTTTTTAAGCTGCCAAAATGTACGTTCATCGATATCATTAGTCGATTACTGCTCATTGCTAAGTGTCATGACCTCATCTTGTATTCATTTCTTAAGTAATTGAATTCTTGATTAGACGTATCCATCCACAGCGTACTTCATCTCTCCTTCACGTAATGCGAAGAGGTAGATCGGTAAGTTTCTTCACCTGATCCAAGCGTCTACTTGCTGCTGTTCCTCTCGGTCTTCTGCCCGATTTAACGTTGCAAAACCATGTTTTCTCCATTATCCCCTTCTCTTCTGGAAGTATTTGTGACTGACACGGGAAAATAAGCCCCAGAGATTCAAAGTTCTTGTATAAGGAAGCGTTGGTTCTTCTTTCTGCCCACGGTAGTGGAACATCTTTCGCCAACACCACATCTCGACGGCATTATTTCGGCTTTTGACAATAGCTCTCACGCTCCATGTCTCGCAGACGTTCAAGAACACTGGGAACACCAATTCCATCACTCGGATCTTTGTATATTTTCCGATTCTGCCAGATCTTCGTGAGTTTGACCATTGTGGCCCGGCCAAGGACGATCCATCGTTTTAATTACGTAGCATACTTTCCTGTGTTATTGATCAGAGATTCTAGATATACATCACCGTTCACTTCTTCCAGATCCTTTAACCCATTACTGGCTATTGTCCCTTTTTTGGGACGCGTATATTTTACTTATTTCTACGTAAGCAATGGAGCTTTTAGCCTTTATTGTTGCACCTGTAGGTTCAACTAACTGCTATAATGCCTGTAAATGTAAAATAAATAACTTTTATCTAAGTACTTCACGTCAGGAAAATTAAAAACTTGCCGATTTTTCGTTCTCGCACTTGGCAGCACTGTATGTCTGCTGGTAGCTCCTGGACGACAATGAGCTGTGATTTAGTTGTCTGGGCGTGTTAGTTATGTACATATGGATATCGATGTAAGATTAAGTATACTTCAGATTTTTTCAAGTAAGTGCAATATCGATATATTTTATGTGTCCCACCAATGGGACAATGGCATGTTACACTATCATTTATTGTTGATGTGCCCTATTCTTGTATACATGTATTATACAGAGAAGAATTGCATTTTACGTTCTTTATATCTGCTTTTTTCATGTTCTATTCGAATTTTAAGATTCCAACGGGATAAATACATGCCGCGTGGACTCACACTTGTGGAAATTCTAGCAGAACTAGCGAACCATCAAGAGAGTGACGATGAAGATGGTGACGTAGAACTGGCGGTTATTCGAGCCGATGCAGATGTAATAACAGATGAAGAAGACATTGACGAAAATGTATTGAACAATGAGTCTGTTGTACAAGATGTAGCCGGTACTTTAGAGAGAAGCTCTCACTTTTGGATGTCTGACAGAGAATAGTGATGTTTTACCTACCAAAGAAAACAGGATCAGTACCAAAACGCAGAGGACCACAAGGATGCAAATTGATGGGAGGACGGGTGAGCACAGATGTACGACTAAATCCAGGAAATCATTTCATTGTGCCAAGTAAAACACAGAAGAGAGTAAAACACAGAAGAGATGTGCTTACTGTAAGAAAAAAAACAACGAAAATTTGTGATAGGTGCAATGTTAGAGTACACGACAAGTGTTTTGCTTCATTTCATACTGAATAGACATTCAATATTATTAAAAAATTCTTTATTTGTTGTTTGTGTTGTTTCTTACAATATTATGCATGGAGAATAAGGTTGTGAATTTGGATAGCGCATTTGCCCAATGTCCCAAAAATGGGACGGTCTGTAGTTTTTGTTCTACTAAACTGAAAATTTTCAAAACAACCTTTTGTTCAATTACTCACTCAATGTAACGTATTTATGTATAAAAGTTTGCAAAAAATGATCCGATAGAGTTTTGGCCAGTAATGGGCTAAGCAACCTGTCACTTGCCGATTAATAACGATTAGTTTGATCTTTTTCATGTTCATCTCTAGATCGCAATTTAAACTAAAAGTCTTCCTCACTTCGTGGAATGACACTAGTGTCATCAGCAAAGCATAGATCGTTGATTTTCCATCTCAACCATCCAGTGCGCGCCTGACGACGTACTCTGCATGGATGTTATAAACTGATGAACCAAAACATTATGGCCTCCTGTTTAATAGCTTGTTTGTCAGTCTTTGGAACGATATACCTCACTTATTCTGCGTCTCAGAGATCCGGAGGTTTGTTGGTAGGTTTGTGGAGGTGTGTAGCATTAGATGACTATGCACAGGTCATGTAATTCCCGTAAATGACGGGCCGCTGATATGCGTACGCGTTGATGGCGCCTGACATCGACCCAGATGGGTCGCGTAGGACTTACATCAGGCGACTTTGGTCGCCGAGACAGCAACGTGAGTTCGCTATAATTCTCCTGAAATCACTGTAGCAAGGTTCTGGCCCCGAGATACGGACAATCATACTGCTGAAACATGACATCGCCGTCAGGGAAGACTTCAAGCGTGAAGGGATGCAGGTGGCTCAAAAATGGCTCCGAGAACTATGGGACTTAACATCTTAGGTCATCAGTCCCCTAGAACTTAGAACTACTTAAACCTAACTAACCTAAGGACATCACACACATTCATGCCCGAGGCAGGATTCGAACCTGCGACCGTAGCAGTTGCGCGGTTCCGGACTGAAGCGCCTAGAACAGCTCGGCCACCATGGCCGGCGATGCTGGTGGTTCGCATCTGTCAGTTTGTCTTCGATTATTACCACTGATCCCATGTAACCGTAGAAGAGTGTCTCGCATAGCATAATAATGCTCCCACCAGACTGCGTCCAGCAGCGCTGCAAGTTTCGAGCCATCGCTCACCTCGATGACGGCGTTTGTGGAGACATCCAGAGATCTAGTGTATCAAAAAATGTGATTCGTCAGAAGAGCAGACACGTTTCCATCGTTCGACGGTCGAATCCCTGTGTTCCCGTGCCCACTGCAATCGTAATTGATGATTTCGTTAGGTCAACATGTGAACACGTAGGGGCGGTCTGCTGCGGAGCTCCATGTGCAACAATGTGCGATGAACGGTGTACTGATAAACACTTGTGCGTGTACCAGCACTGTGCTCTTTCGGCAGAGATGCCACAGATCACCATCTATCCTACTTTACAGAGCAGACAATCCTCAGAACTCTACGTTTTGTGAAGATTCGTGGACGTCCATTTAGCGCCCATAGGTAGTTTCACTGTCCTCCCTCTTTCCGTAGACGCTCACGATAGTAGCACGTGAACATTCAAAAAGCTTCGCAGTTTTCGAGATACTCGTTCACAGGCTCCGCGCAATAATAACCTGTCCTTTATCAAAGGTGCTTGATGTATTTTTCCATTTTCAGCCCATGTCTTTGCTGGGGTGATCCCCCGTTTCTGCCTGCTGCACTTCCATAGGGCATGCGAAACCACGATACGGCATCCAACGTCGCAGTGGGCAGTAATGTTTTGGCATATCAGTGTAGAGCTGAGGTGACAGTATACAACCTTGTCTGACTTCTTTTGTCACGTGAAAAATTCCGAGTATTCACCGTCCAATTTTATGGCTGCAGTACGACTTTTATGAAGACTTTTTATCAGAATGAATTTTTCATGAACACCACGACCCTAGGGTCTAGCTGTACATGGTTCAGATAGCGTTCCTGTAATACGATTTCTTCATGTTGAGGATTTCCGCCTGATTTCACGCAGCCCACGTAATGTAACTGACATGAGTGACAGCAAAGTGTGGCAATGGAGCAGGAATTTCGATGCAGGACGTATAGACGTTCATGGAGCAGTCGGTCAGGGAGGGAAGCGAGTGTCAATCGATGACGGTAACTGAAGAAAACTTCACAAGCCAAGATCGTTAAAAGTTTATTGTATGGCCGGTTTGGACAGAGTATGCTATCAACATCGGATCTTATGCTTTTGAATTTTTACAACATATTATCCATCACTGTTACAAACATAACATCCGTTGATGATAGCATAGCTCTGTCGAAACCGGTCATCTAATAAAAATTTTAGCGATCTTGGCGTGTGAAGTTTTCTTCAGTATCCATACACTGCAGATAGCCGCCACACTGAACATGACAGGAATATACAGAGTGGCCCACTCAAACGTTTCAGCGCAGATATCTATGGAACAACAATAGATACTGAGAAACTATTTTTGGCGCGTGAGAATCTAAGGCAGGGGTTCGTGAAAGTAAATACTATGAGACATTCTATAACATAAGGAAATATTGTTCAAAATGGCTCTGAGCACTATGGGACTTAACTTCTGTGGTTATCAGTCCCCTAGAACTTAGAACTACTTAAACCTAACTAACCTAAGGACATCACACACATCCATGCCCGAAGCAGGATTCGAACCTGCGACCGTAGCGGTCACGCGGTTCCAGACTGAAGCGCCTTAAAACCGCACGTCCACACCGGCCGGCACAAAGTATTTGTTTCCAACACAAGCTTGTGTTTTTTTTTTTTTTAATGGACACCCAGTACTATTTCTTAAGCAATCAATAACGTGAAAAATCACAAAAAGAAAGGCATTGGTTGCATCGCAATACATCGATTACATACAGAGAAACTGCAAAGCCAAGTCGAAGCTTTAAATAAAGGGAACGCGCCGCTAATGCACATCCCGAGACGCAATCGTGAGCCCAACGTTGCCCGTAATCGCGATGTAATTGACATACTACGATGTGACAGATGCTGTAGTTATTGCTATTTACTAGAAACAATTCAAATGTTCGGTCACACCCAATGAAAAATAAGGATAGGGTTTACTCGCTCGTGCATTATTAATCTTCACTATAATACTAGAACGAATATAACGGTACCGAAATGCCAGAGTAAACACAATTAATGGCTGCCCAAGGATCTACGAGTAATAGAGAGATAAATGTTAGCTGTATGAGGGTGAGTCAAATGAAGACGCTTACAAAGTGCATAAATTCCTTTAGAAAAAATTCTTTTGGTAGTCCGCGCAACCATTCATGCACCGCGTGGCGTACCTCTTCATCAGAACGGAACTTCTTTCCTTCCATTGGTCCAAACATATGGAAATCACTTGGGGCAAGGTCTGGTGAGTACGGTGGATGAGGAAAACACTCAAAATGCGGGTCTGTGATTGTTGCAACTGTTGTACGGGCAGTGTGGAGCCTTGCATTGTCATGTTGCAAAAGGACACATGCTGACAGGAATCGATGTCGCTTTGATTTAATTGGAGGCCGCAGAAGATTTTTTAGAAGATCTGTGTATGATGCACTGGGGACAGTGGTCCCTCTAGACATGTAATGCTCCAAAACAACGCCTTTTTCGTCCCATAAGAGAGCCACCATAACCTTCCCTGCTGATGGTTCTGTTCGAAACTTCTTTGGTTTTGGTGATGAGGAATGGCGCCATTCCTTGCTAGCTCTCTTCGTTTCCGGTTGGTGGAAGTGAACCCAGGTTTCGTCCCCAGTAACGATTCTTGCAAGGAAGCCATCACCTTCTCGTTCAAAGTTCCGAAGAAGTTCCTCACATGCATCAACAAGTCGTTCTCTCATTTCAGGAGTCAGCTGCCGTGGCACCCATCTTGCAGACACTTTGTGAAACTGAAGCACATCATGCACAATGTGGTGTGCTGACCCATGACTGTAAACATGCTGCAATGTCATTCAATGTCACTCGGCAGTTTTCCTTCACTATGGCTTCAACTGCTGCAATTTTATGTGGAGTCACAACTCGTTGTGCCTGACCTGGACGGGGAGCATCTTCCACTGAAGTCACACCATTTGCGAACTTCCTACTCCATTCGTAGACTTGCTGCTGTGACAAACACGCATCACCGTACTGAACCTTCATTCGTCGATGAATTTCAAAAGGTTTCACACCTTCACTACGCGGAAACCGAAAACAGAACGCTGTTCTTCCCTGGTGCAAGTCGCAAGTGGGGCGACCATCTTTATACTGATACTGCGACGGTATGTGTGCATCTGCACTGTTGCCACCTACAGGCCATTCTGCACGCTGTTTGTAGCACGCTTACCAACTTACAGGATAACGGTGCGAAATTTCGATTTGTTATTACAAATTTAAGGTTTTCATTTGACTCACCCTCGTACGTACATGTACGTCAGTTACATAATTGTACATGATATATACAAGACATGTCACTACACATTTTTGACGATTGCATTAGAATTGAACTTTTCCACAAGGTGAAACGGTTACAGAACTCCATCGATTTAGGAATTGTTGGTGTAGTACACTGACCGATACTGTTCCGTAGTGTGTACGTAGATAAATACCACATGCGAGAGGAAACCGTTATGTACGTATCAATGCCTGTGTTAGGAGACTCTAGTATTACTTTCCGCCCTCGTGATAACAGTGAAAGTAAGATTACGTAAGTCAATCACATCGCGATTATGAGCAACGTAGGGTTCACGCTTGCATCTCGCGATCTGCAATAGCACCGCGTTTCGTTTATTTCAAGCACCAACTTAGCTTTGCAATTTCTCGGGATGTCCCTGACGTACAGCTACGTAACCAACGCCATCCTTTTTGTGAGTTTCCAAAACATTAACTGTGTAAAAATTAACAGGGGGTGTCCATTAAAAAAAACGTAAGTTTGTCTTGAAAATAATATTTGTTTACATTTTAGAATGTCTCATAGCGTTTACTCTCATGAGCCACTCCCTTAAATTCACACGCGCGAAAGTCGTTTTTCAATATCTAATATTGTTCCAGAGATATCTGCACCGAAACGTTTAAGTGAAAATGGCCCTGAGCACTATGGGACTTAACTTCTGAGGTCATCAGTCCCCTAGAACTTAGAACTTCTAAAACCTAACTAACCAAAGGACATCACACACATCCATGCCCGAGGCTGGATTCGATCCTTCTACCGTAGCGGTCGAGTGGCTCCAGCCTGTAGCGCCTAGAACCGCTCGGCCACTCAGGCCGGCAAACGTTTAAGTGAGCCACCTTGCATATCAACCGATGATCTTGTCCAGTGAGTGAATCAGGCGATTCGAGAAAATCGTATATGATGGGCAATTCAGAACAAACGATAAGAAATGTCGTCTGTCATTGATCTTCTTCATAACGAAACTCGGCCGCACATAGCAGTTGCAATAAAGACGTTCCTGCAGCGTTTCCTGTGGAAAGTGTTTAATCACGCACCATTCAGCCTGGACTTGGCTCCCTCTGATTTTCATCTCGTTGCTCACATGAACTGCTGGCTATGATGACAGGTTTGGCACACACGACGAGCTGCAGGCCAGTGGAGAGAATTGGCTGCTGCCTTCAGTGGCGAGGGCACTGGAAACTTCATACAACGTTATGATAAATGTTGAAACCTTCCCGTCTCCTCTATACCTTTTGTGTTACTGATAACCTTCCCTTTTACAATAAACTATGTAACCTTCCCTTAGGATTTCTATCTCTTGCTTAATAATAACAAATGAAATCTTCCCTTCGAAATTTATTCTTTTTCTCAATATTCGCATACAAATTTAATTGCTGCTTATCAATAGTGATTTTCTGATTATTTCGACAAAACATAGAATGTGTCGTTGTCGTGGCCCTCAGTCGTTATCTGCAATAACCCAAAACTGTTCCTTACCTTTTTTTACTGTTACTGGATCGCCATCTGACTGCTACATCGAACTGCGACATGAATATACTTACTCTGGTTTACTATACTCTATTAACTGCTGGTGGGCTGTCATAGTAAGTGGCTGTATTTATTAGCAAAGCTGACGTTATTCTTTATTAGCAACGCTGACGTTATTCTTTAATTAATTTGACTGAAGTTACGTAATTCATAATTACACTTTTTCTTGACAACAATAAAATTTTTGCAAAGTTTTATGTTGATGGTTTTTGGGATGGATTATAAGCAGTAATGCAACATTGCTGGCAAAATTTAATTGTATTCCGAAAACGCTTCAAATATTTACTGTTGGTAATGGAATGATTTTACAAACGTTCAAATGGGACTTACTTTTTACAATAACATTACAACTAGCATTGCGCAAACATACCTTCAGTAGTCTTGAGTTTCGCAAAGAAAATAATTCAATAATATTAGTTCCTCTTATGATAATAGTTAGTTGATGCCTCTGTACATCCGTTTACAATCTCTTGTAAATCATAGCTGGTGGCCGGCAGGCACACTACTCCTCTCAACCTCTCGCTTCAGACCTGCTACCGACTCGCTTCACATCTCGCTTACTACTGACTTCCTATGAACGCTAAGTGCGGTCTCTCCCGCCAACAATGCTTTCAGGTGCAGACAATCCCTGCTACCATTACAATATGTATCAATGCGCGGTCTTTCCCGCTCTTTCCTTAAAATGTATCCGTACGCGGTTTCTCCTGCGCTTTTTAAAGATATATCAACAATACTTTGGTGCAGACATTCCTTGCTACCACAATTATTTCCAACATGACAAATATTAATTATTCCTACTTAATCCTATTAATAAAATATAAACATCTTTCATAAATTGTGATTTGACAATAGACAATAGAAATATACACGTCTTACAATGTCAAAGTCGAATCGCCGACTATGTAGAGAAGTAGCTGGTAGGTCTAGCTAAACGTTGCAAATAAAACCCGTGTGTGTGATCTGAGGTTATCCTGGCGTACAGAAATCTTGAAAATTTCTCGGGTATTCAGCCGGGTAGCGTCGTCCAAAAGGTATGATACTTCGGCAAGCCGACTTTTGCCATCTTCAGGCGTGAAGATGGCAAGAAGTCGGCTTGCCGAGATATCGGACCTTTTGGACGACGCTACCCGGCTGAATACCCGAGAAATTTTCAAAAAACCCGTCTGATTTTCACTATGGTCTCCGTTTCGCGACCAATTAGACCTTGGTGGAAAAAAAAATAGCCCTCCTACACACAAAGCTGCCGGAATTGTCGTCTTGTCTTCCTGACCAGCCTCGCTTGTCGTGTTGTAGGGCGGCCAGGGACGGTAACCTGGACATCCTGAAGGAAGCGACATCCACCCAGTGCAACGCCAGGGATGAAGACGGCATGACGCCCACGCTGTGGGCCGCCTTCGAGGGTCACCTCAATGCGCTCAGCCTGCTCGTCGGCCGCGGGTGAGTCCTCTACACCACCTGTTATATACCTTACTCACCCGCCTGCTACATGGGATGTCATATTCAACTAACTTGCCTAGGTTACCGCTAGGCGCTTTGAGCAGTTTTCAAATAATTCAGCTCAACACGAGATTTACATATGTTTACGAGAGCGTGCTGATAAGTAATGCCTCCGGATTTTTTATGTGAGAACTTGTGATATTATTGGATTTCAGACATTTTGCATATGATAAAAGGACAGCCACCGAGCTGTAGTTTGTAATGATACTAAACATGACAACGCGAGAGTAAAGCCGAAATCTGTTTATAACGTGCGCCTATACCAAGACGCGCGGCCAGCGTTTAAAAGGTACTTTTAAACACTATGACTCGCTGGGCGCAGATATTTAAAATCATTGCCGCAGCGCTTGGCAGCAAGAAGCTGCGATACAGAAGAAAGAACAATTTATCTTTTGTTAAGAAAATTCTAGAGTCTTTATAGTTAGTTGTACTTCTGGTCGCCGATATGTTAACATGTACTTCATTACCTTTGATTTTTGGTTGCCGACTTGTTAAGACGTGTTGTGTAGCACCGCTACAAGTTATATTTCATTTAGTGTGAAAAACCACGTTATCATCAAGAAAAAAACCGCTTTTGTAATCCTCGTGACGATAAAAAATAATTACGCGCACGCCAGGACATTTAATGTTTACAAAATATCACACATACAAAAGCAGCGATTGTTGGACTGCTCCATGTATGAGAAAAACATAAAAAAAGTAAGTTTTGTATTCATTGTAAATTTGTTAATGTTTATAGTTTAACGCCTTTGTTCTTTAAGAATATATTGATGCTTCACTGTACAGAAAATCTGTCGTTATTCTTTTCTTTAAATTAACCACAAATAATATTTATGTTTAAATGAACTTTGTTACTGGTTCGCTCTTTATCGCGGTGTCTCGATTGTATTTGGGAGACCATTAATGTGTTCAGTTTCCGATCTGACAACTTTTTTTACAAAATTTCACTGTTTTGCATTTTTTTTTTTTTTTTATTATTCAAATAGGTCCCTTAGGTAATTTCATTGAAGAGTCTGATAGCGTGAAAGCAATCCGGGTTAAGAGGTCATTTGAGAAACTATTTTCACCCAATCAATCTGTACGTCTCCTGAACACAATCGAGAACCGACGCATCGTCGATCATTCATTAATTTTTCTCTCTTTCCAAGTCGTACAAAAAAAAAAAAAAAAAAAAAAAACAGCCAAGGAGAACTGCCGTGAGTACGCAATCTAGTGTTAAAAGGTTGCATTCTTTATCTTGTCGGCAAACATTGCCATAAATTATCATCATCAATGTTATATTTGGTTAAATACGAAAAGCAAAACCCTTTTAACGCTAAAAACTCTTACAGCTTTTTAAAAACAACAAACGTTATTAACATTCTATACTTTTGTTCTTGTGTTCGGATTTATTTCTCAACTCGGTTACCGTGGCAACGAACACGTTCCCCCAAGCGAGAGACCAGTATTTTGATACCGTTACTGTAGAACGTTTAGTCACAGAGCCACAACCTCACCTCTGCTTACACCGCTTCATCTCTAACAATGAGAAGTCATCGGAGGTGTTCTTTAACCCTTTAACTGCTCTGGACGTGTTAACGCGGGCGCCTTTGTACCTGTCCCTGTGTGCTCTGAACGTGTTTACGTGCGCCACCAGTCCTTCTACGCCGACACATTCAGAGTAAGTGGTAGAAGGTAAACACGTTCAGGGCACACAGGGACAAGTACAAAGGCGCGCGCGTTAACACGTCCAGAGCAGTTAAAGGGTTAAGTTTTGGAAGGAGTTGAAAACCCGATGGGGCGAAGTCGTACTATATGGAGGATGATCGATGACAGTGACCCCAAGAACTTGGACTGTTGCAGATGTCGCAGCATTCGTGTGTACTGCGGCGTTGTAACGCTGAAGGAGAAGGTGCTCCATGTGTGGACGAACTCTTGGAATTTGAATCTCAATTACAGCACGCTGTTTCTCATGTACCAACACACAGCACAAAGAAACTGGTATAGGCAAGCATGTTCAAATACAGAGGTATGTAAACAGGCAGAACACGGCGCTGCGGTCGCAATGCCTATATAAGACAGTAAGTGTCTGGTGCAGTTATTAGGTCGGTTACGGCTGCTACAATGGCAGGTTATCAAGGTTTGAGTGAGTTTCAATGTCGTGTTATAGTCGGCGGACGAGCGATGGGACACAGTATCCCCGAGGTAGCAATGAAGTGGGGATTTTCCCGTAGACCATTTCACGAGTGTATCGCGAATATCAGGAATCCGGTAAAACATCAAATCTCCGACATCGCTGCGACCTCAAAAAGATCCTGCAAGAACGGGAGCAATGACGACTGGAGAGAATCTTTCAGCGTGAGAAAAGTGCAACCCTTCCGCAAATTGCTACAGGTTTCAATGCTGGGCCATCAACAAGTGTCAGCATGCGAACTATTCAACGAAACATCATCGATGTGGGCTTTCGGAGCCGAAGGCCCACTCTTGTACCCTTGATTACTTCACGACACAAAGCTTTACTCCTCGCCTGGGCCCGTCAACACCGATATTGGACTGTTGATGATTGGAAACATGTGGCATGCTCGGACGAGTCTCATTTCAAATTGTATCAAGCGGATGAACGTGTACGGGTACGGAGACGACCCCATGACTCCATGGAGCCTGCATGTCAGCAGGGGACTGTTGAAGCTGGTGGAGACTCTGTAACGGTGTGAGGCGTGTGCAGTTGGAGTCATATGGGATCCGCGATGCGTCTGTATACGACTCTTACAGGTCACAAGTACGTAAGCATCCTGTCTGGTCAACTGCATCCATTCATATCCATTGTGCATTCCAAACGGACTTGGGCAATTCCATCAGGACAATGCGACATCCCACACGTCCAGAATTGCTACAGAGTTGCTCCAGGAACATTCTTCTGAGTTTAGACACTACTGCTGGCCACCAAAGTTCCCAGACATGAACATTATTGAGCATATCTAGAATGCCTTGCAACGTGCTGTTCAGCAGAGATCTCCAGCCCCTCGTATTCTTACGGATTTATGGACAGTCTTGCAGGATTCATGGTGGTCAATTCCCTCCAGTTCTACTTCAGAAATTGTCTACAGCGCTATCGATCTTATGGAGGAACAGAGCTAGCTGAGTTTCACGAGATCTCTACTTTCGGAATCAATCTTGATTTCTGTAGAGCGGCGTTTCGTCTTCAAATACGTTGTAGTAGACGAGCATAAAATGTATTCCATAAATCTAGCTCACATTGCCGTCAGCGATGTTAGCGTGTAATTATGTGCTTCTGTCCTACGACATTTCTTGAGAACTGGGATGACCTGCGCTCTTTTCCGGTTTCTGGGTACCCTTCGTTGCTCCAGCGACCTACGATTAACTACTGCTAGAATGGGAGCAACTACTTTCGCACAGTCTCTGCAGAATCTTACAGATATCTCATATGGTCCCAATGCATCTCCACTACTAAGCGATTGTAGTTGCTTTTTCTGTTCAAAGATGACTCATCTCAATATGTGTCATTTCTACAATTGACCATTCGTGCTCATTCCATTTCACGGTGCTTTGCAACGTTACTATACTTTTTTTTGTCGATGTGACTACGTCAAGCAGCACACCGGTAACAACCTGTTCGAACCTTACAGGATTTTTGCCTCTTTGAGTTAAGTGTGGTTCAAATAAAAATAAGTGGAAAGGGTGAGGAACACTTGTTTGCCGGCCGCGGTGGCCGAGAGGTTCTAGGAGCTGCAGTCCGGAACCGCGCGGCTGCTACGGTCGCAGGTTCGAATCCTGCCTCGGGCATGGATGTGTGTGATGTCGTTAGGTTAGTTAGGTTTAAGTAGTTCTAAGTTCTAAGGGACTGATGACCTCCGATGTTGAATCCCATAGTGCTCAGAGCCATTTGAACCATTTTTGAATACTT
The DNA here is from genome assembly GCF_021461385.2 of Schistocerca piceifrons. Classification (NCBI taxonomy): domain Eukaryota; kingdom Metazoa; phylum Arthropoda; class Insecta; order Orthoptera; family Acrididae; genus Schistocerca; species Schistocerca piceifrons. The sequence goes on along the minus strand of NC_060139.1, from coordinate 215,973,878 downwards.
GCTTCGGTTACTGTACTAAAGCGTTAATTATATCATCGATCGTCGTTTACAACTCAAATGACATTACACGTACAGTTAGGAGCGCGAGACGAGGACCCGTTAGGCTTTATCTGCATTGCGTGCGTGTTCACGGTTGCTGCACTCAGGGTGCGGCCGACGAACACGAGAGGAAGCGGGCGTTTCCGTGGTGCGAAAAGCGGGTCGCACAGCCGGCAGAGACCCTCTCGTGTTTGGTGGGAGCATACAGACATGCAGAGTTCCGCGAATGTCCGAAGAACTGCGTGCTGTCGCTTCACGGCTCAGGTCCTTCACCAGCTTTGGTGACGCAATCAGGACGTTGGCGACAGTGTGGACTGAAGTCTACTAACCTACCTTTAACGGAGTAGTAGAGAGGAAGTCTGCTAGAACGCTTAGCCCAACTGATTTTGGAACGGAGAGAAGAAGGTGTCTGGCTTCGTAGGAAGTGAATAAGAGTGCAAAACTTAATGATTCAGTTTAAAAACCATTTATTTCCCCCGGGTTCCCGGGTTCGATTCCCGGCGGGGTCAGGGATTTTCTCTACCTCGTGATGGCTGGGTGTTGTGTGCTGTCCTTAGGTTAGTTAGGTTTAAGTAGTTCTAAGTTCTAGGGGACTTATGACCACAGCAGTTGAGTCCCATAGTGCTCAGAGCCATTTGAACCATTTTTGAACCATTTATTTCCCAATTGTTCAACCTTATTCGTAGAGGTGTCTTTCAGTGGCCTTACATCTTTGAAAATGAATGATTACATCCTACGATTCTGTGTGTTAGTCCTTGCACCAAATCCCGGTTCTTGAGTTCTCCATTTCGCCGTCAGAGACAAGTGCTATATTTGCAACACCCTTCCGAAAATAGACAAGTAAATACCTTAACCGCAGTGGCAGACAAGTGCGAGACAGCGCTTGTTCCTTTTTATTTACTGACACATCAAAAATATCAACTATTATTCATTGAGACTGTACAGAGTTCGATCTTTACTAACAGTCAGAAAACTCAAATTGTTGTCGGATACGTATAGGAAACTCAGTTGTCCTCCCTCGAATGTGTGCGGAGTTCTCGTAGTTTTCACTGTATCGGCATCAGCGTATCAGTCTATAGTGATTCCGAGGCTCGGCTCTGGTACCGCGCCGGCCGATGTGGCCGAGCGGTTCTAGGCGCTTCAGTCCGGAACCGCGCTGCTGCTACGGTCGCAGGTTCGAATCCTGCCTCGGGCATGGATATATGTGATATCCTTCGGTTAGTTAGGTTTAAGTAGTTCTAAGTACAGGCGACTGATGACCTCAGATGTTAAGTGCCATAGTGCTCAGAGCCATTTGAACGGTTTTCTGGTACCGCTTCTTCAGATTTCTGGCAATGACTATCTTGACCATCCTGCACTGGCGGTTTGTGTAGTGGTTTTCAGGGCTTTTGTGCGATTTCCTCCCGTGGAGATCCTTTCCCTGAGTCATCCGAAAGACTTCCATAAGATTCTTCCAGAGGTTCTCGAACATTCTGGCTGTTCTCCAGCGTCTGCTACTCGCCTTAGCGTTTCTTGACCTATCCATTGCAGCATCGCCGCTACGTCAGCAGGTTGTCTACAAGTCTGACTTCATACAGAGCGCTGTCACATTTTTCTGATATCTGCCTCACACCACTCCCTGTGCGTTGTCGTAAATACTATTCTCAACAAAATTTTCTATTTTTCTTGCAGCCATGTCACTTCTTACTATTTTAACAAAATTCTTTAGCCCTGACATTGCAATGTCAATAAAACCGACAAACTGCAGGGACGGATTCCTGACTGTAAATGGAGGAGAAAAGGTCCTGCGAACATGTGTCAGGAAATGCTTCGTTCTCGCGGTAGATGGCGCTGGCGAATGAAACTTCCTCCGACCACGTGCCGTGTGTTCCCTGTGTTTTGCGGGCTGTGAGATTGACGCAGCGTACTGTATAAGCAGGAGAATGGTCTGGTATTAATGTTGGGAACAAGCCGAAATGCTGTCTCTGTACGGCCAAGCAGATGGAAATGGTCGAGAGGCAGTAATATCCTCCCTGCACGCTCTTTTGTCTGAAAGGATCCATGACCAGACACACGCCCAAAAAGAGCTTGAAATGTTATGTAATGTGTTTGGTGTTTGTGAGGGTACTTGTTTTTGGTATAGCCGTTCTGCCTCTCGACCGCTTCCATCTGCTTGCCTGTACACAAACGTCATCTCGGCTTGTTCCCGACATGAATACCAGACCAATCTGCTGCTTACAGTACGCTGCTTCAATCACACAACCTGTGACGCACAAGGAACACACGGCACATGGTCAGAGGAACTTTCATTCGACAGCGCCATCTACCGAGGCAACGATGCATTTCGGAACACTTGTTCATAGGACCTTTTTTCCTCCTTTTGCAGTCAAGAACCAGTCCCTGCAATTTTTCGGTTTTATTAATGTTCACCCCATATTTATGATGTCGCGGATTATTGTAGTTTTGAACGGAATTGCTCCAAGACATTAAAAGTTCATTGCGTTATGAACTTCCTTACCGTTTTCTCTAGAATTTAACTCCGTCGCTTTACACATAAGAATATCATTAACAACAACAATTAGGTCCAAAATATTGCAATGTTATCAACTCAAGAGTGCTAAATGTCAGCAGAGCAGTTTCACTGCTATAGTCGAATTTCTATATGCAACTTTCCTGAAAAAAAGTTTTAAAATCAGAAGGTTGAAACTTATTATTTACTCATTAAATTGCCTAGGGCACAAGCTAATGAAACAAAATTGTTACACTTCAGTACTTCTAATTTTGTGACTCCAGAAACAGTTCGAAAATTTGTAATTTTCAATTTCAGTTGTTTAATTTTTTTGCATTACAAAGCTGATTTGTTGGGTGATAGCTAGGAGGGTCAAGAAACTAATCTAACATTTTGTGCTATACGGATGAGTAGGGTTTGAGAAATGTACAAATATAAGTTGTGGAAAAACATTTAAAATCTCTCAAAAATCAACATTATTTTTAAACACACACTTTAAAACATGCCATATTACTCAGTACGTTCTTTGTAGATTCTTGTCTCTCCCATTTCTTTTTACGCTTACGCCACCTTCATTCTTTTTTCTGAGAGCATACATGCATTTAGATTCACAGATCTTTTACTCGCTTAACATCAAGAGTTTGTAGAGTTACAATGCACCAAAACCCTGTTTCTGGATCCATTTCCTCCAGGATTAATTTGGAAGATAGACAGAGTGTTCCAGGAGGAATGGTCAGTATTCAGCAATACGACAAGGATGCCCATTTTAAGCAAAAATAAACTTCATATGAACATATGCTCTATTCCGAATGGTTCCCGAAATAGAACACATTTAATGTGACATTGTTATTTATTTTCTGCATTACTCAATAAATTTTGATTTTTACACATGTACAACAGTTAGTAAATATTACAACATCCATTTCATAAAATATCAATTGAAAAATACGTATTTTTAACAAATTCACCTCCAAGCGTTATTGCGCACGTCACATTACAGCTGTTGTACAGTTCATAATAAATGTTCGAATATTCCACCGTCAACTTCTGTGCATTTTTGCGGTCTTGGGCGAACATGTGTTGCTTTCCTGGGTGTCTCTTTACGTTCCCTAATGATGGTAGCGGCACCTATCTTTTATACGTCTCAGACTTCACGTAACCCATAAACAAAAATATAATGGTGTAAAGTCTGCCGATCTTGGTGGCCATTTAATTGCACTACCATGGTCAGTCCAGCATTTAGAATACGTGCTGCTATGATGTTCCCTCATACGTCTGGTAAAATTACAGCAAGCTGAAAAAGAGAGAGGAAGATTGAGAGCGGGAGGGTGATGTATACATGCTTAGGATAAACTCCTTCCCTCGAAAATTTCTCTCCTTCATACCTCCTCTGTGTTACCACGGATGACGTGTCACTGATCGCGTTTGTACTAACATTGCAGTACAAGTACACGCGAGGTGCCTATTTGCTTCCACCGTACTGAGTGGAATGCATCAGTTCTAAATAATGTTTACCAACCTGTTGTCTTCTATAGCTGTTGTCCCTGCGTAGAAAACAGCACGTAGGTCGTGAATCCATTATCTTGAGGCTGTAATAAATTTTTAGCGATGAACTGATATTTTATAAATAATTAAATTTCCAATTTGTTTGTTTGTACGGGATGCCACTCGCTTTTTATTAGCAAAATACGAGAAATTGCACAATTATATCCCACTTTGTAAATCACAAATAATCTCCAGTCTTCACATTTTCATAAAACAAAACAATGAACTAATTATTTGCGTAATTACTGTCAAACTGTTCTCAAATGCATGTCCACATAACGAGAAATTGCAGATAAAGTCTTAACTGACACCGACCGTGGCAGACAACATGTCTGTCCTCCAAGGCTGCCGAACCAGCTCTGATCTTACAGCCGAACCACTTCGCTCGCTATCCAAGTTAGGCGCAATACGAAAATCTCCGAAGAGCTTCGTCTGCCTTTTCGTTTAGCAATATTTACTATTCTGCTGGTAATTAACGCTTTTGAAATAATGGAATGGCAACCTGATGTTCAGAGATGCTTTCATGTGAAATACCAGTAAATTCATTGTTTAGGTTTCTAATATTAATCACAGAAAATTATCATTTTGGCGCGCAACTTCCGAACGCAGAAGCCAATCCCGGAGAAGGACCACAATGTAGGCAGTCTTTCTCACGATACCTGTACCTAACAAACCCTCTGTCATCGGTACCTCACACCATATTGCGTCATCTTCCCACTGCTGCTTTCTTAACGACTCGAAGGAGAGCTTCTTATAGCTGAAAATAATGTCTGTAAAGCCAGAAATATTACAAAATGTATAATAAAAGTGTTCTATCTTGGAAATCATTCGGAATAGCGCATATTTCCGTTTGAAGTTTATTGCTTCAAATGAGAGGTCCTGTCATATCCATGAATACTAACCATTCCTCCTGGTATATACTGTATTATCATCACTGAAATCAGAAATGCCGTCCAATCTGCCAACATATTCAAGAATGTTGGGAAAGTTATTTTGGGGCACTGTATTGAGCGATTCATCTACGTTCTGTACTGAACATAATTCACAAGTGAATCCAGAGAAATGTGTAGAGAATCAAAGTTGCGGCATTCAGTCTGGAAACTGAACATTATTTAGTCTTGGGAAGGATGTGGAGAACCTCTATATCTCCTTATGTTTGAGTTCGGAATATGTTCTAAGATTATTGAACAGATCGAATATGGAGCTTGGGTTTATATTATGTGTTCGGTTCTCAGTGATTTGCGCTATCAAATCGCGTAATCGTTTGCTCATGAATCACGCTGTAGTTTACGGAAAAGCGCGTGTTGTTTTGCGTGGTGTCGCCGCACGCCTGCAAACGCCGGAAGCAAGGTGTGTTGACAGCTGTCACGGCCCACCGGGAGCAGATTGGTCAACACCAGTGGAGGGGCGCGGAGCGTGCCACGGACAAAGCAACAGGCGGACAATTCTTTCGCAACGCAACCGCCCTGGCGCTCTTGACACGCATTTCCGTTATCGCTCTACCGCGTTACTACCATGCATGTTCACCTGTATGCAAAACTAAGGATGAAAGTAACTTTTGTGTGAGGTGTCACATGTCAAATACACTAATGGCCGTTAAAATTGCTACACCAAGAAGAAAAGCAGATGATAAACGGGTATTCATTGGACAAATATATTATACTAGAACTGACGTGTGAGTGCATTTTCACGCAATTTGGGTGCATAGATCCTGAGAAATCAGTACCCAGAACAACCACCACTGGCCGTAATAGCGGCCTTGACACGCCTGTGCATTGAGTCAAACAGAGCTTGGATGGCGTGTACAGGTACGGCTGCCCATGCAGCTTCAACACGATACCACAGTTCATCAAGAGTAGTGACTGGCGTATTGTGACGAGCCAGTTGCTCGGCCACTATTGACCAGACGTATTTCAGTTGGTGAGAGATCTAGAGAATGTCCTGGCCAGGGCAGCAGTCGAACACTGTCTGCATCCAGAAAGGCCCATGCAGGACCTGGGACATGCGGCCATGCTGACACGTAGGGTTTCGCAGGAATCGAATGAAGGGTAGAGCCACGGGTCGTAGCACACCTGAAATGTAACGTCCACTGTTCAAAGTGCCGTCACTGCGAACAAGAGGTGACCGAGGCGTATATGTAATGGCAACCCATACCATCACGCCGCGTGATACGCCAGTATGGCGATGACGAATACACGCTTCCAATGTGCGTTCACCGCGATGTCGCCAAACATGGATGCGACCATCATGATGCTGTAAACAGAACCTGGATTCATCCCAAAAAACACCTTTTTGCCATTCGTGCACCCAGGTTCAACGTTGAGTACACCATCGCAGGCGCTCCTGCTGTGATGCAGCGTCAAGGGTAACCGCAGTCACGGTCTGCGAGCTGAAAGTCCATGCTGCTGCAAGTGTCGTCGAACTGTTCGTGCAGATGGTTGTTGTCTTGCAAACGTCCCCATCTGTTGACTCAGGGATGGAGACGTGGCTGCACGATCCGTTACAGCCATGCGGATAAGATGCCTGTCATCTCGACTGTTAGTGATACGAGGCCTTTGGGATCCAGCACGGCGTTCCGTATTACCCCCCTGAACCCACCCATTCCATATTCTGCTAACAGTCATTGGATCTCGACCAGCGCGAGCAGCAACGGTGCGATACGATAAACCGCAATCACGATGGGCTACAATCCGACCATTATCAAAGTCGGAAACGTGATGGTACGCATTTCTCCTCCTTACACGAGGCATCACAACAACGTTTCACCAGGCAACGCCGGTCAACTGCTGTTTGTGTATGAGAAATCGGTTATAAACTTTCCTCATGTCAGCACGTCGTAGGTGTCGCCACCGGCGCCAACCTTGTGTGAATGCTCTGTAAAGCTAATCTTTTATATATCACAGCATCTTCTTCCTGTTGGTTAAATTTCGCGTCTATAGCACCTCGTCTTCGTGGTGTAGCAATTTTAATGCCCAGTAGTGTATTATACCTGGATGAAATCTGGACCATACATAGAAAGAATTGCTACAGCGTGGTACACACGGTAACTGAAAGAAATACCCTAAGAGATGAACGGAAGTGAGACTTTTAGTGAGAGACAATAAGTACACTGAACTCACTGCGATTCATGATGGTTCCCTGGACACACACCCTGTTCTTAACGGGTTGTGTTATCACCGCAGACACCAATAAATGCTGTGCGACGGGCCAGTCCATTCGCCGAATATCCTCCCGTTCTAGAGCTCCCCCACCTGCGCTTTCAATGCAGTCGCGCATCGCTGTACATACTGTAAGTATACATTGGTAAGCCAGAACATTATGACCACTGCCCATAGCGACGTTTGATGTCACCTGGTGGCGTTCCGGGCACGTGACATGGTAACGAAAGTGTGTAAACGGAGCAGACACGGAGGGGGAATCACCCTACCGAAGATATGGATTGCACATTGGGAAATCCATTGAGATAAGCGACTTTGACAATGGGCAGATTATTAGTATGCAGAGCCAGTGAAGGAGCAACTCGAAAACGGCGAAGCTGGTCGAATGTTCACGTGCTATTGTCGTGAGCACCTACGGAATGAGATAAAAGGAAAAAAGTACCTATAGGTGCTAAATGGTTGGACATCCACGACTCTTCACATAACGTGGGGTTCGGGGGCTTGTCTGCTCTGTAAAGTCAGATAGATAATGATCTGCGACATCTCCACCCAAAGAGCACAATGCTGGTGCAGGCACAAGTATTTCAGAGCACAGCGTTCATCTTACGTTGTTGAACTCGAGCTCCGCAACAGGCCACATCTAGGTGTTCACACATTGACCCAACGATATCGTCAGTGACCACGGGACCATCGAGATTCGACCGTAGATCAATAGAAATTTGTCGGCTCTTCGGGTGAATCTCTTTTTTACTACACTAGGTCGATGTTTGTTTCGACAAACACCGCCATCGAGATGAGTGGTGGCTCGAAACGTGCAGCACACCACGGGTGCAGGCTGGTGGGAGCATTATTTATTGTACATGGGACCTGTGGCAGTAATCGAAGACACGCTGACAGCTACAAACCACGTGCATCCTTCCATGCTTGATGTCTTCCCCGACGACAATGCCATCTTTCAGCAGTATAACTGACCGAGTCTCGAAGTCAGAATCGTGCTACAGTGGTTTGACGGACATTATAGTGAGCTCACGTTGATCTCTCGGGGACCAAATTCGCCTGATGTAAATATGGTCGCTATCGGGCGCCATCACTGCTGTACGTATATCAGCGGCCCGTTATTTACGAGAGTTACGTGAGCTGTGCGTAGACATCTATCGCCACATACCTCCACAAACCTACCAACAAACTGTCGGATCCCTAGTACGCAGAATCATTGACGTATTTTATTCCAAAGACGGACAAAGAAGCTACTAAGAAGGTGGTCACAACGTTTTGGCTCATCAGTGTATAGTTGGGGCAGAATGCACAGCAGAAAAGACGCACATGAGGAAAGGATACAGTATCACAATGACGTTTATCGGTTATAGTACCGGTATCAAAGATTTGGAGGTCCGTACACTCATGCTACATTACTGCTCCCCAAACACCCGGACCACCAAAATGACCATATTCGACAATAATCCTGGGTGCATTACGTGGCGAGAGGTGGGAGCACATAATCCACCCAGGAGCGCTGGCGAATATGATCGTTTTGGTGGTCTTTGTGTTATGGTATGGGAAGGTATAATGTTTCATGGGTATACTGATGTCCAAACCTTTGAACACGGTACACTCAGTCCTCAACGTCATTGTGACAGTGTATGTCTCCCTCACGTGCGTCTTTTCAGAGATGCATTCGGTCTTGGATTCATTTTTATGCGTGACAATGCGGACCGTATCGAATAGCGCAGGTGGAGCAGTGCTTGGAACGAGAGGCTATTCGGCGGATAGACTGGCCTGCTCGTTCCCCAACTTAACCCCCATCAAGTACGTGCGAGGTGCGTTCGGGAAACGTTCAAACACTTCACCGACCATCCAACAGTTGTCAACCGCACTAGTCGAGGGATGAACCGCCCTACCACAAGAAATCCTTACCGACCTACTGGGCAGCATGGGAGCACGTTGCAGAACATGCACTGCCGTCCAGTGTGATCACACTCCCCATTTCAGAACCATGTCCCGCAGTTTGTAATATCCAGCGGACAAATCATAAATCGCGGTAACTACAGCGTAATTATAGTCTTTGGAAAAAAGTGTCATTTCTGTTCATCTTATTGCGTGTTTCTTTCACTTAAATTTTGTGCAATGCTGTAGGAGTTCTTTCTATGTTTTGTCCAAGTTTGTGATTTTTTCTTGTGGGGCTACGTCAAGAGCAAAGTCTACACGCCTCGACCAAGAACCCAGGATGAGTTAAAACAGAAAATTCGGGGTGAAATTCACTGTATCCCAGCTGAGATGTTGCAGCGGTCAATGAGGAATCTCAAGAGCAGATTTCACGAATGTATTCGTACTTGAGGACGCCATCTAAAGGACGTAATTTATTAAAAATGATAAATTCCATCAATGTTTCGTAAATGGCAAAGTTGTAAGGTTTCAATTACCATGAATGCAAGTTCTTTCCTTCATCACCATTAGTTTTATTGGATTGTGGAAATGTTCCTGTTTTTCTGTGGCACCGTGTGCTAAATAGATCAGCACTAGAAGAGCGATAAGCAAATCACTTCCAATTTATGTTTTACTTATAATCTTATCTACCCTTTTAAGTATTACAGCATTGATTCCAAACCTTTCTGAGACCATTATTCCTGAGTGCGATTACATATTAGCTAGTACAGTTCCCCATTATCAGAGGTAGAGCCTGACTAAACAATAAAATGAAAACTAATTTTCTTAGGATACTTTCGTGTTTAAAAAGAAGAAAGATAAATGATATTTATTTTTTGTAGGTCTTTTATTAAACTACTAACTAATGAATCAATGAAACAACTGGTGATGTTTATTTCTAACAACGTTTCTTCTTATAGTATGGTGAAGTAGTTCTTAGTGCATCGCGAGTGGTACCTGCAGCGTCTTCTCAGAAACGAAAGCTAAATATTCACACTGAGGATAGAAAAACTTGTTGCAAAACATGCTCCCTCTGCAACGCTTCTCTCCCTAACACTACTGATTGTAAACTACTTGATTGCTGGACTCCTCACTTTTGAACATACATAAACCGGAAGACTTCAGGATGTCAGTGCGTTGGGTCTGACCATCACCACTGATAATAATAATAATAATAATAATAATAATAATAATACAGTGCAGGCCCTACTGTACTGTAGTAGCGATTACATAGCTACCGTTGTGATGTGCTGTCGATTAGTTCGTTTATTGTTGCGGAGTGAATAACGAAGAAATTCCTGGTCTACCTACAGCTAGGAAAAGGTATTTTCATGGGATTCTTAAGCATACAAGATGTATATGTCTCAGTTTTACTGTCAGATGCATGGTACATAGTACGTGTGAGTGGGTAGACAATGTGAGGAAGTTGTTACTCACAAATTCGTTTCATAAGCTGTAACGTCTACCACATTGTGTCACACATTAATACCAGTATTCGAAAAATAAATATAATTGTTGGTGACTTATGAAATAGTGAAAACAGTAATGATCTTTTAAAAATAATTTAGTCTCGTTACTGAATTACAATTGAACACTTTTGTTTTTACCCCCCAGAAAATTACTTTTTACCCTTCAGTAGGTAATTACCCCAAATTAGAAACCGCTTTATTAGAACAAACGGACTACGACGACAAATTCAAGACAAGTCGAAAAAAAGAAGAACCTAGTATCTGATTTCTTATTTTGTTTAGGAAGAAAAATTTGTATTATTTGCGTCAAAAAACGTCATCCATAGAAAGCAAAAATTTCAAATCCTTCATTAAGTGGTCCACGTCCTGAGAAGGAGTGAAAAAGAAATGTGATCCACATGAATTAAGTTTTAAATCTATTATTAATTTAACTACACCCTGTAAGTAGGCTACCTAGGTTTTTATATTGGTAACGCCACGTAGCGCTCTGTATGAAAATCACTGGCTATGCTGTGTGCAGTCTGTGGCTGGTTTGCATTGTTGTAATATTCGCTATTGTAGTGTTGGGCTGTTGGCTGTTAAACATCACGTAGCGTTGCGCAGTTGGAGGTGAGCCGCCAGCAGTGGAGGATGTGGGGAAGTGATACGGCGGATTTTTGAGAGCGGATGATCTGGACATGTGTCCATCAGAAACAGTACATTTGTAAGAATGGATGTCATGAACTGCTATACATATTATGACTTTTGAACACTAGTAAGGTAAATACATTGTTTGTTCTCTATCAAAATCTTTCATTTGCTAACTATGCCTATCAGTAGTTAGTGCCTTCAGTAGTTTGAATCTTTTATTCAGCTGGCAGTATTGGCGCTCGCTATATTGCAGTAGTTCGAGTAACGAGGATTTTGTGAGGTAAGTGATTTGTGAAAGGTATAGGTTAATGTTAGTCAGGGCCATTCTTTTGTAGGGATTATTGAAAGTCAGATTGCGTTGCTCTAAAAAATATTGTGTGTCAGTTTAAGCACAGTCATTGTATAATTTTTCTAAGGGGACGTTTCAACCCTAAGAAAGAGATATAATTCCGTTTCTTCTGAAGTTAAGTCCTTCAGAAGAAACTATAGTCTTTGTACAAACAAATTTCTAGAGAGAGCAGTCACAGCTCAGACACGTTACGAATAACAATAACAACATTCAACACTCAATAACCATTCAAATTAGCATAAAAATTATAACAGTTAAAAGGTCAAAAATGATTAGGTGTTTTCAAAAGGCGCATAGCTGTATGAATGTACTTTATTCGCAACTACCGCTTACACGTTAGTATAGACGCATCTTCAGGTGTATAAGGGTTACATCTCTATACTGTAGATGAGAAGTTACGGAATCCCAGCTTTCAAGAAGTCCTCGCTTAGTCAAGCCACATTTGAGGGTTGTCTTGATAAAACTGTACACCCAAAAGATGTTTGTCAAAATGTAAGCATGACTGATGGTTGGTTGGTTGATTTGGAAGAGAGGACCAAACAACAAGGTCATCCATCCCAACGGATTAGGGAACGATGGGGTAAGAAGTTGGCCGTGCCCTTCCAAAGGCACCATTCCGGCATTAGCCTTAAGCGATTTAGTGAAATCACGGAAAACCTAAACTAGGCTGGCCGGACGCGGATTTGAACCGCCGTCCTCCAGAATGGAAGCATGACTGTTGAATGACCGAGACTGGATAACATCCCGATGGATATATTGCAAGATCCGGTGGACACCAGCTGTAAAATACCTATATAAATGATACCTAAAATCCCGTGTGATGTTCGTACTACCGCCCCTCCATCGGGCATGGGTGTGTGTGTTGTTCTTAGCATAAGTTAGTTTAAGTGTTGTGTAAGTCTAGAGACCGATGACCTCAGCAGATTGGTCCCATAGGAATTCACACACATTTGAACATTCGTACTTCCACCGTCTCGCTAACAGGTAAACTGCTAGCCTCCACGGGCTGCTAGGACCACATCGGCCCGTTAGCAAGACGGCAAAAGTACGCATATCGGACGGAATTAGAACCATCTTCAAACTATATCTCTACCGTTTCACTCTCAAACAGCACGCTGGAAAAAGACACTTAAATATTTCCGTCCGAGCTCTGATTTCTCTTATTTTATTGTGATGATCACTTCTCCCCATGTAGGTGGGCGCCAGATATGGTCGCAATCGAAGGAGAAATTTGGTGAATGAAATTTCATGAGAAGGTCCTGCCACAACGTATACGGCTTTGTTTTAGTGACTGCCACCCCAATTCGTGTATCATGTCCGTGGTACTGTCTCCCGTATTTCGCAGTTATAAGAACCGAGCGTCCTTTCTTTGAGCTTTTCCGGTGTCCTCCCCCAGTCTCATCTATTGCACCGCATAGCAGTACTCCAGAACCTGTTGCACGTTGTAAGTGTTCTGCCAATAAATCGCAGTCTTTGGTTTGCAATCCCCGCCACATTATCTACGTGATCGTTCCAGTTTAAGTTATTCGTAATTGTAACCTGTAAGTATTTAGTTGAGTTGACAGTCTTAAGATTTGCGCATTTCTTTTAGTACTCATGAGGACAACTTCACACTTTTCATTATTTAGAGTCAATTGCCACTTTTTGCGCCATTCACGTATCTAGTTAACAATGTGGAGGCAATAAAATTATGGAGAATTGGTATCCATCATTTTAAACGGCAAATATCCCATCTTTCGTAAAATTGTATGCCCTTATGTATTCTGCCCATGGCCTCTAGATGGAGAAGTAAATTGTCGAGCCCGCCAGAGTGGCCGAGCGGTTCTAGGCGCTACAGTCTGGAACCGAGCGACCGCTACGGTCGCAGGTTCGAATCCTGCCTCGGGCATGGATGTGTGTGATGTCCTTAGGTTAATTAGGTTTCAGTAGTTCTAAGGTCTAGGGGACTGATGACCTCAGAAGTTAAGTCCCATAGTGCTCAGAGCCATTTGCACCATAAATTGTCGAAACTAGGGGAAGCTTAATAATGTTTTTAGCAGTTTTTGGTAGTATATATGAAAACAGTCTCAGCTGAAATTTCACTGGTAGTAACTTCAGTCGTTTTTTTACGGATTTAGAGGTTCCACCGACAATCGTATAATTAATGATGTAGCTTGTCAGGAGGCGCAGATTCTTCAAGGACGCGCTCGAAAACGAGTTGACTACTGCGCCATCTCGTAGTGTGTAAATAAGTGATTTTTTTAACTCTTTAAGGAAATCTGTAGGAATGTCCAAGTCAGGATAGATGGACATAAATATTAACGTACGTGAGTTCAAAATCTTGGCATTGACAGAGCTATCGTTTCGGCTGCACTTGAAGAGTTGGCAGACAATGGTGGTATCAGCTCCTAATCTTGCCGAGTATGAATCGTTGTTCTCGTAACGGTTTCGTAAGGAGCGGAAAACCTTGCAAGCGTGGCGTGTCTCGAATGCTGACAGATAATCAGGAGGAAACGTGAGAGGTTGCTGTGCCTGCACTCCTTCAACACTGAGAGCTCCCAAGCGACGCCAACTTTCGCCTTCCGCCACTTACAAGTAGTCCTGGTCAGAACCTGGAAGATCTTTACAGGCAATCGCCTGTATTAGTTGACAACTAATGCACGGCTGAATATTTGTGTGGGTCCTGTGTTGTAACTGCTGGCAAATATTTTATCAGCGCGTGTCTTTTGTTTTACTGGATATAGAGCAGAATGCAACCAGTCACAAATAACTCTGATAAAGGTTTATTTTAGTACGATTATCGATTTAAAGCTATCGAGCGCATCCTAAGATGTCTAGTTATATTAATGTATTCGTCAGCACATGCCGGTCTGCTCCTCCATTGCAAAAGAATGAGTGTTTGGCGAGCGCCGCTGTACATGCCGTACGAGGGGCGTTTGAAAAGTCCGTGCAAAGTCCGAGAGATGGCACCACCGGCGCGTATCGAGGTCATGTTTAGTTAGTAGCATCTTTGGAAAGAGCGCACACCAAGTTTCAGCCATATTGGTCTATTTCTTTGTGTTTGGATTCGTGTGAATCAAGGAAGTGGAGTGATTGTCAAAACATGGACGAATAAGAACTTCGTGTGCTGATTAAACATTACTTTATGAAAGGCAAAACGACTCAGGAGACTATATAAAAGCTTGATAAACATTACGGTGACTCTACACCTTCGATTAGAACAGTTTATAAGTGGTTTCAAAATTTTCGGAGTGGCCTTATGGGCACAAATGATGCTGAACGTTCTGGACGCCTTTTAGAGGTTACGACTCCAGAAATCATTGATAAAATCCATGGATGACAGAAGAGTTAAGGTGCGTGAGATTGCTAGTGCTGTGGGCATCTCCAATGAACGGGTACATAATATTTTGCATGAGTACTTGGACATGAGAAAGCTATCCGCAGGATGGGTTCCGCGATTGCTCACGCTTGACCAAAAACGGAATCGTGTGAAGTGTTGCAAGGATGGTTTGCAGCTGTTCAGGAAGAATCCACAGGAGTTTAAGCATCGTTTCATCACTGTGGATGAAACATGGATACATTACTATACTCCTGAGACCAAACAACACTCTAAACAATGGGTTACTAACGGAGAATCCGCACCGAAAATGGTGAAGATCATTCCTTCGGCTGGAAAGGTTATGGCGACTGTCTTTTGGGATTCGCAAGGGATAATCCCCATCGGCTATCTGGAAAAGGGTAAAACTATTACAGGTGCATATTATTCATCGTTATTGGGCCGTTTGAAAACCGTGCTCCAAGAAAATCGCCGGCGATTGGACCTCAAAAAGGTCCTTTTCCATGACGACAATGCACCAGCACACACCCCAGCAGTTGTGGTCGCAAAATTATTGGAAATAGGATTCCAACTCGTTTCACATCCCCCCTATTCTCCAGACTTGGCTCTCTCGGACTACTGTTTGTTCCCCAATTCCAAGAAATGGCTGGCGGGATAAAGATTTTATTCAAATGAAGAGGTGATTGCAGCAACTAATAGCTACTTTGCAGGCTTGGACAATTCCTATTATTCGGAAGGGATCACCAAATTAGAACAGCATTGGACGAAGTGTGTGTAAGTCTAAAGATAGACTATGTCGAAATATACACGTAAGTAGATTTTATGTTTGTGCGGACTTTTCAAACGCCCCTCGTATGTGTAGCAAAAAAATGCTTATGTTCCTGCATTTGGTAAGACATAATGTGAAAGACTTACGTACACTGACATTCCTTCTAATGGACGGCGTTTAGTCTTTTTCTGTGCATCGTACCTTTTCAGTGCTCTTCTCGGATAATGTGTCATTCTGGACGCACCTTCATTTGGCGTGAGCTGGGAACACGTAGTGTATTCAGGAAACCTGTGTCGGTGGTCCACGTACCATGACGCGGGGAGACATAATGTTGGATGGGCGTACTGACCTCCAAATCTTTGAACACGGTACACTCACCTGTCAAGGTGACTGTGACACTGTACTGCTGTGATGCTTCCCAGTGTACTTCTTTTCAGAGGCTCTGATGAATATTTATGCACTATGCGCGACCACATAGAACAGTGGAGCTGGAGGAGCTTTTGGAACGAGAGAATATTCGGTGTATGTTCCCCAGCCTGTTCCCCTGACTTACGCTCTATAGAGCAAGTGTGACAAGCAGTGGGAAGTCGAGTTCAGCACATCCACATGCACCAACGACCGTCGTGCACTTGTCAACCGCGTTGGTGAAAGAGTGGAACACCCACGACAAGAAATACTTACCAACTTTGTGGCCAGTATGGAAGCGCGTTGAAGAGCACGCATTGCCGTCTGTGGTGATCACACATCCTGTTAAGAGCCATGTCACGTTTTTTCTACTGTCCAGGGGATCATAATAAATCGCGGTGACATCAGTGTAATTATTGTCTTTGAATAAGACTGTTATTTCTGTTCGCTTCACTGCGTATTTTTCTCGGTTATCTTCTGTTCTGTACTGTAGTAGTTCTTTCTGTTATACAGGGTGGTCGGAAATTCCCGTTACAGACTTCTAGGACTTGTAGAGTAGAGTGAGTACACCGTATTTTGAATAGGAACCCATGTCCAGAAACGTCATCCAACGAGACTACAGAGCGTCAAAGTTATAGGCGCGGGCGTCTGTAAATGTACGTATACACGGGGTGATTCCGTGATGATGTTACAGACTTTCTAGGATGATGGAGAACGATAATTGTATTAATTTGAAGTAAGGATCCCTGTACCGGAAACGAAAGAGTCGGAAGTTATAAACGAAAACCGTTCTGATACCTCTGACAGTTGAATTCATGTACCGGTTCTTGTGTTGCGAAGAGTGTAGGGCTCTAAAGTGCGTACCTTAACAGCTATGAACGCTTCCTCAATAGAGGAGATGTGTTTCACATTAGCGAAGATGACCGAATGGTCATAGCTCCTCAGGTATGCAATTTAGAGCCCACGTTTATTAGGCATTTTTTTCTCGTTTTTGTCCACACTACCACCACTGAAAGTTACCAACCCAACACTCTACGCAACACAAGAAGCGGTACATGTATTCAACTGTCAGAGGTATCAGAACGGTTTTCGTTTATAACTTTCGACTCGTTCGTTTCCGGCACAGGGATCCTTACTTCAAATTAATACATTTATCGATCTCCATTATCCTGGAAAGTCTCTAACATCATCACGGAATCACCCCGTGTATACGTACATTCACAGACGCCCGATCCTACAATTTTGACGCTCTGTAGTCTCGTTGGATGACGTTCCCGGACATTAGTTCCTATTCAAAATACGGTGTACTCACTCTCCTCCAAATGTCCTAGAAATCTGTAACGGGAATTCCCTACCATCCTGTATGTTACTTTCCTGCTTAAGTTCAGCACACCAAAGTCTAAATTTTTAAAGGTAAACCAAGGAAAGAAACACAAATGAAATTTAGTAATGTTGTGTCAGTTAGTACTTTATTATATGGGATAGAAAGTTGGACGCTGAGAAGTAAACATTTACGGCAACCAGAAGCATCAGAAATGAAATTTTCTAAGATCTGTGGAAGGCTGAACAAGAAAAGACAAAATTAGAAACGAAGTAAAAAGGGAAGGATTATGAATCCAACAGACAATCTAATACAAAGAAAGATGGAGAGAACATGTACTTCATATTTAAGAAAAATGATTCAAATGGCTCTGAGCACTATGGGACTTAACTTCTGAGGTCATCAGTCCCCTAGAACTTAGTACTAGTTAAACCTAACTAACCTAAGGACATCACACACATCTATGCCCGAGGCAGGATTCGAACCTGCGACCGTAGCGGTCACGGGGTTCCAGACTGCAGCGCCTAGAACCGCACGGCCACTTCGGCCGGCAGAAACATAACTTGTTTTGCACTTAACCTACTGCTGTGAAAAGTCACTGCACTAAGACCAAGAATGTAAATGCTCAATTGTCCACCCCAAGATGTTGGCGTGAACCATCGAAACAACGAACAATTGACTAACGCGGTTACCTGTTCTATTTAAACCTAGCGTGGAGCGCCGCGTTGGAAAAGTCTTAGGGCTGCTTGAAACAACAGCAATAGTGGGAAGTTAGGCTCCGACTGGCCGTGTTTGTTGACGCCCACTCCTCCCGGAGCGCAGCAGAGTCTTTTGACTCTGAAAAGAAGAGACGCAGCGCCTCGACTGCGCGGCGACCTTGAACCGGGCTACCTGCCGCCGTATTTCCCTGGGAAGTAGCGCAGACGGGAGACGGCGCCGTACGTCTCGTGTTCCCTTCCGGCAGTCCCCACGTCCGCCTCAGGAGCGAGCTCCGAAGGATGTGCAGCAGAAGAACTCAAGGAGACTGTGGCACGTTACTTAGCTCTCCTTGCGGTACTATTAGCAGCTGTATTTTGTGTGGTCATTCTGTAGTTGTTCAGAAAGGGAGATGGCGTATGGTTTTGTGATCTGCACCGTCGCTGAATATCTATTGTCTGCCGTGTGCACAAATTATACACTACTGGCCATTAAAATTGATACATCACGAAGATGGCGTGCTACAGACGCGAAATTTAACCGACAGGAAGAAGATGCTGTGATATGCAAATGATTAGCTTTTCAGAGCATTCACACAAGGTTGGCGCCGGTGGCGACACCTACAGCGTGCTGACACGAGGAAAGTTTCCAATCTATTTCTCATACACAAACATCAGTTGACCGGCGTTGCCTGGTGAAACGTTTTTGTGATGCCTCGTGTAAGGAGGAGAAAAGCGTACCATCACGTTTCCGACTTTGATAAAGGTCGGATTGTAGCCTATCGCGATTGCGGTTTATCGCATCGCGAAATTGCTGCTCGCGTTGGTCTAGATCCAATGAGTGTTGGCACAATATGGAATCGGTGGGTTCAGGAGGCTAATACGGAATGCCGTGCTGGATCCCAACGGCCTCGTATCACTAGCAGTCTAGATGACAGACATCTTATCCGCATGGCTGTAACGGATCGTGCAACCACGTCTCGATCCCTGAGTCAACAGATGGGGACGTTTGCAAGACAACAACCATCTTCACGAACAGTTCGACGACGTTTGCAGCAGCATGGACTATCAGCTCGGAGACCGTGGCTGCGGTTACCCTTGACGCTGCATCACAGACAGGAGCGCCTACGATGGTGTACTCAACGACGAACCTGGGTGCACGAATGGCAAAACGTCATTTTTTCGGATGAATCCAGGTTCTGTTTACAGCATCATGATGGTCGCATCCGTGTTTGGCGACATCGCGGTGAACGCACATTGGAAGCGTGTATTCGTCCGTATCACCCGGCGTGTTGGTATTGGGTGCCGTTGGTTACACGTCTCGGTCACCTCTCGTTCGCACTGACGGCACTTTGAACAGTGGACGTTACAGTTCAGATGAGTTACGACCCGTGGCTCTACCCTACATTTCAGCAGGATAATGCACGACCGCATGTTGCAGGTCCTGTACAGGCTTTTCTGAATACAGAAAATGTTCGACTGCTGCCCTGGCCAGAACATTCTCCAGATCTCTCACCAATTGAAAACGTCTGGTCAATGGTAGCCGAGCAACTGGCTCGTCACAATACGCCAGTCACTACTCTTGATGAACTGTGGTATGTGTTGAAGCTGCATGGGCAGCTGTACCTGTACACGCCATCCAAGCTCTGTTTGACTCAATCCCCGCTGTATCAAGGCCATTATTACGGCCAGAGGTGGTTCTTCTGGGTACTGATTTCTCAGGATCTATGTTCCCAAATGGCGTGAAAATGTAATCACATGTCAGTTCTTGTATAATATATTTGTCCAATGAATACCCGTTTATCACCGCATTTCTTGTTGGTGTAGCAATGTTAATGGCCAGTAGTGTAAATGTACGCACTAATCCGGAAAAAAGATTGAATGTTGATGTACATATACTGATGAAAAAAAATGCAACAGCAAGAAGGGGTTGGTGGACGTGTTTCTACACCTGAAGGATGATATCTATTCAAGTTTCCCGCCAGTCCTGTAAAAGTAGCGCTGGTAGTGCCACAATCAGGATGCAAATCATTTTTGGTTTAAATCCACGCTGTAACGGTCATGAGTGTTAGTTACTTTTGAGATCCGACGTGGTGTGTTGATGTTAGTCAAGAATGCCTTTAAGACCACAAAGAAGGCATTATTGAGACCTCACTGAGTTTGAACGAGGTCGTGTAATAGGGCTACAAGAAGCTGGATGTTCCTTCTGCGATAGTGCAGGAAGACTTGGCTGGAATGTAGCCACTGTACATTGCTGTTGGCAGTGGCGGTCACGAGAATGCACGGTCGCAAGAAGACCGGGCTACGGACGGCCACGTGTCACTATCGACAGGGAAGACCATCATGTTTGGCTTACAGCTCTTACGAATCGTAATGCATCTGCAACAGCAATTTGAACAGCAGTTGGCACCACAGTGACACAACGAACTGTTACAAACCGATCCCTTCAAGGGCAGCTCCGAGTCAGAAACACTGTAGCGAGCACTCCATTAGCCCCAAACCACCGCCATTTCCAACTTCAGTGGTGTCAAGCGAGACCTCACTGGAGGGCAAAGTGGAGGACTGTTGTGTTTTCTGATGAAAGCTGCCGCTACCTCCGTACTAGTGATGGCTGTGCGTTAGTTAGAAGGAGGCGAATTGAGTGCCTACAACCAACCTGTCTGCTTGCTGGGCAGCACTCTCTGGGTTACCCGACACACCCTGACTGCAAATCTGTACGTCAGTCTGGTCATTCGATCTGCTGAGCTGCCATTCGTGAACAGCTTTCCAAGGGGTGTTTTCCAACAGGATAACGCTCTCCCACATAGCGCTGTTATAACCCAACATGTTCTACCAAGTGTGGCACGTTGCATCGACTCATTTACGTAAGTTGCTTAGACAAATGTATTACCGAAATTTCATTACTCTGCACTAATTACTTTTTCGTGTTGCGATTTTTTTCCGTCAGTGTATGGAGACGTTGCTCTGTTGTTGAGCTGTAGCTTGTTTCCATCGATGTAATTTGTGTAGTAAAGCTTGTTTCATTCAAGTATAAGAACGTAAGTTTTTGTTCTGTTTGAAATCACAATGGCTGGATGCAAGACATGATGATAATGATGACCATGGTGATGATGATGATGATTACGGCGCTAAAAGGCTAATCATCAGCGCCCTTGTTTGAAGGCATGTGGTGAACTACGTTTGTTTTGTATATTATAAATTAACTGCTTCCGTTTCTGTCAGTGGCACTACCTGTAATACCAGTACAGTAATTGTTTTTCCTGTTTCTGTTAATTTTTATGTGAAGTATGCTTTCACATTAGAAAATATGGATTATGGTCAGAAAGGCTTGTAATTTCCTGTCAGTAGATAGTTACTATTTTTAAACTATAGATACAATTTATGATGGTAGCACTTTGTACACAAAGTAAAAATTACAGATGTAAATTGTTCTATGATACAATCTTGGTGTCCTTTTTTACATGTGAAATCATCTTGCAAAATTTGGGTCTATATAACAAGTAGATGATAGAGGGATTCAGGAGAAAGTTTAGCTAGGTAGTGTCTCAAGTATTAATTTATAAATTTATGATCAGCCAACAATTTCATTGTATATAGGACTGGCTAGATGGATTAGGTCAGATTGTACGAGATCCGTCTGTCAGAGTTTCCATATTTCACCCGCATAACACACATTTTTTCCCAGTGTAAGTTTAACCACGTGCTAGATACAATTTACATAAAAGCAATGTTTTTCTAGAACATTTCTCCTTGAAATCTCTGATCTCCCCAATTTTTTGATTACACATATCTCCTACTGAGTTTGGTTTTTTTCTGTATTGGCTACATCTTTTGTACAGCAAAGTCTGTATCGAACAATGGAAACGCTGGTCCGAGCTCCCGCAGATGGCAGTCACGTGTGCCTGAGATGTGCTTGCTTGTGTGAATGAATGTGTAAGTGTGTTTCCTTTTTCTGAAGAAGGTTTCGGCCGAAAGCTAAATTTTTAACAGTCTTTTCGATGTGCCTGTCTGTAACCCAACGTGTCACCTTCACGGTGAGTAGCAATCTGTCTTTTTCCTTATAAAGTGTGTATCAAACCACACGCAGACTAATCGAAAGTTGAATTTTCCACACCGTGTCTTCTCGTCCTGAATGTCACACAACCGATCGTCTCCGACTACAGTATTTATGTGTGTACGTTACAGCCACTGCTGAAAGGGAGTGTTAGTCCGCTCTAATCAGGGGTAATTTGATTTTTGCCTGTAGCTGCTGAACATTAACAGTTAGATGCTACTTTGTAATTTTTTGACACATTGCCGACCATTAACCTACTCCGCGCTTGTTTTGACAGTATACAACATGGCGGAGAGTTGTTCAGTTTGCCTCGCTATCTTCGCAGTGTCCCGCCCATTATGCTCCAAACTTTTTCAGTTGGGAGAGATACGGCCATCTTGCTGGCCAAGATAAGGTTTGATGAGCACGAAGATAAGCATTAGAAAATCTCGACGTGTACGGGCGGGTATTATCTTGCTGAAATGTGAGCCCAGGATGGCTTGTCACGAAGGGCAACAAAACGGGGCATAGAATATCGTCGACGTACCGCTGTGTTGTAAGAGTAAAGCTGATGACAACCAATGGGCTCCTGCTATCAAAAGAAATGGTACCCCAGACCATCACTCCCGGTCAGGTTGGTATCTCACTGCTGTCCAGGGCGTCTCCGGACACTTCATTGCTATTTATCGGGGCTCAGTTCTAAGCAAGGCCGGCCGCGATGGTCTCGCGGTTAAGGCGCTCAGTCCGGAACCGCGCGACTGCTACGGTCGCAGGTTCGAATCCTGCCTCGGGCATGGATGTGTGTGATGTCCTTAGGTTAGTTAGGCTTAAGTAGTTCTAAGTTCTAGGGGACTGATGACCACAGAAGTTCAGTCCCATAGTGCTCAGAGCCATTTGAACCATTTCTAAGCAGGACTCATCACTAAAGACAGTTCTACTCCAGTCAATGAGATTCCAGGCCTGCCGGCAGCTAACCCAAACACATGCAACACTTCTTGGTATGCCACACTTGTATGACACAGTCTTGCCAAGAGGACGCAGTTATATTTTGTAATGTTCTGTTCTCTTCTTATTATGTGTCCGTTAAGATTGCAGGAAAACAAACGTGCGGCTTATCGCACTGTACACTGTGGATCTGAAGATGGCGTTTTAGTCTTGTGTACCTTCACGCGATTAAGGCAATAAAAACTTCATATCTGAAAGTTTGTTCACAGTGAAAGGTGGCTATATTTTCGCACCTTACAAGCACTCATCCACATACTTTGCCGCGATCTACAAACACAATTAGGTATCATGTGATAGGTTTTTCATCATACACTCCTGGAAATGGAAAAAAGAACACATTGACACCGGTGTGTCAGACCCACCATACTTGCTCCGGACACTGCGAGAGGGCTGTACAAGCAATGATCACACGCACGGCACAGCGGACACACCAGGAACCGCGGTGTTGGCCGTCGAATGGCGCTAGCTGCGCAGCTTTTGTGCACCGCCGCCGTTAGTGTCAGCCAGTTTGCCGTGGCATACGGAGCCCAATCGCAGTCTTTAACACTGGTAGCATGCCGCGACAGCGTGGACGTGAACCGTATGTGCAGTTGACGGACTTTGAGCGAGGGCGTATAGTGGGCATGCGGGAGGCCGGGTGGACGTACCGCCGAATTGCTCAACACGTGGGGCGTGAGGTCTCCACAGTACATCGATGTTGTCGCCAGTGGTCGGCGGAAGGTGCACGTGCCCGTCGACCTGGGACCGGACCGCAGCGACGCACGGATGCACGCCAAGACCGTAGGATCCTACGCAGTGCCGTAGGGTACCGCACCGCCACTTCCCAGCAAATTACGGACACTGTTGCTCCTGGGGTATCGGCGAGGACCATTCGCAACCGTCTCCATGAAGCTGGGCTACGGTCCCGCACACCGTTAGGCCGTCTTCCGCTCACGCCCCAACATCGTGCAGCCCGCCTCCAGTGGTGTCGCGACAGGCGTGAATGGAGGGACGAATGGAGACGTGTCGTCTTCAGCGATGAGAGTCGCTTCTGCCTTGGTGCCAATGATGGTCGTATGCGTGTTTGGCGCCGTGCAGGTGAGCGCCACAATCAGGACTGCATACGACCGAGGCACACAGGGCCAACACCCGGCATCATGGTGTGGGGAGCGATCTCCTACACTAGCCGTACACCACTGGTGATCGTCGAGGGGACACTGAATAGTGCACGGTACATCCAAACCGTCATCGAACCCATCGTTCTACCATTCCTAGACCGGCAAGGGAACTTGCTGTTCCAACAGGACAATGCACATCCGCATGTATCCCGTGCCACCCAACGTGCTCTAGAAGGTGTAAGTCAACTACCCTGGCCAGCAAGATCTCCGGATCTGTCCCCCATTGAGCATGTTTGGGACTGGATGAAGCGTCGTCTCACGCGGTCTGCACGTCCAGCACGAACGCTGGTCCAACTGAGGCGCCAGGTGGAAATGGCATGGCAAGCCGTTCCACAGGACTACATCCAGCATCTCTACGATCGTCTCCATGGGAGAATAGTAGCCTGCATTGCTGCGAAAGGTGGATATACACTGTACTAGTGCTGACACTGTGCATGCTCTGTTCCCTGTGTCTATGTGCCTGTGGTTCTGTCAGTGTGATCATGTGATGTTTCTGACCCCAGGAATGTGTCAATAAAGTTTCCCCTTCCTGGGACAATGAATTCACGGTGTTCTTATTTCAATTTCCAGGAGTGTATATATGTTTATATAAAGGAGACTGAAATTGTCACGTACGTCTTGTAAATAATTGTTAACGCTTATTGCATGAAAGGTGACGGAGTGTCTTTATTATAAAAAACGGCATAATGAATGATTGCATATAATAATAGAGATTGGAAAGCCAGTGGAAATGAAACGGCTGGCGGAACTGAAGCACTGGGTGGAAGGCCCACACAGGTGTGTTGGTTCTGCTTAAACACAGGAAGTAGCAAGACGGACGTCGTAGCACCTAAGCGCTGGAGCACAACAGAGTCGCGGCCGGCCAGTCTTGTAGCCGAACAGGAAGGGTTATATATGCTTCGGAAACGCTGAAAATCTTGGACGCAGGTGAGAGGAACGAAGAAGCGGCACCTCGGAAACCACGCAGGCTGGGTTATTTCCAAGAAGCGTACCATTGTATGAGTATAGGTTTTTCCTCGCAAACTTTCCGCGCTGGACGACAAAGGACTAAAATATGGTTGGTCGACGTTCGGAAGAATCTGTAGAGAGGGACAATATTCCGTGGTCTCGGGAATATGATTCGTTTTCGGAATTACGATGGTAGGGAGCTGAGCCTTGCTGGGAACCCAGCGATGGAGGGACGCGGTCTTCCGTTGTGAGCTCCCGTGTGTGACGGTCGCTCAGTATCAGCTTGGTACGGACGGACTTGCTGTCTTTGTTCTCTGGAGAGTTTATAGTTAGAACAGTTAGGCACTGTACTGTTGCGAACCTATACGATTCTGGACTTCACCTCTGGGTTGGAAGTCGTCGTCGAGTACGCGATGTTCAGTAATTGAGAGCACTTCTTCTGCCTGTAGTTACGTTGAGACGTTATCTGAACTCCGTCCTTGTGGCTGGGAGTTCGCGTTTCTCGTTTGTAGAACACAGAGAGGAGAAAACACTATTAGAGTATATTAGTCAGAGGACCGCCTTCTGCCGTCCTAGTGTTTGAAAGAGCTTTTAATTTTGTGGCTGGAGTTCTTCCATCGGCGCAGACGTGCACGAGAACCAGCACGCCGACGCACCAGACGCATTACATATGGTGATATCGCAAATTGCTTGGGTTTATTAGGGCTATAAAGCTCAACAGCTGTGATCACGTTAGTGTATTTCCACTGAGGTTCCACACCACCGTAGATCATCTTTGAAAGTAGTGTCTTCTAGTGTTTGGTACGTAGATGATGTCAGTCATTTCGCGTTACTGATATTAGATCGCGCACACATAATAAGGGTCAGAGTTGGGCAATTGATTAGTAATTTTACTTAGGAAATGTAAACTTTGTGATATGAAGGTTTTTTTTTTAAATCTACAACAAAAATATAGGCAGGAACAACGTTTATCATTTAGTAGGATTAGTTGCCTTCGTCATTCATATATGTTTAGATTATAATCTATAGAATTAAGAGACCCTAAGATCTGCTTCAGGGGGTTGTCAGACAGGGCCAAATCTTCAATTTTGCGTTTATTATTTTCCGTTGCGCACATTCATTTTACACTCGCCTGGAGTAGCATCTTGGATCAGTGAAGCAAAGATGAATATCGTGTCAGCTGTGACCTGCAACCCCCTTTTTTTCTCCCTTTGACTAGTATGCTGCCCACCACGAATTCCTCTCCAGTTTCAAGTGAGCAAGATGTATGAGACAGGCGAAATACCCTCAGACATCAAGAAGAATAAAATAATTCCAATCCCAAAGAAAGCAGGTATTGTCAGATGTGAAAATTACCGAACTATCAGTTTAATACGTCATAGTTGCAAAATACTAACACGAAGTCTTTACAGACGAATGGAAAAACTGGTAGAAGCCGACCTCGGGGAAGATCAGTTTGGATTCCGTAGAAATGGTGGAACACGTGAGGCAATAATGACTGTACAGCTTATCTTAGAAGATAGATTAAGGAAAGGCAAACCTACGTTTCTACCATTTGTAGACTTAGAGAAAGCTTTTGACAATGTTCACTGCAATACTGTCTTTCAAATTCTGAAGGTGGCCTGGGTCAAATACACAGCAACCAGATGGCACTTATAAGAGTCGAGGGCACGAAAGGGAAGCAGTGGTTGAGAAGGGAGTGAGACAGGGTTGTAGCCTATCCCCGATTTTATTCAATCTGTATTTTCAGCAAGTAGTGAAGGAAACAAAAGAAAAAGTTGAAGTAGGAATTAAAATCCATGGAGAATAAATAAAACTTTGAGGTTTGCCGACGACATTGTAATTCTGTCAGAGACAGCAAAGGACCTGGAAGAGCAGCTGAACGGAAAGGACAATGTCATGAAAGGAGGATATAAGATGAACGTCTACAAAAGCAAAACGAGGATAATGGAATGTAGTCGAATTAAATTAGATGATACTGAGGTAATTATATTAGGAAATGAGACACTTAAAGTGGTAGATGAGGTTTGCTATTTGGGCAGCTAAATAAGTAACGATGGTGGAAGTAGAGAGGATATACAATGTAGACTGGCAATGGAAAGGAAAGCGTTTCTGCAGAAGAGAAATTTGTTAATATCGAGTATAGATTTAAGTTTCAGGAAGTCTTTTCTGTAAGTACTTGTATGGAGTGTAGCCATGTATGGAAGTGAAAGAAGGACGCTAAATAGTTTAGACAAGAAGAGAATGGAAGCTTTCGAAATACGGTACTAGAGAAGAATACTGAAGATCAGATGGGTAGATCAAGTACCTATTGAAGAAGTACTGAATAGAATTGAAGAGAAGAGGAATTTGTGGCACAATTTGACTAGAAGAAGGGATCGGTTGGTAGGACACGTTCTGATGCATCAAATCATATACAACCGTTCGTTCGACGAAAGATCCTTACCTAAAGACTGGAAAGTTGCACAGATCAATATTCAAGAAAGGTAGTAGGAGTAATCCACCAAATTACAGGCCCATATCGTTAACGTTGATATGCAGCAGGATTTTAGAACATTTATTGTGTTCAAACATTATGAATTAACTCGAAGAAAATGGTCTATTGATACACAGTCAACATGGGTTTAGAAAACGTCGTTCCTGTGAAACACAACTAGCTCTTTATTCACATGAAGTGCTGAGTGCTATTGACAAGGGATTTCAGATCGATTCCGTATTTCTGGACTTCCGGAAGGCTTTTGGTTGACACTGTACCACACAAGCGGCTCGTAGTGAAATTGCGTACGTATAGAATATCGTCTCAGTTATGTGACTGGATTTGTGATTTTCCTGTCAGAGAGGTCACAGTTCGTAGTAACTGATGGAAAGTCATCGAGTAAAACAGAAGTGATCTCTGGCGTTCCCGAAAGTAGTGTTACAGGCCCTTTGCTGTTCCTTATCTTTATAAACGGTTTGGGAGACAATCTGAGCAGCCGTCTTCGTTTCTTTGCAGATGACGCTGTCGTTTATCGACTAAAAAAGTCACCAGGAGATCAAAACAAACTGCAAAACGATTTAGAAAAGATATCTGAATGGCGCGAAAAGAGGTAGTTGACCCTAAATAACGAAGTGTGAAGGCATCCACATGAGTGCTAAAAGGAACTCGTTAAACTTCGGTTACACGATAAATCAGTCTAATCTAAAAGCCGTAAATTCAACTAAATACCTAGGTATTACAATTACGAACAACTTAAATTGGAAGGAACACATAGAAAATGTTGTGGGGAAGGCTAACCAAAGTATTGCGTTTTATTGGCAGGATACTTAGAAAATGTAACAGACCTACTAAGGAGACTGCCTGCACCACGCTTGTCCGTCCTCTTTTAGAATACTGCTGTGCGGTATGGGATCCTTACCAGATAGGACTGACGGAGTACATCGAAAAAGCTGAGAGAAAGGCAGCACGCTTTGTAATGTCGCGAAATATGGGAGAGAGTGTCACAGAAATGATACAGGATTTGAGCTGGAAATCATTAAAAGAAAGGCGTTGTGACGGAATCTTCTCACGAAATTCCAATTACCAACTTTCTCCTCCGAATGCGAAAATATTTTGTTGACACCGACTTACATAGGGAGGAACGATCACCACGATAAAATAAGTGAAATCAGACCTCGTACGGAAAGATATAGGTATTCATTCTTTCCGCGCGCTATACGAGATTAAAATAATTGAGAATTGTGAAGGTGGTTCGATGAACCCTCTGCCAGGCACTTGAATGTGATTTGCAGAGTAACCACGTAGACGTAGAAGCACTTGAATGTGATTTGCAGAGTAACCACGTAGATGTAGAAGGGATCATCAATTTAGTATTGGACATCAATTTAGTATTGGAGAAAAGCGCAGAGGGTAAAAATGGTAGAGGGAGACCAAGGCATGAATACACTAAATAGGTTCAGAAGGAGGTGGGTTGCAGTAGTTACTCGGAGATGAAGAAGCTTGCACAGGATAGAGTAGCATGCAGAGCTGCATCAAACCAGTCTTTGGGCTGAAGACCACAACAACAACAACAACAACAGGCTAAATAAGGGGCGATCCCGTAAAATACGGTACTTCCGATTAGCCTAACCCATCTGCTCTCTCGCCTACTTTAACAGTGACGTGTTATAACGGAGTATGCGACGCAGCCTTCTCAAGGCTCCGCCGCAGCGCTACTGTCGCAGAGGCTTAGCTGACCGCTGCGTCATCTGGCAGCTGTGCTGGTCAGCGGCGCCAGACGCGTGACGCGGGCAGGACCTCCAGCTCTCCCCCACCACGTCCCTCCACCCCCTCACCGCCCAGCAGCAGCGGCCGTGTGGTTCCGGAAGCAGCAGCACGCTCCAGCTGACGCGCCTTCCGGCTGCGGCTAGCGCCAACCCGGCGGCTGCTGTGGCCTTTGTTGTGACAGCTCCGAGTTACGTAACGACACGCCATCTTCTGAACAGAGGGTGCACACCGAGAGCCGCAAGCAGAAGTGATAACTTAAAAAGTGTCCATCTACACGCAGAGTCCGCGGAGTTGCACAGACTGTCTAAACCCCCCACACTGCTGCTGCAAGTTGCAAGATACCAATGCCATGTCTGTAACTAAACTCCGCAAGCAGCCGAAGCCATCGGCACACGGGACGAGTTAACTAACGTTGACGAAGTGGTCCACGAGTTTTGTGACGTCACGTCCTGCTGGTTCTTGACGAGGAGCAATTTCGTCACGTGAAACGCAAAATAAGTTATAGAATATTTCGGCAAGGTACTACATTAGTACAACCAGTAGGAAGCAAGAACGTTCCCTACGTCACAAGCAGAAAGCAAGACACCATACTGTATTTGTAGTATTCAATAGAGGCCCATATTCGGTGGGCTTTATTTTATACCTCACACTTTATGACTAGCCGGTAGCTGAGTGGTCAGCGCGACAGAATGTCAATCCTACGGGCCCGGGTTCGATTCCCGTCTGAGTCGGAGATTTTCTCCGCTCATGGGCTGGGTGTTGTGTTGTCATAATCGTCATCATTTCATCCCCATCGACGCGCAAGTCGCCGAAGTGGCGTCAGATCGAAAGACTTGCACCCGGCGAGCGGTCTACCCGACGGGAGGCCCTAGTCACACATTTCATTATAAGCACCAGTCAGAATGTCTCGAAAGAATCGTTATTGGTACGATTTGTTGCAATAAAATGACGGGAAACGTCACATTTGGGGGGTCTTGCCCACCCATCGCTAATAGGGTGCCTTCGGGATGCAGCGTTTTCGGAATGCTGTAAAACAGTTTCAAACAAAAAACATTAGTATTTTATTTCCAGAAAAGCAAATTGACAATACTTAACTTTACTGCAGCAAATGTCGCTAGCGAGAGGCGACGTGAAAACAGAACAGTTCTTGCTACACACAGAGTCCAAGGAAACACTTGATACTGACAGCGTAGCACTAATCACGTCGCAGACTGGTGTCGATAATGTGCAGCCAAGGCCGAGCGGTTCTAGGCGCTTCAGTGTGGAACCGGGCGACCGCTACAGTCGCAGGTTCGAATCCTGCCTCGGTCATGGATGTGTGTGATGCCTTTAGGTTAGTTAGGTTTAAGTAGTTCTACTTTGTAGGGGACTGATGACCTCAGCAGTTAAGTCCCATAGTGCTCAGAGCCATTTGAACCATTTTGTGCAGCCGAGGCTAGTTTTTTTTTTCTTTTTCTTTATTGTGATTTTAAACACCTTATACAAAGGCGGGCTGTCAGCAGCACAATACGCCGCTCTTCAGCCTTGAGTTTGACAACAAGTAGTACATAAAGGTGGCACAGAGTAGACAGTAAAAACGGTGGGCAAAAAATGTAGACACTTAAAATCGAAAAAACATGGAGCCGTGCACGCTGGACGAGAAACATCACTAACACGAGGCGACACGGTGCACATAACATGGATGAGGGCGACGGCACGTGAACGGTGGTGGCGTGACGGCGAACAACACTACACACAAACGAAGGCACACACACGAAACACTGACGGCGATGATCTCCGGCGCGCGAATGTTCACTGAGTGTGTACGAGTCCGGGGACATGCCAAGAGAGGAGGTGGAGGAGGAGGAAGGGGAAGGGGAATGGGAGAGGGGAGAGCAGAGATGCCATGGGCAAAGGAGAGAGGGGGAGGGAGGAACGGGGAGGGGAAGCCCGGGGGAGAGGGAAGGAGGGAGGGGGGAAAGGAAAGGGAAGGGAGGGAGGGAGGGTGCCTAAAGGAAAGGACACAGGAGGTGGGGGGGAGGATCAAAGTTGATAGGAGGGGTAGATGCAGGGGAGGAGGACATCATCAGGGAGGGGGAGCTGGCGGAAGCCACCTTGGGAGAGGGTAAGGAGGGTGGAGAGTTGGAGACCGGGTGGGACGTGCAAATACAGGCACGGCAGCGGGCGTGGGTGGGAGAGGATCGGGGAGACGAGCGGGTGAGGAGGATCGAGTTTGCGGGAGGTGTACAGGATCCGTATCCTTTCAAGGAAAAGGAGGAGGTGGGGGAAGGGGATGAGATTGTACAGGATCCGCGTGGGGGAGGGGAGACGGATGCGATAGGCGAGGCGGAGAGCATGACGTTCAAGGATTTGGAGGGATTTATAAAAGGTAGGGGAGGCGGAGATCCAAGCCGGATGGGCATAACAAAGGATAGGGCGGATGAGGGACTTATAGGTGTGGAGGATGGTGGAGAGGTCCAGACCCCACGTATGGCCAGAGAGGAGCTTGAGGAGACTGAGTCGGGAGCGTGCCTTGGCTTGGATTGTCCAGAGGTGGGAAGTCCAGGAGAGGCGACGGTCGAGGGTGACGCCAAGGTACTTAAGGGTGGGAGTGAGGGCGATAGGACGGCCATAGATGGTGAGATAGAAATCAAGGAGGCGGAAGGAAGGGGTGGTTTTGCCTACAATGATCGCCTGGGATTTGGAGGGATTGACCTTGAGCAACCACTGGTTGCACCAAGCAGTGAACCGGTCAAGATGGGATTGGAGAAGGTGTTGGGAGCGCTGTAGGGTGGGGGCAAGGGCAAGGAAGGCGGTGTCATCGGCAAACTGGAGAAGGTGGACGGGGGCTGACGGCGGCGGCATGTCCGCCGTGTGCAAAAGGTACAGAAGGGGGGAGAGGACGGAGCCTTGGGGCACACCGGCAGAGGGGAAAAAGGTGTAGGAATCTGTGTTATGGATGGTGACATAGGAAGGACGGCGGGAGAGAAATGAGCCGATCAGACGGACGTAGTTAATGGGAAGGGCGAAGGTTTGGAGCTTGAAGAGGAGACCGGAATGCCATACGCGGTCATATGCACGTTCGAGGTCCAGGGAGAGGAAGATTGCGGAGCGACGGGAATTAAGCTGTTCGGAAAGGAGATGAGTGAGGTGAAGGAGAAGGTCGTCGGAAGAGAAGGATGGCCGAAAGCCACACTGGGTAACAGGAAGGAGGCGGTGCTGGCGGAGATGCTGGTGGATGCGTCGGGTGAGGATAGATTCCAGGACCTTGCTGAAGACCGAGGTAAGGCTGATGGGACGGTAGGAGGAGACGGCGGACGGCGGTTTGCCAGGTTTAAGGAACATGAGGATACGGGAGGTTTTCCACAGGTCGGGGTAGTAACCGGTGGACAGGACTACATTGTAGAGCCTGGCCAGGGTGGAGAGGAAAGAGGCAGGAGCTTCACGAAGGTGACGGTAGGTGACACGATCGTGACCAGGAGCGGTGTTGCGTTTTGTGCGGAGTGTATCAATGAGATCCTGTGTAGTGATAAGGGCATTGAGTTCCGTGTGTGCAATGTTGTCCAAGTGCTGGAAACCAGGAGCGAGGGGAGGGACAGAGGTGTCAGTTCGATCGCGGATATCCGGGTAGAGGGAGTAATCGAACTGGGGATCATCGGGGATGGAAAATACATCGGAGAGGTAGGAGGCAAAGTGATTGGCCTTACTAAGGGTGTCAGGGAAAGGGTGATCATCATGGAGAAGAGGGTAATAGGGGGAGGGTTTAGTTCCGGTAAGGCGACGGAAGGCCGACCAGAACTTGGACGAGTTTATTGGTAGGGTAGCAGCCGAGGCTAGCGGGAGCTGCGTTTATATGCAGCTGTTGTAGGGGTCGTGAGTGGCGCGGCGCGGTCTGATTCCGCTCACCATTGGCCGCCGTTTCTTCACTGCCTTCTCTGGTATTTCGTTTCGCATCTTTGTTCCGGTGTTTGTGGTTAGGCGAGAACAACATTCGTGGTTGAAGAATTTTCGTATTCAGCCATTTTCACCTATTATGACAGTAAGCCGTCTTAAGGCAACAACCCATAGAATATTCACGAAGATTTTTCGTTCCTGTTAGGACTTGTTATGGTTAAATGTTGGTAACATTTCAGCAATTAAAGTCTTTAGAACACTGTAAGATGAAACAGAAGGCCGACTGACGCTGACTTTCAGAATAGCGTAGCTGGTTGAGGCGCTACGATCCCGAAGAGACGGTGGCTTCGAAGACGATTTGCGCCTCTCTTTGTCATTTTTTTTTCACCTTCGCATTCTCTAAAAAGTTATTGGAGTTTCCTGTAAAATTAATAGATTAGTTCTGTAATATTTGATGTTATGTAAATATATGCTGTGAATCAGGAGTGAGCTTGTGCGATTTGGTGAACTCTCATAAGCTGATGTCCTTCCTGAGTGGGCATGTATCTTTCATTTTTGTCTTAGTATACATCCCACGAATCTTGCAGCTGTTATTTATGTGTGTACCACAAATAGACCGCTAAGACCAGAATATTGTCAGGAAAGGAAACGTGCGTGTCGATAGAGCTAACGTAGGAATACTACGCGAGTCCTTTTTCGTGAACAAATTTCATTTTTGGGAGCCAAATAAAGCCGACAACAGCTGCTGAAGAGCGCTGAGAATGCACAATCACGTTATCAAGCTCGTACCCAAGTCGACGGCGCTCTCTCTCGTGAGGCCGGATATCCCATCTGCGTCCACGTCAACGTTAGTTACCTCGTCCCGTGGGAGGACAACTTTACAGTTTGTGGAGGATGGTACATACCCCTCCTCCCCCCCTCCCCCTCACTCTTTCCAGTTCCAGTCGCGAAGGATTCGCGTGAGAAACAGCTGCCGGTCAGCCTCCGTGTGGCCTCGAATCTCTCAAATTGTATCTTCATGGTTTTTCCGTGAGATATGCATAGGAGGCAGCAATATATTTGTTGACTGTTCTAGGAACGTACTCTCTCGGAACTTGAACAGTAAACCGAACCGTGGCGCAGAACGCCTCCAGTGTTTGCCACTGGAGTTAATTGATCACCTCCGTCACGCTTTCGTGCTTACAAAATGAATCTGTAATGAAAGGAGTTGCTCTTCTTTGGATCTTCTCTCTTTCCTCTATCAATCATATCTGGTACCGATTCCGTACTAACGAGCAATATTCGTGTATTGGTCCAACGAGGGTTTCGCAATCTACCTCCTTTGTGGGTGGCCTACATTTGCTGAGGATTCTTCTACTGAATGCAACTCCCTGGACCAAGCGTCGATTCTCTGCAGGTCTTCATGCGTTTCACTAAAATTTTCTACCGTTGCGACATCTCTGTATACAACATCATTCCCGAAAAGCCTCATGGAACTTGTCTACTATATCATTTAGTATACAGGGTGAGTCTTGCTAACGCTTAAAACGCCCGAAGTGACTTAGATGATACTGAGACAAGTAATTTAATATATGACACGTGGAGTCGCGAATGTTGGGAAATGCCCCAAAAATGAATGAGAAGCGTTGAACATGTGACGTCACCGCATGACGTACCTCACCGCAAGTGCAGCAGTTGGACTGGGCATAAAGGAATGATTTTAGCGATGCAATGCTTGCATTCGATCAAGCGATGCAAATTTCGAACACCTTTCGTAGACGCGATCTGTTGTAGACATAGAAGTTACAAAATTATTATCCTCATTGTACCCAAGTAAAAGCTGTTATTTTGTGTTTCTTTCCTTCTGTCCATAGTTTTTTGTTCACGAACATTATTTAATAAAAAAAACATAGGTTATTTACTGGTAAGCGACGCATTTCGGCAGCTTACAGTCATTTACTTGTGACGCAGTACGGTAGGTTTTTTGTTGTACTGCACTTCGCGGTACACCAACGGAGACCGCAAGACAGGTGATTAAAATAATAAATTTTACCTCAACGTAAACGTGTAATTGTCTAATGGAATGAAAAAAATACTGCCTCCCAGACGCAAGACTCGAACCCTGTGCCCCGCGCACTAAAGTTCGCTCACGTGGCCACGAAGCCACACCGAAGTGAATAATGGCTTGTGTTGGGATGATTAGGTCCGACAGAGTGATTGACTCAACCGCTGCCCGTGCGGCGAGGTACGTCATCTGGTGATGTCACATGTTCAACATTAGTCAGCCACTTTTGGGATATTTCCCGATATTTGCGACCCTACGTGTCACATATCAAACTAATTGTCTCAGCGTCATCTGCGTCGCTTCGGAAGTTGTTAACCGTTAGTAAGAATCGCCATGTACGTTGTGAAAAGTAATGAACCTATGACACTCCCTTGCGGTTCATCCGAAGTCACTTTTCCGTACGGAGACTTCTCTCCATTCAGAATTACATGTGCGTTCTGTTTGCTAGAAACTCTTCAGCCCAATCTCGCAGCTGGTCTGATATTCCATAGGCTTGTATTTTGTTCATTAGGCATCATTGCGGAACTGTACCGATTGCATTATGGAAATCACGGAATATGACCTGTACCTACTACTTTCTGGGTCTCGTAGACGAACAGAGCAAGCTGGGTTTCCCACAATCGTTGTTTTAACGCCACAGAAATGTCATAACGCGCAAGCAGAAAACATGTTCCGAAATCCTACAACTCTTTGACGTCAGAGATGCAGGCATATGGTTTTGTGTGTGTGTTTGACAACCCTTCTTGAAAATGGCAAAAGTCTGTACTTTTTCCCAATCATCAGGAACACTGTTCCTCCAAAAAAAAAATGGCTCAAATGGCTCTGAGCACTATGGGACTCAACATCTGAGGTCAGCAGTCCCCTAGAACTTAGAACTACTTAAACCTAACTAACCTAAGAACATCACACACATCCATGCCCGAAGCAGGATTCGAACCTGCGACCGTAGCAGTCACGCGGTTCCGGACTGAAGTGCCTAGAACCGCACGGCCACTGCGGCCGGCTGTTCCTCCAGAGACGTACTGTACACAAGCGCTAGAAGAGAAGCGAGCTCTTTCGCATACTCTATATAGAATAGTATTGGTATCCCGTCAGGCCCAATGCCCTTCCCGCTGTTGCGCGACTTCGGTTGCTTTTCTGTTCCAGGGTCACTTATTTCGATATAAGCCGTTCTGTCGTTCGTGCGTCGATTTAAAGTACTACAGTGCGGTCTTCCACTGTGAGACAGTTTTGGAGAAAGACGTTTAGTATACTGAGAGAAAAAAGTCGCAACTCTAGAAAATAATTAATGTAGAACAATGAATTTTCGGGAACACATTTGTCTATGTAACAAATTTAAGTGATTAACATTGCAGTATCACAGAATATGTAAGTGCGAGATAAGTCACTGCAAATGTGAAACGCTGGTATGTCAATAATA